>NC_132997.1:21149982-21456504 GCF_048564905.1 Vicugna pacos | reverse complement strand
TGGTGGAAAGAACAGTTTACCCTCCCTTTAATGGAGCCTCAGATCAACATAAATCCCACATAAATGGTAGAGTTGGCTCGTCCCATATGGGGAGCCCCAAATTCTGCTTCCAGTGGCTTCCAAGCTGTAGCTGGAGGCACCTGGCTCCACCAGGCAGTCTAACCGTGGACAGGGCTGCAAGGAAAGGAGACCAAAGGAGCCCAAAAGTCAGATCGATACATGCTCATGGCGCATTGCAGTGTGGCCAGGGCTTGCCTGACCTCAGAGGAGTCGAGGAGGCGGTGTTTGTACCGTCCCCTTAGTCTGCTCCTAGCCAGGCTGAAGGACTTGCCTCAGGGTGAAGAGTGAGCAGCTGCTGAGAGGTAGGCCTGGCCTTGGCTCTTCATCCTCAAAGCATTCCTCCCTCAGTGCACACACACTCACATGCAAGCAGAGTGCACACGCGGTGAGCAACCGCCGGGCGTGATCAGGCCAGGAGGATGCAGCATCCGCACTGACTGTGGCCGCTCTGGGATCCACTGGCTCCAGCTCCCCAGGAGTCTTGAGTGTCCGGAGAGCTGACTGCAGAGGCGAGATCTGGGCCTGCCACACGGAGCGTCAGAGAAACTGACCTCGTACCCAGAGCTGTCCTTTCCCCCAAAGGGACTGGGGCTGAGAGTCTGGGTCCGGAAGAAACTGGACCATCCTCCACTTTGTTCCCTGATGTCTCTCTGGCCATCTTGGCAATGGACAGAGGGTTGATTCATCTCTTTCCATCAGAACCCGTCTTTCTCTCTCCAGCATTGGAATGAGTCACTTGGCAAATAGCTTCACGTGGAAATTACAAACTTCTCATATCACATATGGAAACCCTGGTCCTCAGAAACTGCAGTGAAGTTTCTGTTTGTTTTTGTTTGGTTTTTGCCATTCTCCTCACTCCCGCAGCAGGAGTGATGCGTGGGAGATTGCAGACCACGCACACACATGTGCATGCACACACATGTGGTACATCCAGTCCACAAGCAGAGGGACACGTCTTGTCCAGAGGGGCGGACCTTGCTGTCCTCCCTCCATGTGCTCTCCCAGCGTCTCTCCAGCCTTGTCTCCTGGGCCTCTGTCAATGCTTGGCCAGCCTTCCAGGATGAGCTGGGCTGCCCAGGGCTCAGAGGCACCTCCGCGCTTCCCGTGCGGCCAAGGGAAAGACTTCCCCTGGGAACCCTCGGAGCATGTTTTGAGGGGGAATGTTCCAGGTCTGGAGGGTTTCTTTCACTCTTTTGGGGCTAAAAATCATGACAGTAAAACCATAAAACTTTTCACACCGATGGTATCTATGCTCTTTTCATGGTTGATCCATTGACATTTGGGGGGAAGAACAAGAAATTAGCTCACGACTTTTAAACAGCAAACTTCTCTCCCCGTGGCTCCCACACATAGGTACGCAGTCACTCAGGAAGTGTTTTGTGAGTAACTTCTCCCTTCCAGGCACTGTTGAGGCTGCTGGGGACATAGCTTTGAAACACACAGATACACTTGTCTTCAGGAAGCTTATCTCCCAGTAAAGACTAAAAAGAAAAAAAAAAACTGCATAGATATGCCGTAAACTAAAACTAGAGTTAAGGTCCATATGTGAAGCCTCACTTGTTATTCATACGTTTTTAAATACTGTTATCAAGTCATCTTCCTGAATTGGAGGGTTGAGGCTACATTTCTTTTCAGGAACCCAGAGCTCATCCTCTGACTTCACACACCTTTGCTCTACACAGGTGTCCACCAGGCAGCCGGCAAACCGAGGCTGTGTCACAAATATCTACGGCTCTGAATTCTCCAATGGTGATTGCAAGACTCTGTCTATAGGGCTGGAAAGGCACCACCCAACCTATGAAAAAAAATTAGGTTTAACTGAAGGTTTAACTTGGAAAAGGACTGATAAGTTAATATAATCAATGGTTCATTTATTTTTCTTCAGGGACATAGGAAACAACTATTTAAATAAACTGCTTACTGTGGGGAGGGTATATAGCTCAGTGATGGAGCATGTACTTAGCATGCATGAGGTCCAGGGTTCAATCCCCAGGACCTCTATTAAAAAATAAATTAGTAAACCTAATTATCCCCCCAAATAAAATAGCTGCTTAGTAAACATTAAAAAAAGAAAAATATTTAAATAAATAAACTCCTTAATTTGTAAGTCTGGCCTTTGCTGAGTTTAATTGGCAACTCATCCATTTATTCATTTATCAAATGCCTGGCCTTGTGCACTGTGATAGAAACGCAAAGTTTAATAAGACGTGGTCCCTGCCCTCGCGGAGCTTGTAATCCTGCAAGAGAAGTAGGCGTGGAGACAACCGGAGCGCCGTGGTGGGCGGTGAAGGCGGCGATGGGTTCCACCTGGCATAAGCGAGGGGGGGGTCTTCAGAAGAAGACACCTGAACTGAGTCTTCAACACGAGTGGGAAGGCACCAAGTATCTCCTAAGAGCGGTGCCTTTCTTCCTCCTTTTTCTCTCTAACAGTTACCTACAGCCGCTGTCAGTAATTTGGCCACTGTATCCATCCACCAATGAACGACCACAGCCGCCCTCAATGGAATAAGTGCTTAGTGTTCTATTTTGTGCAATCAGAGGTTAGCTTCCAAATTCATTGGCACAGAAGATCAAACAGCTAATCATATACAGTGATTGCATTTAAAATCCATGCCCTTGAATAACTGATGAACTCTTCTATTTTAAATGCTCCTGAAACTCGGCTGCAGAGAAGGGGCCTATCTTTTCAGTCTTACACTGTGGGCAGAGGTCACACCTTTTCACACATGTCCCTTCCTTGAATTCAGCCCATGCATTTGAAAGAATACTGCTGTCAGAAAAGAAGTAAAATTGTCTCTGCTTGCAGATGAGATGATAACTATATATAGAAAACCCTAAAGACTCAACCAAAAGTTGTTAGAAATAATAAATGAATTCAGTAAAGTTGCAGGAGACAAAATCAATATACAGAAATCAGTTGCATTTCTATATGATAACAACGATCTTTCAGAAAGAGAAACTGAGAAAACAATCCCACTTACAATAGCATCAAAAAGATAAAATCCATAGGGATACATTTAACCAAGGCAGAGAAAAATCTGCATGCTGAAACCCATCAAACAGTGATGAAAGAAACTGAGGAAGAAACAAATAAATGGATTGGAAGAATTAATATCGTTAAAATGTTCGTACCACTCAAGGGATCCACAGAGTCCATGCAATTCTTATCAAAATTCCAATGGCACTTTTCACATAAATAGAGCAAACAATCCTGAAATTTGCAAGGAATCACAAAACACCCCAAGGATCCAAAGCAGTATTTCGGGGGCGGGGCGGTAATTAGATGTACTTATTTATTTTAATGGAGAGGCTGGTGATTGAACCCAGGACCTCATGCACACGTACTCGGGCCACTGAGCTCTACCCTCCCCAGACAAAACAATCCTGAGAAAGAAGAACAAGGGTAGAGGGACCACACTTCCTGATTTCAAACTATAGGTGACTCGTGAACAACACACGGGATTAGGGGCCCTGACCCCTTACATGGTGGAAAATCTGCATGTAATTTTCCATGCAGGTGGTCCTCCTTTGTCTATATCCACAGCGCAGCGCCCTCAGATTGTGCAGCACTGCAACACACATCTGTGTTAAAAACCCGTGTACGTGGACCGATGCAGTTCAGACCTGTGTTGCTCAAGGGTCACCTGTATATTACAAAGCTACTGTGGGCGCCGGGTTCGCTGGGGGGTACTCGCTGCTGCTACAGTGACTATTCTCCCCCAAAGAAGCCGCCGCCACCGCCCGGGCCGCTGTCCCCCGCACAGCTCTGCTGCGGGGGTGTAGGCGTGGGCGGCGGCGACCACGACCGTGACGCGGGCGCCGTGGGGGCCCGTCCCCGGGCCTCGCCACCGCCTCAGGGCCCGCTGCCGGGGCTGCTGCCCCGCTGGGCGCTGGCCGTGCCGTCCGGCCACAGCAGGCCTCTCCTCCCCCTGGCGGGGGCCCCGGCGGTCCCGGCGGCGGCCCGGTGGGGGGAGCGGGACGCGGTGGGGGCGGCGGCGGCGGGCAAGGGCGGCTGCTGCCGGGGCCTGGGCACAGCGGGCGGCGGCGGCGGCAAGCCCCTGGGGCGGGCGCAGCCGGCAGGGCAGTCCCGAGCCTGAGGAGGCCGCCGCAGGTTCCCGCAGCGAGGACGGGTATGAAGCGGCTGCAGCGCGAGGCCACGGACCCCGCCCCCGGCGGAGCAGCAGGAGCACTGCTTTGAAAAGGCCCTGGGAGACAAGCAGGGCTTCACCATCAAGCAGATGAAGGAGGACGGCGCCTCTCTCTTCCTGGCCGTAGCCGACTAGGTTTATGGAGACCAGGACATGAACTGCGTGGACTCTCTGATGAACAATGCTGACTCCTTCTCCAACTACGTCACAGAGGACTTCACCACCTACATCAACCGGAAGCGGAAGAACAACTGCCATGGCAACCACATTGAGATGCAGGCCACGGAAGAGATGTTCAGCCGGCTGGTGGAGGTGTACCAGTGCAGCCCAGAACTGATCAACACATTCCATGGCATCCAGCAAAATGCGGATGAACCCATCCGTGTCAGCTACCATGGGAATATCCACTACAACTCGGTGAATCCTAACAAGGCCACCGTTGGCATGGGACCGGGCCTGCCATCATTCAAACCAGGGTTTGCAGAGCAGTCCTTGATGAAGAATGCCATAAAAACATCGGAGGAGTCATGGATTGAACAGCAGATGCTGGAAGACAAGCAGCGGACCACAGACTGGGAGGCCACAAACGAGGCCATTGAGCAGCAGGTGGCTTGGGAGTCCTACCTGCAGTGGCTGAGGCATCAAGAGAAACAGGCCTGCCAAGTCCGTGGCCCCAGCCAGCCCCGGAAAACCAGTGCCACATGCAGTTCTGCCACCGCAGCAGCCTCCAGTGGCCTGGAGGAGTGACCCATCTGGTCCCCACGGCAGTGGAGTTCAGCCTCGTCTCCTGAGCACCCTGAGCTGATGCCGAGCTGGGCATCAGGCCCCTTCCCCGGGCACTGTCTTAGCTCTTGCCAAACCTCCTTCACCCTGTGCACCAGGTAGAAGCTGCCAGTTCTCAACAGAAGCCGACCGGGCTACTTCCCCCCTCATGTCCCTCTACCCTGCTCTGGAGTGCCAGGCCCTCATTCAGCAGATGTCCCCTTCTGCCTACAGTCTGAGCGACTGGGATGATGAGACCCTAGCTTCGGTGCTGGCAGTGTCCCAGCAGGAATAACATAGACAGTAGGAAGAGAAACAAAGTGCACAGAGACCCACCCCCAGACAAGAGTTGATGGAGACCCAGAGACTGGAGACCGTCTCCCAACCCCCACCACTCCTGCCCTCCAGTGCCACCCCACCTTCTTTGGCTTTCTTCCCCTTCGCCTTCTTCCTTGTTGCCTCTCTTCCCTCCTTTCCTTCCCCGCTTCCCTCTGGCTGGCCCACCCCCATGCACCCTTCATCACTGCCACCACAACCGCCACCTGTCTCTTCGCCAGCTGATGTGCCCTCTTGTCCCCTGCACGGCACCATCCATGTATTCCACAGGGGACTCAGGCAAGGGTGCTGAAGGTAGGTGAGAGACACACAGAGACAAACCGACTGGCAGCCAGGCAGCCCCTGAGGAGAGACATTCAGACAGAGGGAAGTTTCCCTGCCCTCAGTTCCTTCCAAGATCAGAAAACTGTCACCCCACCTCCACAGTGATGCCAGGGAGGTGGGAGGAAGAAGTGGGTATATCCCCTTCCCAGTACCCCCAAAAATGTCTGAGCCTTCAATGTTGAATTTTTCTTTATTAAAATGCACTTTTATCTTATAAAATCAACCAATCAAAAAGTGACGTAGACTATAACATTGGCTCTATGAAGGTGGCATCTCTGGTTTGGGGGCATGCAGGCCATGGGGCACAGAAGGGGCACAAAGATGTGGTTGCTGTCCCTGGCCTCCAGCTCTGCGGAGGTGGGCAGGATCTACAGCATGAGCCAGGGACAGGGACAAGAGGGGGCAGGTGTCAAGTGGGCTTTTTGGACAATGAGACTGACCTTGCTGCATTCCTTATGGTTCCACCACCATCACTAGTCTTTTTGGGGTGGGGGCACCTTTAAGGATCATGGCCACCACCCAGGATTTGAGTGTGGGGAATGGAAGCAGCCTGAGCAGATGGGGCACTCGTGCCCTGCAGGTGTCAACAAAATCTGCCATCTGTAATGTCTTTGGCACAATAAAACCAAATGTCAGTTTCAAAAAACAAAGCTATTGTGATCAAAACAGTATGGTGTTGTCTGTTGACAGATGACTGGATAAAGAAGTTGTATATATATATATATATATATATATATATATATATATATTTATTTATTTATTTATTTTTACATACATGCATATGCATGTATCAAATATATATATATATATATATATATTTACAATGGAATACTACTCAGGCATAAAAAAGAATAAAATAATGCATTTGCAGCAACATGGATGGACGTAGATATCCTCATTCTAAGTGAAGTAAGCCAGAAAGAGAAAGAAAAATACCATATGATATCACTCATATGTGGCCTCTAAAAAAAGGGACACAAATGAACTTATTTACAATACAGAAACAGAATCACAGACATAGCAAACAAACTCATGGTTACCAGGGGGAAATGGGGTGGGAAGGGATAAATTGGAAATTTGAAAATTGCACCTCTTGGGAGTGATGGAACTGTTAGCTATCTCAATTGTGGTAGTGGTTTCATTGGCATATACATCCATCAAAATTCATCAAAGTGTATATCTGAAATATGTGTAGTTTTCTGTATAGGAACCATACCACAATAAAGGTGTTAAAAAAAAAGTATGGTATTGGCATTATAAACAGATATGTAGATCAATGAAACAGAATAGAGTCCAGAAATAAACCCCTGCAAAGATGGCCAGTTAATTTTTGACAAAGGAGCCAAGAATACACAGTGAGGAAAAGATAGCCTCTTCAATAAACAGTGTTGCGAAAACTGAATCTCCTAATGCAAAACATGGCACTGGACCCCTATTTTATACCATATACAAAAACCAACTCAAAATGGATTAAAGACTTGAATATAAGACCTGAAACAATAAAACTCCTAGAGGAAAATAAAGAATAAAAGCTCCTTGCTGTCAGTCTTGGCAATGATTTTTTTTTATTTGACACCAAAAGCAAAGGCAATAAAGGCAGAAAGAAATGAATGGGATGACATCAAACTAAAAACTTCTGCACAGCAAAGGAAACCATCAACAAAAAGAAAAGACACCTATAGAATGGGAGAAAATGTTTGCAAACACATATCTAATAAGGGGATAATGTCTAAAATATACAAGGAACTTATATAACTCAGCAGCAAAAAACTCCCAAACAACCCAATTTTTAACATGGGCAAAGGACCTATATAGACATTTTCCAAAAGACATACAGGTGGCCAACAGGTACATGAAAAGATGCTCAACATCTCTAACCATCAGGGAAATGCAAGTCAGAACCACAATGAGATATCACTTCACACCTGTTAGGATATCCAGTATCAAAAATATAAGTGGTAACAAATGCTGATGAAGATGTGGAGCAGAGTGAACCCTTGTGCACCGTTGGGGTAAACTGGTACAGCTGCTATCCAAAACAGTATGGACATTCCGCAGGAAATTAAAAATAGAACTGCCAAATGATCCAGTAATCCCACTACTGGATATACATCCAAAAGAAACAAAATCATTATTTCAAAGAGAGATCTGTACACCTATATTCATCACAGCATTATTCACAACAGCAATGGCATGAAAACAACCTAAGTGTCCTTCGATGGGCGAATGGTTAAAGAAAATGTGGTACACACACACACACAATGGAATATTATTCAGCCTTTAAAAAGAAGAAAATCCTACCATTTGCAACAACATGGATGGACCTTGAGGGCATTATGCCAAGTGAAATCAACCAGACAGAGAAGACAAATACTGCATGGGATCACTGATATGTGGCATCTAAAGAAGAAAAAAATGTTGATTGCACAGAAGCAGACAGAGGAATGGTGGTCACCAGGGCTGGTGGGGGGGGGAGGAAAATGGGGAGAAGATGGTCAAAGTGCACAGCCTTTCAATTTTAAGATGAGAAAGGTCTGAGGCACTAGTGTGGAATATTGTAACTATAGTCGATAATACTGTGTTGTATAATAGAAATTTGCTGAGAGGGTTCAAGTTAAGTTTTCTCACCAAAAAAAAAAAAAAGAAGAAGAGTAAAATGTTTAAGATGATGGATGAGTTAATCAACTCAATTGCGGAAATCCTTTCATAATGCATACACATGTATCAAATCATCACATTGTACATTTTAAATACGTTACTATTTTATTTCTACCTCAGGACCTCAGTAAAGCTGAAATAAATTTTTGTTACTGTCTCTCTGCCTCACAAATGTTCATGTGATTGAAGTCAATTAGAAAAAGTTACATATGGGTGGGGTGTGTATACGTATCTGTCAGGAAAGAAAGTTAGTGAGGCAAAGGAGAAAAATCACAGAAGAATTAGAAATAGTATGATAACCTTAATAATAAGATAATGCCAGTATCTACAGTTAAGATAACCTGTAATATGTACCAAACATAGATTATAGTAAGATGACATGAATTGATAATAATTGTGTAATTACCTAATACCATGATAGCAAATTGTATTTATTTTTCAAGTTTCCTGTATAATAGTGGTTTATAATGTAAACATCTATAATTTATAGCATTTTAAATCTTTTAAATATATATTTAAGACCCTGCAGTATTCTGACTCATAGTCATTCAAGCGTATTCAGTTATGTATTAGAATTAAAATCCATCCTTCATTATAGACACCTGGGGAGGGCACAGGACACAGACTTTACCCAGTGCCTGTGCTTTGGGCAGGGCTTCTGCTGGGGGACTCAGTGCAGGATGTGGCTGTGTGTTTGGAGAACATTCAGTTTAGTTTCCTCTCAACTTTATTGTTTGTTGAGGCTTTTGGATTTGTTTCAGTTGGATAGAAAATGGAAGAAGTTATGTCAGATGAATCATTTCACTGTGTGTTGCTTTACAGAATCACTTCCCCTGAATAATTAATAAAAGATTGACAGGAAGAACTTCCCCGGAATAATTAGCAGGTAGTTTCAAAGTGGAAACTTTTCTTTTGCTTATTGTTCAGTCAAACTGAGCACCTAGTTTTTGCCCCTGGAGGATTCTGGACAGAGACGGAGGAAGCCTCAGAGCAACCGCAGAGCTGCTGAAAGTCAGAATAGGGCATGCGGATGCCCGGAGCAGCACCCCTGTCCTCTTACCAGAGAGATCTCCTGAAATCAGCCGTGACCTTGGGAAGAGCCCTGCCTGCCCCTCAAGGCGACACCCCAGAATCGCCTGTCTCACACACTGCTTTCGGCATCTTGCGGCTCTGACTGGCATCTTTATAATGAGAAGAAGTTTCCGGTTTCTAGGAAAAATAAGTCAGGCAGTGCACATTCAAGTGGCATAAGGGATCTTTTTTTTTCTGTTTTTATATAAGATGGTGCAAAAAATTTTCAGGGACTATACTAGGAATCCTGAGTCCTGTTTGGTCATGAAACACTCAGAGTTCACACTGCATCCAATTGCCCAGAACTCCACAAACGCATGGAGAACAAGAAATGCATTTGCTTTTCAGATCAAAGTGCTGACCTGACTGCAGCCCCTCTTTTGCCTTCCCGTGCCTTTTTAAATTTTGACTTTTAACCTGATTTTGTTCCTTCTGGGAGTTCCTCCTTTCATATCTGTTCTCCTTGAGCAGAATAATGTTTGCTGTTTCAACTGTCATGCTGGCATCTGTTGCGACTTTATTAATCATCTTGATAATATGATTAATATTAAAAATATAACTTAGGCACTCCCTAGTTGCATGGCCTCATGCAAGTCACTTAACTGCTTTGACCTTCAGTTTTCCTGACTATAAAAGCTGGGGCTTAGGCTGGAATATTTCTAGTTCCTTTGGTATCCACACGCTATGATTCTGAAGGGCCTGGGGGGCTCGGGGCCGAACTGTTCAGTGTGATGGGGAGGTAACCCAGGGCTCCTTCAATACCACTCCGGAGATGCCGCCTCCACCTTTCTGTGCCCCCCTCTCTTGGCTCTCCCTGTAAACAATCTTTTTTTTTTTTTTTGGTCTTTCAGCCTGTGGTAGGGTGGGGAACAGTATGGGGGATGCTTTGGGGCACATGGGGTTTTTCATTTCTCCCAGGGCACCAGGTAAGAGGTTTCAGACTTTTTGGATGGTCTGGACCACTCTGGGGGATTTGGACCCATCCCTGCTTGGGGCAGGTTTCTTCTCCAAACCTGGGACAAGGCAGGTATCCTGTTTGTATCCCCCACCCCCACAGTGTTCATCCACTTTTTTCAGTGTTGTTGGAAATCTGGCTGTTTTGACAGCCAACAGAACTGTAACTTAGTGCTTCACAATTTCATGTACAGCTGATGGTTCTATCTCCTCTCTGTCGGGATTTTGTTTGTTTGGGGGAAGTGAGGGGCCCAGCCGCCTCCTGCCAGACCCCTGTGGGCTGCATGCTTGGTGTTTGCCCTTGGAGGGGACAGCATATGCCTCCAGGGAGGGAGCTGAGAGACTATCTCAGATGAAAGCCACTGTGCCTTAGCCAAACCCCATCACCCCTGAGCTGCTCATGAACAACTCAGTGCTAAAAAGGGACCCCTGCCTCCAGGGGGTGAGGGCCCCCTTGTAGTAGGGGGTAGGGAGGCAGGCCAGTCCTAAGTATTATTACAGTAATAGGAAGAGAGCCGCTGTTAGCGTTTTTAAGCCCCAGAGACACTTGAACATCAGAAACTCACAGAGGTGCTGGTAACAGCAGCCCAAGGGCTGGGAGACTTGCTTATGCACAATCCCCAGGCCACCTGCACTTAACTCCTCACTGCGCCAGTAATTTGGATGACATCAGTCTGAAAGGGCTGGGGATCTGGAAGGGATGGTAATTTTTAAAAAAATCATTTTCTTCTGTGTTCATTTAATCAACACACATCAACTCAGTGTCAAGATTTGCTCCTGGCAGGGGGCTGGGGACACCCTACCGCTCAGCCACTCCCCAGGGAGAGGGGAACAGTTCTGAGGTGGGTAGAGGTGATTCCCAAGTGACAGGATTCTGGGGCAGACAGATGGGCACAAGGGCTGGGGGCTCCCAGAGCCCTGGCACAGAGCCTGGTACCCTGGGGATGCCTCCCCCCCAAAATGATTGTGGAATAAATGGATACATGAATAAAAGGAAACAACAGTTGGAAAACCCAGATCGGGGTGGGGGTGGGGTAATTCCAGTCACGTCAGAGGTGGCCAAGCCCAGGAGACATCACCGTGTGCCAGGCAGTGCGGCCTCAGAGGTTCGGCACCATGGTGGTAACAGTCCCAGGCGCAGACCTGGGTTGATCACAAGAACCTAGGGTCCAAAAGGACGGGGAGACAAGCAGGCCCAGGTCCTGGGAAGTGAGCTGACCCAAGCAGCTCCTCTGAGCATCTGTGCGGAATCCTCTGGGCACCGGCCTTTACTCAGTCCACACACATGCCACACCTCAGAGCCCCACCTCCTCTCCTTGGGCAGGTGACTCCTAGCTTCCCCAGCAGCAGATTTGCTGACTCATCCTTCCATATCCATCCTTGCTGTATATTTTATGAATAATTTTTCATTTAATCCTTCCAGCCATGATTTGGTGCTTGGCATTGGCCTGGATTTTTAGAGGAGGAAGCTAGGCTCAGAGAGGTTAAGTAGCTTGTCCGAAGTCACACAGCCAGCCAAGGTGAGAACTGGGAGTGGAAACCGGGCATAGGAATTGGATTTGTTCTCCTCACCAAGGCATTTCAGAGACTCAGACTGTCTCCAAGCTGGGTGGGATCTTGGGGGTCACGTAGAGGAATCCTCTGAATAATTAATTATTAATGCAGGAATTCTTTTCCAGCATTCTCCCTAAGTGGCTTATGCTCTTGCTTAGGGAAATCGCAAACAAAGATGAAAAGAAAGAGGAAGGGAAGGATGAAAGAAGGAATAAATGAAACAAGGGAGGGAGAAAACAAAAGGTTAGTATCAATGGACATATTTAGGATTTTATTGAGAAAAACCTTAGCCAGCAGCTATTTTAATTTCAGCATACCCGAGCATCTTTTATTTTAGGGTTAGTGTGGTTGCATCTGGAGACGTCCCCAGTGCCTTCTCTGGGTAGATAGTCTCTGAAAGTCTGGGCTGCTCAGCTGTGTCTGGGCCTCTTTCTCTAAGATGTGCCTTTCTGTCCCAGGCAAGACTTTGTCTGCTTTTGTCAAAGATCTCAATTTGTGGTCCTTGTAAAGGAGCCTCCACTGCCACCTCCCCCAGTCTGACCCGATGTCAGTCTCCACCCAAGGGAGTACCCAGCCGGCCTGCCCAAGCTTCTGGAATGAGACTAAACTGTGGTGAAGGTAGGAAGCAGGCCACAGGCACCCTGCAGGCTCAGAGAAGGGCTGGGGGCGCCAGGACCTCAGGAAGACAGAAACTCCTGGAACTGAAACGAGCTGGAGGTAGGTGACCTGGTTACTTCCTGAGGTACATGGGGCGAGACAGCTCTCAGACCTAGAAGAGGAGCAAGTCTGTCTAAATCTCCTGGTTTATAGAAATATGGGCTTTCGTCCTGTTTACCCAGGAGCTTCTCTGAGGCTCCAGGTGAGTGGGGGACCACCTGCAGGCAGCACCTTTGCCTCCTGAATTGCTGACAAGGCTGTGACAGGTCAGGGCTGCCACCCAGCGCCACCTAGTGCCCGGAGGTGGGCTAAACAGCAGAGGGAATCTAAGACCCAGGGAGGCAGGCCCCCTGTCCACCCTCAGGATGGTAAGAGTCTAGAGGAGGGTCCAGTTAGAGGAGAGTTCAGGGCTAAGCTATGTGCAAATAACTGCAAGGGTAAGAGGGGAGAGGCCAAGAGTTTTTTTTTTTTTTAAGGGGATACTGGGGATTGAACCTAGGACCTCACCCATCCAGTGATCATGACAGTCCTGCAGGATTCATCTCCTTACTCCCCTTTCTCAGGCCACTGAAGTCTCAGGAAAGGATGAGGCTCAAGGAAAAATTTGCCCCCAGTCATCAGCCAGTGAATAATTGAAACTTGACTGAAATTCAGATCTGATTTCAATCTATAGGGGCTTCAACTGCCCCCCCCCAGGGCACCCCTCATTCTTTCAATCAGGCTGCTGTAACAAAGGGCCCACCCTGGGTGGCTTGGACCATGCAAACTTGTGTCTTGTGGTTCTGGAAGCTTGAAGCCTGGGATCCAGGTGTGGGTAGGGCTAGAGAGAGTCCTCGAGGTGTCTGCAGGGTTTCTTCTCCCTCTGTCCCGACCTGGCCTTCAGCCCTCTGTGTCTGTCTTGGGGGATCTTTCTTCTCCCCTTCTAAGGACACCAGTCCTACTGGATTAAAGGCACTTCTATAACCACATGACCACACTGTAACTTGATCACATCTGTGAAGACGCTTTCCAAATAAGGTCACATTCACAGGCACAGGGGATCGGGACCTCAACATATCCATCACCTTCAAGCTCTCCAGTGTCACTCTGGTCTCAAGAAAACAACATGACAACCAGAAAATGGCAAAGGAAAGTCTGAGAGAACATGGACTGTTAAGCTATCAGGGAGCAGAAGACCTGTATTTGGAGGAAGACCCCAGAAAGAGAAGGTGTGCAGTGCTACAACATTGCAGGTTGAGCACAAATCGTCAGCAATTAGGCACTTAAAACAAGACGTCGTCCCAGATCCCAGATTTTCTGTCCCTTTATATTTCTGATGCCAGTGCCCTCACCTCCTCGGTCATCCTCCCGCATGGCCCAGGGCTGCTCTGTGCCCCCTCCCCAGACCCCCCACCTGCTATACCTGGCATGTTCACAGCTCCCACCTTCCATCTGACCAATGAGTACATAGGAGCTGAGTTCAGTCCTGGCTGGTATGTTAGCGTGTTACACTTTCAGACATGTGACAGAACAGTTATCAATTTTCTCTTCCAATTTTGAGGACAGTAGGTATCCTTGTGAGTCTATGAGCATGTCTGGCATCACTCTTTCATGCCCCTCTCCCAGCTGACCCCTTGCATCAACCTATCCAAGCTCTGATCCCCAGACCTCGTCTCCTCTCTCTCATGACCTTAGTCCTAGGTTGGCTCAGGACCCAGAAGACAACCTCCTCTTTTCTCTAAACTTCTGCAACTTGCCACAGCCTCCAAAAGGGGCCCCTCTGAGGGCACAATGGTGCCACTTGTCTGGCCCCCTCTTTCCTCTTGAAACTACATGGACAGTGAGTGCCTGATCCGGGCCCCCGCCGTGCTCCTGTGCCTCACTGGGTCCCTGCACTACAAGGTCTGTCCATAGATGCTGGCAGCAGGTACCAACCCCAAGACATCAAGGGAGACATCCACCTTTAGCCTCTCTTGCTGAATCCAGGTGCACCATCAATTAAAACCCAGGCCTGGGTAGTTCCTGTCCCGCAGGGGATGTACACACATACAGCCCCCAAGCCCTCTCACCTGTGACCACAAGCATTGAAAGAGCATTTTAAAACTCTGAAAGGGGACAAACATGAGAAGAAGCTGAGCTTTTCAGTATTTCCTATAAGCAAGCTGCACCTTGAATGTTCAAAATACAGATCTCCCTGGACTTATGATGGGGTTACATCCCTAATAAACCCATCGTAAATTGAAAATATTCTAAGTAGAAAATGTATTTACACATCTGACCTAGCGAACATCATAGCTTAGACCTACCCACCATCCACATGCTCAGAACATGTCCATTAGCCTAGAGTTGGGCAAAATCATCTCGCACAAAGTCTGATTTATAAGAAAATGTTGACTATCTCGTGTAATTTACTGAACACTGTACTGAAAGTGAAAAACAGAATGCTTGTCTGGGTCCAGAATGGTATGTGTATCAGTCCTTTCCCCCAGGATCACTGGGCTGACTGGGAGCCGAGGCTCACCGCCCAGCATCACAGCAGTGTCGAGGAAAGCACCCCATAGCGCTAGCCTGGGAGAAAAGACTGTAGTAGAGAACAAACCTGAGTCTATATTGGATTTGTTCCTTTAGTTTTAACCACTGTGCCCTGTTTTCCAGGCTCAGTCTTGCCAGCTCTGCCCCTTTTGTGAAACAACGTTGCCTTTAGCCTGAAATAGACAGGAGAGCCTATTCTTGGGGCTCTGACCTTTAAGGATGTTAGCCCTTCTGCACTCATGTGGAGATGGCAAGTTGCAAAATAGAGAAAATCTTTGTTTTGTTGGAAGTTTACAGGGACACCATGACCTGGCCCACGTGGACAGCTGCAAGAAAAAAGAATGCCTGCAGCAAGAAGTGTGCACCAACTAACCACACCCCCTCCCCATTTTTTTTTTTTTGTATAAAAGAAGACTATATTCTGACTTGAGCAGGATGATTCTCCAAGACATTAGTTGGCCATCCTCTCGGTCTGCTGGCTTTCCAAAAAAGTCGCTATTCCTTGCCCCAACACCTCATCTCCCGAGTTACTGGCCTGTCATGCAGTGAGCAGAACGAGTTTGGACTCGATAACAAGATCACAGTTCAGCATTGGAAGTACAGTTCCTACTGAATGCATATCACTTTCAAACCATCACGAAGTCAAGAAACTGTTAAGTGGAACCATCGTAAGTGGGCACTGTTTCCTGCACTCCTAGTCCCAGGACTAGGTATTGATCAAGACCTCCACCATCAAGGGAAGGAGAAAATTAGGAAACCACAGCCCATTTATTTTAAAGAGCTGCACCTCACCAGAGCGCACATGTGAATAAGTAAGCCTCTCCCTAAATCAAAGATAATTTATATGACTATAAATTACATGCGCAAATTTATGCATATGACTGAATCACTTTGCTGTACACACGAAAGTAACATCATAAATCAACTACACATCATTAAATTTTTTTAAGTAAAAAATTTAAATATATTTGGGATCAGATAAAAAAATCTGTAATAGGTATCTTACATATCTTATATACAATATATTTTATATATCATAGTTTATAGATCTTAGATATAATTAAAATATAACACATAAATGTATATATTTATTTTTACATATTATGATATATTTAATGTTTTATGGGATATTAAGAGAGTATTTTTCTCCTCTGTTCCTCTTCCCCAGCCTCACGGATAATCAGGCCACCACTGCCAGCCAGCAAGGGGTGGGAGTTATTTCTATTTTACGTAATCATTTGAACTTGGATTCTTGCAAGATCTTTGGATTGTCTTTGAAGCTGGTTTCTTCAAAATTCCTCCAAGTCCCTTAATTAAACTGGATCATTTCAAGTTGATTGTACAGAGCATCTCGATGGTTTACAACCAAGCCAAGCATCGCTACTTGGCCATGCCATTGCAAGGACATCTTCCTGTCCTCCCCCAGCAGCACAGGGCAGGAGACGGTCCTTCTCTGGGGGCTGCAAGGATGGGCCAGCCCAGCAGTCTGCTTGCAGGAGTTTCTAGTCAGTGGTTATGAAGTTCTAGAGAAACCCACATCATTTCTGAAAATGCTAAACCAAAAGACATTTCTCCAAAGGGCCTCAGTCCTGCCAGTATTTCACAGGAATTCCAACTCCAGCAGCTTCACACAGCCATTATCACTTAATTACCAATATAAATCTACCAGCAACTTCCATAACGTTTGCAAATGAGTACGCACACCTCCTAAATAATCCCCTCCTTTTCTCTCTCTCCCTGACGGGGCGGGGGATACTCCACAGCGCTATGGCTGGTGGAGGCTCCTGGTGTCCCCGTGTCATTCGAGGCCAGCGTGCACCTGGAACGCAGCGACACTGAGCCTGCGGAATTGTACCTGGGGCCCGCTCAGACCCACAGATCCCTCCTGGCATCACGGGGCAGGTGCCTGGCAGAAGCCGGGTCCACCTGCCTGGGAGGTTCACAGACCGCAGGGAACTTCTTAGTGACCTGAGGCCAAGTTTCCGGTACACGATGGAAACCTGGGTTTGGGTTCCCTCACCAGATTCACACAGAGCTAGTCATGACCAGAGCCTGAATGTTTGGCAGCAAGGATGAGCAGCCCGGAGGCACAGCTCAGACACACAGTATTCAGGTCCATTTCCAGCTCTACCGCCAACCGGTCATGGGGCTGAGGCCGGTCACCCACCCTCACTCCACCTGGTCCACTGTCTCCGGTACTGAGAAAGGGCTTTCTACCAGAACTTATCTTTCCAGTCTGGGAAGCGGTTTTAAGGTAGTAGCATTCCTCTGAATCTCTTTTAATTACAGCACGCACACTGTATATATAAATAAATATATATTTCATTTTTAAATAAAATCAAAACAAAATCTATTACATTTATTTAGGCCCTCTGTCTTCATTCTGAAGTCTTGTTCTTATTTCTTTCTAGGCCTTACATTTTGATTTCAGGCACATTTAGACTTACAACTTATGGAGAATGGTGGAAAAAAAGATTCCTGCATTATTTAGTGGGTTAATCTAAACGATCTCCCAGGTCTGTTCTAACATGTAAGTTCTGTGAGTCTAGAAAATGCCTTGGTGAAGGAGAACAAACCTAGGTTTTGAAGTCAGACATCCCTGGGCCCACCTCCTCACTTTCACACTTACTGGCTGTGTGACTTCAGGCAAACTGCTTAACCTCTCTGAGCTTAGACTGCTCAGCTGAAAATCTGGGCCAATGCCAACTGCTAAATTACTGTCAGGAGGGTTAAATAATAAAGGGCTTTTAAGAAATGGAGAAGAGTGCCTGGCAAGTAGTAGGTGCCAAAGTAGATATGAGAATTTGCTTTTCTTTATTCACACAAGTCTTCGATTGGGTCAAAAATGTAGGCCACAATATGCTGGAATATTGCTTCTGTCTTCCCTTCCAGGGCCCTACTTCAGACAGAGAAAGAAGGAAATGAACCGTAACTCTCCGAGGCCCTCTGAAAGCATCACCCGTCTATTGAAATGTTCTTTCCATTCAAAAACTAGCTTATTAATTATGGATTGCTATTGGAACTGAAAATCAGAACAGGGCTCACTGCTTAGGGCCCAGAGCTTGACAGTTGTTGGATTTTGGTCATTTCCTGGTATCTATGTAATACATCCCAAATGTGAGGTCTGCAGTGTTGAGAGACCAGCAAACTTCAGATGAACGGCTGTGGGTAATATTTAGTACATGCCCTGAGATGGCTGCTCCCTTGACTTTCATTCCCACCCCAGGCAGTGAGTTTCTGGGGGATGATTTCACTTCACGGGTGGCCCGAGTCCCTTGGCCCTCGTCCCTCGTCCCTCAGCCTTCTGGCTCATTCCTCTGCTCCAGGTAAGCAATAACCACCCAAAAAGGTGGTCTTCTTGCCCCAGTGGCATGAGTAACATCATTAACTCCTCAGGGCTGAGATTTGTGATTACATAAATATCTCACACCCCACTGCGTTCACTGTCAGAATGCCAGAGCAACAGGGTGTTTGCAGAGTCCGTGTTCCCTCCGGGAATGTGGTTGCCTGCCCGCATCAGTGAGACTTGGGATGCTTTTTCTGAATGATGCTATTTCAGCAGGATTGTGGGTTTCAAGATGGAAGCTAAGTACTCCCGTCTTCCAGTTCCAGCGAGAGCAACTGTGCAAGAGACTGGGCTCTGAAACTCTTCAGACCTGGGGAAACGCTGCTGATGTGTGCCCCAGAGGGACGAGGGACGGGACGGGAGGAGCACAGCTGTGCCGCATGGTGTTTCACATGCTCCTCTACACATGAGCTTTCTAAAGTGCAAAAACGTTGCAGGGCCCTGGGCAGAGAAGACACAGTGACATATTTCCTCCTGGCCTCAGGCCAGCGCTAGGAGGAACCACAGGCTGGAGCTCCTGCACTGTGGGCTCCACGCGCCATCTGGTGACCTAGGGCTGACATTGCAAGCACCATGTTTTTTGTTTTTAAAATAAAATTCTAAATAATAAAACCAATGGATCATGCTTTGGAAACACTAGTGTGAGCAAAAAATGAAGCAGATATTCTAAGAATGTAAAGATGCCTGGGAGGCGAGCCTTGAGTAGTACAGAATTCAAATTTGTATCTTTTTTTAAAGTCACTTCCAGACAAATACAAATATCACTTATATGTGGAATCTTAAAGAAAAAAAAAGACAAAATGAACTTATTTGCAAACCAGAAATAGACTCACAGATGTAGAAAACAAACTATGGTTACCAAAGGGAAAAGTTGGAGAGGATAAATTAGGAGTTTGGGATTAACAGACACACATTACTTTATATAAAATAGATAAGCAACAAGGTCTTACTGTACACACAGGGAACTATATTAAATATCTAGTAATAATCTAAAATGCAAAACATATATATACACGTATATGTATAACTGAATCACTGCCGTACACCTGAAACGAACACCACATTGCAAATCAGCTACACTTCCATTAAAAAAAAAAATTTAAAAAAAAGATACTCCAAGTATGGGAAACTCTGGATTACCCAAGTTAAAACAGACATCTCAAAAGTCTTGAATCCGAGGATGCTATTGAAGAAGGAGCTCTGGTTTGCTATAGTTTTAGACCTGTTTAACATCGAAATCTTTCTCCCACCTCCACCTTCAAGCGCTTCTTGAAGACAGCGCATTTGGCAAAGTTCCTTTAGTAAGAAATTGGTCCATCCCACTCACTTGATCCATGATTAGATACTGTCTTTTCAAAAGGGAAAGACTTCAGTGGTAGTTGGTTTCAGCTGCCGATACCAAAGCACCACACACTGGGGGCTTTCACAACAGACATTTATTTTTCCACAATTTCTTCTGAGATTTCTCTCCTTGGCCTGTAGATAGCTGTCTCCTCCCGAGGTGGTCACTTGGTCCTCTCCGTGTGTGGGTCTAGAGTCCAAATCTCCTTATCTTATAAGGACACCAGTCATGTT
This sequence comes from Vicugna pacos, assembly GCF_048564905.1. Classification (NCBI taxonomy): domain Eukaryota; kingdom Metazoa; phylum Chordata; class Mammalia; order Artiodactyla; family Camelidae; genus Vicugna; species Vicugna pacos. The sequence continues at coordinate 21,436,548 of NC_132997.1, read as the reverse complement.
GGACTAGGGCCCTCCCTAATGGCCTCATTTTTTTAAGCACCTCTTCAAAGACTCTATATCCAAATACAGCCCATTCTGAGAGACTGGGTCTTAGGGCTACAATACAGGAATTTTGAAAGAGATGCAATTCAACTCATAAGAGATTCTTATTTTTGCATCTTTTGGAGAATATTTGTGCTTCCGTGGAAAACTATGCATTCTTTATAGAGTGGGGTCAGCAAACTACAGCCAGTAGTCTGGACATGGCCTGCCACTCAGGCTTATAAATAAAGTTTTATTGGCACAAGGCTACTCTCATTGCTTCACAGATTATCTATGGTATCTTTCTTATTGTTTGTTGTGACTATACTTCAATTTTTTAAAAAAGTAGACTTGAGTAGTTGTAACAGTGACTCTAAGATGGCTGGCAAAACCTAAAATATTTACTCTCTGGCCCTTCATAGAAAAAGTTGGCCAACCCCTGGTCTAGAGCACAATTCCCCCTGGGTTACCTAGTTTTTCATTTTTTTAATTGTAATTTTTTTAAAAAAATTTTTACACTTATCTTTTGGTGGGGGGTAATTAATGTTTTTTTTTTTTAATGGAGGTACTGGGGATTGAACCCAGGACCTCGTGCATGCTGAGCACATGATCTACCACTGAGCTACCCCCTCCTCGCTGGGTTTTCTCATTCTGACTCTACAGGGCTCTGCACCTTCCATTGCCTTTGAGCTATTGTACAGCCACCCAGTTGTAGGTGATGGCTAGTGATGCAGAATAATCCTTGCCCTGGGACATGAAGAACCCAGCCTGGCCTCCACTGGCTCCTTCCTTTTGAACCCAGCCTGGCCTCCCCTGACTCCTTCCTTTCAACCTTCCTCACTTACAAATGTGCCTGTTCTTTCTCTTCTGAACTGGTTGTGACATCTTAACAGGTCCCTCACTGATCACAACTTCAGTAAAACCTTAGACATGTGTTGACTTTATATTTGGATGAGTGTCATCATTTCACCTTTTTGAAAAGTTTTCTTTAACATTTCCATGTTATTCTCCTTGGGTGTGATGACAGCACTGGGCTGAGGAAGGACCGTGTCTTGGTCCTTAAAAGACACATAGTGAAGCATTTGGGATAAGGTAGTGATGCTTACACCTTATTTACAAATGGTTTGGCATATGTGTTTGTACATTCTAACACATATTATATGTACATACATGTGTGTGTACATGAGAGAGAGAGAAAGAGAAAGCAGAGACAGTAAAATATTAATTAACCTGTGAATTTAGGTGACAGCTGTGTGATGTCCTTGAATGCTGCACCTCATTCCACTTTTCTGTAGGTCTGACAATTTTCAAAATTAGTGACTGGAGGGGTCAGCTTCTGCCATATTCCCAGCTCAGCCTGGAGCCAGCCCCTTTCCTCGACTTCTGGATGTTTCTCGGTACTTCTGAGAGTAGCCAGTTACAGACACTTGCCAGTCATCTGACTCTTCACGGTGGGTCCCACTAATATGAATGTGAGTCCTTGTTGTTTATCTATTTTATATATAATATTTTTCAAAGATTTAATGGAGTGCCTGTTCTGGGCCAGATTTTATTCAAGTGCTTTATATTAGGTAATAAAACTAAGATCAGAAAAAGTGGAGCACAGTTTTTTTTCCTGGAAAAATAAACACTGTCCTCAGACTAATTTTTAAATTACAAGCAGTGAAATTCTATTTCACAATTACTATACAAATAATACTTCAGCTCCATGAAGTTAAAACCTTGGCAGTTAAAAAATTTAGGGCAGGGGGAGAAGAGAGAAGAAGTTATTAGAGACAGAGGCAAAGGGGGACTGCAGGAGAGAGGGGGGAAGAAAGAGAATATAGGAAAAGAGGAGAAACATGTTTAAAGGTGGGGGAAGGGAGAAAAGAAGAGAAAGAATCAAAAGGAGAGAACAGGTGAAAAAACTGAAGAGCAAATACAACGAGAAGATAAAGAAAACCCTAGCAAGATGATTTTTACATCACGCTTTGCTATTCAGTTATGTTGTGCATGGACTTTAGGCCAAAATATCAAAGGATTACTTCCTTTTATGATGCTTAGTTAACTGTTGAATCATTGTTCACAGATCTGCAGTGTCTCTTATTATGTTTTTTAAAATTTTTTAAATTTTTTTCTCCTTTTTCAGTTTTATTAGGTAGAATTATTACAGTTTGACTGCACATACACATTATATTGTATGTAAATACATATATACAATATACTGCACATTTTTAGTTTACATATATGTACTAATTATTGTTTCTAAGACCAGATTAGATCTTTAGCTTTTTAAACTTACATAGTTGTCAAAGGAATAAAGCCAACTACAAAATAGAATGCAGTAATCCAATCATAAAGGACAGTCAAATGTGCTTACACATATTCAAGAAATCAGAATAATAATTAATTCATTTGTGTTATTATTTGTTAGATTCCTCATATAAATGATGTCATATGGCATTATAGTAATCTGTATCTCTTCATCCCAAACTTCTAATCTATCCGTTCCTACCCCACTCCCCTCTGGTAACCACACTGTGTTAGACAAACAACAAGGACCTACTGTACAGCACAAGGAACTATCTTCAGTTTCTTGTAATGAGCCTTAATGGAAAAGAAACTGAAAAAATATGTATGTATTTACATATACATATAACTGAATCGCTTTGCTGTACACCTGAAACTAACATTGTAAATCGACAACACATCAATAAAATATTAGAATTAAAAAAAAGTATAAGCAAGTGAAATGTCAATATTTCTATTGTCATATGACTCAAAGTTTTTTTTCTTTTAGCAGTCTTAGTGGTACCAAGTGAACAATATAAGGTAGATTTTTTTAAACTAGATTTCTCATTCTCCTAAAGAGTGTCAATTAGAAGAAATGAATCTTTTAAGATGTACCCAGTATCCTAGGACCACTTGGAGTACGCTCATGTTCAAGCTTAGGGAGCTACTTTGAAGTTTGTATCAATTACTGCACAATCATTGCACAGCCTCCCCCCAGCTTGACACCACAGTCTTAATATAGTTTAGGGACCCCATGAATTGCAATTGTCTGCTGCTTGCATTGGGACTGTTAAGATTGGGAGATTTTCACATCCTTCTATTACTGAGTCCAAGCTCATGCTGCTCACCACATGACAGGCCAATAAATTGGGAGACGAGGTGTTGGGGCAAGGAATAGCGAATTTATTCGGAAAGCAAGCCGACCGAGAGGATGGCAGACTAATGTCTTGGAGAACCATTCTCCTCCAGTCAGAATACAGGCTCCTTTTATACGAAAAAACAGGAGAGGGGTTGTGGTTGGTTGTTGCAAACTTCTTGGTGCAGGAATTCTTTGTTCCTGCAGCCGTCTAAGTGGGCCAGGTCACAGTGCTCCTCAAAACCCCCAACAAAACAAAGGTTATTCTCTCATCTGCAACTTATCTTTATGAGAGTGCAGAGCTCAAGACTAAGCCTAGGAAACAGGGCACAGCGGTCAAAGCCAAAGGAACTGACCTATTATAGAGTCCGATGTGTTCTCCTCTATTACACTCCAAGGGATGAATGGCAAGGAAATAATGAGGCAAGAGAGCAAGCCGGGCTCTCAGACACTGTGTCATTCAGGATGAAGGTTTAGGTTGAAATTTTCTTTCTGAAGGAAGCAGAAAAGATGAGGGTTTTTTTGCAGGATGCTGCTGTTCTAAATCTAAAAGGCACACTAAAGATAGCTAAAGGGACCGAGCTGCCCAGAGGCTCCTCGAGGTGCCCGGTGGGAGTTCCTGCTTGGAGACTCTGCCCTTCAAAGCCGGGTTCCAAACAGCCCTGAAAAATGATGCACATTCCTGGGCTGCCTTTCATCTGGTCACGAGGAAGCAGGGGCTGGAGTGGACGGAGATACTCCTTAATTGAAGGAAATCCCAGGGGAAGAGACTTTCTACCTCCCACAGAGGCTGATGGATCCTAAAAGAGAGGCCCCGTGTGGGCCGAGGTTGGCCACTCTGAGCTCAGTCTGGGCTTTGGCCATGACTAACATGGCCTTTTTTCCATCTTCACTGATACCGTGCTCATGAAGGCCCTGGTTTTTTTCTTATCCAGGCTGATACCATAGCCTCCAACTTGGGCCCCCTTTTTCCAGGCTTGCCCCCTCCAATTCACAGTACACATGGACTCCAGTGGCATTTTTCTGTAGCTCAGTTCAGCTCCGGTTGTTCTATTTTTAATTTAATTTGACTTTTAACAAATCAAACAACCAATTAACCAAGAAGGTAAAAAAGCCCCCAAATCTGTCAGTGATGTTCTACCTTTTCTTGAATTAACTCAAACACCCTTAAACCAGTCCTATCTTTCTAACTACAACAGCCACCTCCCATTTACCTATCCCACCAACACCTGCAGACAGAGGCGAGGCATTTTCTTGTCGACACTGGGATGGCCAAGACTGTGTCATATTCATTATTTTAACCCTCATGGTATTTAGTGTAGTGTCATTCCTGAAAAGGGGGTTCAAGAAATGCCTCTGAGGGTATATACTCAAAAGAATGAAAGCAGGGACTCAAAGAGCCGTTTGCACATCCATGTTCATGGCAGCGTTATTCACAGCAGCCAAGGGGCGGAAGCCGCCCAAATGCCCATAAGTGGATGAACGGACACACAAAGGGTGTTCTGTCCACACAAAGGAGTATTATTCAGCCTTAAAAAGGAAGGAAATCCTGCCATAGTTTACAACGTGGATGCGACGTGAGGACACTCTGCAAAGTGAAATGAGCCAGTCAGAGAGGGACAAGCACTGTATGACCCCTAGAGAGGTCAAGATCACAGGGACCGAAAGGAGAATGCTGGTTCCCAGGGGAGGGGGAGCCATTTAGTGGGGATAGTGTCAGTTTTGAAAGATGGTTGCACACCAGTGTGACTATATTTAATGCCACTTAACTGTACACTTAAAAAGGGTTAAGATGGTGGATTTTATGTCGTGTGTATTTTATCACAATTTTTAAAAAGAAAGAAAGAGGGTTTGAATGTTAAATGTTCAGTTAAGGAGACTGTGAGTGATTTCTCCTGCACCTTTGCAGTGCTGCTCTTTCAATATAGTGGTTACACTTAAAATACGTGTATATATATATTTAATATAAAATATAAATATAAATATATATATATATATTTAATGGAGGGACTAGGGATTGAACCCAGGACACCATGCATGCTGGCTATGCCCTCCCCTGTGCACAATTCATCATTTAACAGGAACCCGTGTGTGACTGAATATACTGGCACCGCCTCCTTGGGCCAGAAGCAGCAGAGGGAAAGATTCTGACAGCAACAGGAAGCCTAAGAATTCTGATTTTTGCCTCAGAAACAGACTGGATGAGTGGACTGAGTCCTGCCCCCTCCCCGCTTGCCAAACTCTTAAGGATCTGACTCGGGACCTTGGAACGCAGACCCAGGGATCCAAGTGCATCGTGGGTGGGTCATGCCACCACTACTGTGCCAGGGACGCGCCCTCAGGCAGGACCCCTTTTGTTTGCAGAAAAATGGAGAAGGACAAGAAAGGAGCTAGTGGTGGGAGTAAGGGTGATTGGTTTTTTTCTTCGCAAAAACTCTTAGGTTGTGTTTAAAAGATAAGCATGACTGGGACATTATGCTGTGCATCAAAATTTGACACATTATAATTGACTGTACTTCAATTTTAAAAAGAAGCATGTAGAAATTAGATAAAAATAGAACAGTAAACATTTTTTAAAAAGATAAGCTGTGCCTCAATTTTTAAAATTAAAAAAAAAATAAAGATAGGCTGGTAGAAAATTGACTGGTGTTCATGGTTTCCTTGGGGTCTCAGGAGAGACACGCACCCAGTTCCCGAGACTGTCCCTCCTGGGGATGGGAGGGATGGGGGTCCCACCCTTTCCCTCCCCGTAATACCTCTCCTTCTGTGCATCTTCCAAAGAGCGAGGCCACCCCAAGTGGAGATGACATGGTATCTATCTACAATTGGTTGATTTGCTGAGTATTGAAAGGATGGCTCGTCCCCAGATATGTAAGCTTTGTTCATCCCTTCCTCCCCGAATTTCTGTGCATGTCTACCACGAGAGCAATGACAGCAGTTCCCAAGCCTCTTGTGGAGCTTCTGAAAAAATACAGACGCTCGTGCCCTGCACTCAGAGTTTCTGGTTTCACTGGCCCAGGGTGAGGCCCAGACATTCTCCGTGAACATTCTGCTCCCAGGATTAAAGATTCCTGGTGATTCTACTCAGCAGAGATGAGAACCACTCGATTAGGCCGACACGACTCAAGATCTCATTTCCTGGAAGGGCAGCGCTCACATGTGCGTATCCATGCGATGCTAATGACAGTATCTAAACACTTTACCTTGCCAGTCACTTGAGTAGGAGTTGAAGAAAAGGGACTGGGGACGTGGATGCCAGGGACAGTTGTGTGTTCTGCTCTTTTTGTATTGGGCCCTCCAGGACCAGCAGGGCTTGGCCCAGTGAATGTGTCGAGGCAGGAATGATGGTGGTAAGTGGTCAGAAAGTGGCCCCCAAGCTTGGAAGGAGTAAGATGCTCACACTGGGTTGAGCGAATACTGCTACATAGAATACACCTGGGAAGGAGTTCTCATCCAGCAGGAATAGGTGGCCACAAGTACAGAAAACTCTGCAAAAGATGCTTCAGCCAACAGGGGCCGATGTCCCTTCTAGAACCGTGAGCCCAGACACAGATACTTGCAAGCGTTGGCTGAGCAGCTCCGAGGACCAGGCTGCTGCCCAGCCTTCTTCCCTGTTCCCTTTAATGAAGAGTTTGTCCTCTCCGGGGTTCAAGATGTTGAGCACACTGTGTGTGGGGCAGTGAGGCCCTCTCCTTTCATCAGAAAGCAAACGCTTTCCCAGACATACCCCAGCTGACTTCTGCTTAAGTCCCATTGTCCAGGACGGAGACACAAACCCGGCCCGCATTCCCTAACTAGAAGGAAGGCTGAAAAGTTGGGAACAGCATGGTCCTGCTGGCTGCCTGAGTGGGAGACGTTGCCCCAGGGGTCAACTTACTGCCAGCCTGGAGAAACCCAGGGTTTTGTGAGCCAGCGAGAAGGGAGGCTAGGTATTGGGTTAATAACCTGGGGTCTGACACAGGTCCCCACCGGGAATTTGACTTTTCTAGATGTCGTCCTCCACATAAACCAATTACTAATACTGTGACAGCAGTCGTCACCATGGAGATTCTCTGAGGACTTGTGTGGGAGACATCGCACGGCCAGAATCTCAGATGGAGCCCTATCAGGCAGCTCCCCCAAGTTCTCAGACCCTCAGAGGTAACCTGCAGACTCCAGCTGAAATCTTGCTTTGTCACTGCTCCCCCCACCGACCCGACACTAAGTGGAAAGGCTGGAAAAAGCACACTGCATTGACAACAGCACCATCTACTGTCCAGCGAAACGTCAGCTTCTAAACAGAGCAGGGTGTTGGGCCACGCCATGGCCCACTCCTTCCAGAGCACGAATGCATGTGAGACGCAGGCACTGGAGAACTTTTCCCGTGGGATTTGAGCCCTGTCTCACGTCTGCGTGTCCATCATCGGCTGTTTTCTGTGGATACCTCCTAGCCCTGCAGCACTCACACGGTGGTGACGCTCCGGTCCACTGCTTCCCTGGCAGCGCCGTGGAGACCGAGGCAAACGCCTGCAGGGCGCCTGGACAGCTACGGACAGTGGGTTTATGCAAACACTCCTGTAGGAAGGGACATGAGAGAGTGTTTCCTTGGACCACTTTCCCTCGCTCACACTTCCTCTTCCCCATTCACTCCTCTCCTCTCCTCTTCCTGAGCCTAAAGCAGAGTCCACTTTAAATTAGGAACATAAGGAGAGGCAGGATGAAAATTCAGAAGTGCTTCCCAGAAACTGCACTTATGGGTGAAGGGAATCCAGGGTACCCTCCTTTAGCGATCTCGTGGAAAGATGGAAGGTATACAGCGTGGACAACCAACACCCAGACATCTGAGTTCTTTGTAGGTTGGAACCAGCACTGTGAGGGTCCAAGCAGGTGAGATGGTTGGCCAGCTGTGGGAGCCAGAGGTGAAGGAGGGAGCACATCCCTGGAAGGGGGTCCTCCATGCCACAGCCGGACACTCCCATCCACGAGACAAAGCACAGGCAGAATTTCTTTCTCAGCATGCCACACGTGTTCCCCAGGAAACAGCACGGGGCAGGCGCTGGGGGTAAGTGGTGGCAGAGAGAATATATGAGCTAAAATAAAGTGGCTAAACAGAAGGTAAGAACAGCTCTAACACTTGTCTACAATGACCTTTCTGGGGGGGAGGGTGGGGAGGTAACTAGGTTTATTTATTTATTTTTAACGGAGGTACTCGGGATTGAACCTAGGACCTTGTGCATGCTAAGCACACATTGTACCACTGAGCTGTATCTTCCCCACACCCCTATCCCTGGCAGCTGTTTTTGATGTTAGAGTAACAACTAGGCATAAACTTTAATTCATGGATGGATGAAACAGAAAAAATTGCAAGGAGTAGGGGAAGCAAGCCCTTCTCAACCCTCTTCACATACCCCTTGCAAAGCCAGCCCTCATCTCCACGAGGATGAAGAGGGGTAGCTGGCTGTTCTCACACTGGGCCTCGTCAGTCCCTCAAATCAGCAAACATGTTGACAAGGACTTGGAAATTTCAAAGGCTCATGTTTCAAGAGTAGTTATGTCACTGGAAATTCTCCAATTGATCCATTTATAACAGGCTCTCTATACAATATTGAATTCATTTTCATCCAGTTTGAAGTATTTATTGAGTAACTACCATGTTTCTGGTACGATGTTTGGTGTGGAGGAGACAAGGAATGAAAAGCAACATCCTGTTTCTCAAGGAGCTCATAAGCTGTGGCAGAAACACACATACTCACTCATTCATACAGCAGTGATTTATTGAGTGCCTACTGTGTGCACTGGGAGTGCAGATTATGTAGGCAGGAAGCCTGACCTATTAATTGCGTACTTTTCTTTCTCGGTGTTTCGGAGATAAAGCAGCAGAGGGCACAGCTGTGAGTGGGACAGCTCTGCGGCTTTCTTGTGTGACGCTGAGGCAGGTTACCCTCTCCCATTCCCAGCTTCCTCATCTGTAAAGTGAGAAAAATAACCACACTTCATTTATGAGTTGTTTCGAGGATTAAATGCAATAATATATATAGAGAGAGATCACTGTGTCTTATTTATAAGTATGATAAGTAATTGTAAGCCATTATCGTTCCCAAATTGAAAGTTTGGGGAAGGCAGAAGAAGCATGATTAGGGCCATTGTGCGGGGCTTCTCAGAGATGCCTGGTAATCTGGGTCTTTAGTGAGGAGTAGGAGGTAAGCATTTCTCGGGCACGCTATAGCTAGAGATGCCGGCCCTGGGATTAGTGTGATGAAAGCCGTGACTCCACAAACACTGCTCAGCCCTCAGACTGCCTGTGGGAGGGGAGGAGTGGGGGGCAGAGAAGTAAACCTGCAATTACAACACAGCCATGTTAGGGATATGCTAAGATGTTTGCAGAATCTGGGAGAGGGTAACCTCACTTCAGTAGGGTGGGTGGTGGTGAGAGGTATAAGGTATTTAGAAATGACTTTCTGGAGAGATAATATTTGAACTGTGTCCTGAAAGGAAAAGAACCAGTCAGGTGGAGTGGAGGTAAGGGCTTTCCAGAAGAAGGAAGGGCTCTTGAAAAAAAAAAAACAAGTGAGAGCACGTGGCATGTTTGAGGGACTTCAGAATCCAGATGTATATGAGCATGAGGAGAATGCAGCTGGAGAAGTTGGCAGGGCCACCTCAAGAGGCATCTCAGATGCTATGATAAGAAATTCAAACACTGTTCTGAGGGCTCTGGGCAGCCGTGGTTTAATTTTAGGAAGGCCATCCTGGTAGCAACATGGCATGGGTGTTGCAGGAGAGAGTGAATCAGGCAGGGGGTGACTGCCATTATCCTAGCAAGAAATGAGGAGAGTCTAATACTAAGGTGTTATTGGGGGGCAGAGAGATGGGGACACTAAGAGGTTTAGAAAGTTTCTTGGATGGATTTGAGGAGCCACTGGAGGTGGGAATCAGGGAAGAAAGTGGGAAGTCTTTTGGCTCCCAGGCTGTCTGACTTGGGCTTCTCAGTGATTGATGGCCATTGCCCTAAACAGGAAATACCTGGGAAGAAGTGTAATCTCAGGGGGTGGGGGGTAATGATGATGGAGGTGAAGATAATGAGGTTACACTGGTAGAAGTGAAGATTGAGAATGAAGTAATATTCAAATGGAGACATCTCTCAAATGGAGGCAGTAGGTACGTAGGTTGGGAGCTCAGGAGAGAGATCTCTGCTGGAGATACAGATTTCTTGCATCCTTAGCATGTAAATGGTAGTTGAATCTATAGTTTTAATGAAGTTTTTCAGGGAAAATTTATAGAGTGAGAAGAATGGGGATCTGAAGATGTAACTCCGGAAACATCAATGTGAACGGGTCAGGAAGAGAAAGAGGAGTATTCCCGAAGAGATGGAGAAGAAACAGCTGGGGAAATAGGCAGAAGGAAAAACAGGAAGAAGCTGTCTGATGAAAACCGGAGGAAGACAGGGTTTCAAGACAAGGACATTCTCAACAGCGTCAAGTGTGATGAAGACAAAAGAGGGCAGCTTTGCAATTAGGAGACCACTGCCCAGCTTGGTGAGCCAGGAGAGCAAGGGTGTGGGAAATATTCAGGCAGAGAAAGTGACCAATGTAAACAAGTGGTGAGAAAAGGGTTCCTTGCCACTGGGACACAGAGCAGAGTAGGGGAACTGGGTTATGAGGCTGGCTGGCTTTCACCAGATCCTGAAAAGCCTTCAGTGCACACTCTACAGTGGGCTTTATTTTGTAGGTAACAGGGAACAAATGAATAAGCCATAAGCCAACTTATTCTTTTTCACTATCAATTAAAAAAAATTAAGGTGAAACTTACACACCATGAAATGCATAGATCTTAAGTGTTCCTTCAATTCGAGTTTTAACAAATGTGAAACCTGGCTAACCAGTACCTTAATCAAGATAAAATATTTCCATCACTTCTGAAAGTTCCCTTGTGCCATGTTTTGATCAGTCTCCACTCCCCATAGGCAACCACTGTTCTCATTTCTATCCATCAGATCACTTTTGTCCATTCTTGAATTTCACATAAATGGAATCATGCAGCGTGTTAACTTTGTGACTCTGGCTTCTTTTTTTCAACACAATGTTTTTGAGATTTATCCATATTGTTGTATGGATTAGTAATTCATTCTCTTATTGGTGAATAGTATCAATATATTAATAGATCACAATTTGCTTCTCCATTTGTCTATTGATGGACGTTTAGGTTGTAACACATTTTTGGTTATGACTAATGTTGCCAAAAATATTCTGGTGCAAGCATTTTTGTTGTAATATGTTTATGTTTATTTTAGGCAAATATATAGAAGTGGAATTGCTGAATCATAAAGTAGATACATTTTAACTTTACTAAAAACAATCTTACAAAGTGATCGTGCCAGTTACACACTCCCCAGTAACATAAGGAGCTTCAGTAGTTCCACCTCCTTGATCTTTGCCATTTCATATTTTCAATCATTTAAATTTTAGCTGTTCCAGTGGACATGAAGCAGTATCTCTTTGAGGGTTTAATTTGCATTTCTCCAATGACTAATGATACTGAACACCTTTTCAGATGCTTCTATTTTTATATCTTCATTTGTTAAGTGTCTGCTTAAGACTTTTACTCATTTTTGTTTGATAGATATATGAAGAATATAAGCTGAAGGAAACAAGTTTACTGGCACATTGAATTCTGAAGGCAATGGATATTTACTGACACATCCTGAATGGGTTTACAGTGGAATCCTTTAATGCATTCTGTCAATGGAAATCTGAACGACTCTGAAATAGGAAAAAAAAAAACCTTGCACATATGATGTCAAGTAACTTTTAATTATATAAAACCAAAAATACAAAATTTAAATAACTTTACATTACATAAAATAAACTTACATTTCAATAAGTTTAAATTTCACTTTATCCATTATGATTACTACACAACCACTTTGAAGGTGCGATTATGACTTCTCCATTGACCAATGTAGAGATCTTTTTGGTTAGAAGGCAAAGAAAACCCACGTCACTGATTCAGTTTGCCTAGGATTGAACCAGAAACCAAACCAGTGCCTTGCATGCTCAGGTGAGGTTTTCTGTTTCTGTGTTTAGCAGTAGATGCTGTCAGAAATACAGAAAATACAGACACGTGGACTATTTTGGGGACTGCACGTGGGAGCACAAGCATGTGTGAGAACACCTATGGCTAGAGTCACAGCTTGGACATCTGACTGCAAGCGCTGGCGTGGGCATCCTTTTTTCAGCCCAACCCCTAGCTCATAGCTGCAGTACTTCCCATGGCCTCTAAATCATTTTTGGTTTCGCTATTTATTTTTTAGGCAGATGTCGGGAACCCATTTCAGACCCACTGTGTCAGTCTCTGTGGGTGGTGCCAGCCTGCACCTTTGTCAAAATGAGCTTCGAGGTGATCCTAAGCACAACTTACATACCTCCCTTTGGCCCATCCTCACAGGCACGCCTGATTTAGTGTCTTCGAGCAGGCCAACCGCCAATTAGGAATCGATGGAGTTAGTGTAGATTGTATATTAATTTAACGAGAGCCTCCTTTCTTCTTAAAAACGTAAGGAGCGGATCAGACTCCAGGTAGCGCTTGGTGGAATCTGTCAAAAGCGCGCAGAGAGGACCAAGGCGGGAAGCCAAGCCCCCTACCTGCGGGCGCGCGCCCGGGCCAGCCGCGCACGCCCGCTCCTTCCTTTGGGCGCCCGGCCTCGGCGGCGCGCGGGGCAAATGGAGTGGGTGCTCGCGGATGCGCTGCTCGCGCAGAGCCGGGACCCCCGGGCCCTGCTTGGGGCGCTGTGCCGCGGGGAGGCGTCCGCGGAGCGCGTGGAGACGCTGCGCTTTCTTCTGCAGCGACTCGAGGACCAGGAGGCGAGCGGGGCCGGCGGCGCGGGCGCGCTCCCGGAGGCGGCGCGCGAGGTCGCGGCCGGGTACCTGGTGCCGCTGCTGCGGAGCCTGCGCGGGCGCCCCGCGGGCGGCGCGGACCCCGGCTCCCCGGCCCGCCAGCGCCAACGCCTGCTGAGGGCGGCGGGCGCGGCCCTGCGCTCGTGCGCCCGCCTCGCCGGGGGCCCGCAGCTGGCGGCCGCGCTGGCCGAGGAGGCGCTACGCGACTTAGTCGCCGTGGGGCCGGCGCCCGGCCTCGAGGGGGCCTCCGAGGCGGCCGTGGAGGTGCTGGCGGCCGTGGGGCCCTGCCTGCGGCCCCACGAGGACGCGGCGCTGCTGGAGCGGGTGGCGCAGGCCGCCCTCGGCCTGGCGCTGGGCGGGGACGAGGCGGGGCCGGCCGAGGACGCGGCGGCGCTGGTGGCCGGGCGGCTGCTGCCGGCCCTGGGCCAGTGCGGCGGGGCGGCGCTGCGGGCCGTGTGGGGCGGGCTGGTCGCGCCCGGGGCGCCCTCGGGGCCGGGTCGCGTCGGGCCGCAGCTGCTGGTGCTCAGCGCCCTGGCCGAGAAGCTGCTGCCCGAGCCCGGCGAGGTGCGCGCCCTAGCCGCGCGCGAGGCCGGCCCGGACGCGCGGCGCTGCTGGCGCTTCTGGAGGACCGTGCAGGCTGGGCTGGCCCAGGCCGAGGACGCCCTGACGCGCAAGCGGGCGCGCTACCTGCTGCAGCGCGCGGTGGAGGTGTCGGCGGAGCTGGGGGCGGAGTGCGCGTGCGCCCCCCAGGAAGGAACTGGTACTCGCCCCTTCCCCCCACCCCAAGGGCCCATCCCTGCCTGACTTTCTGGGAGGGAGTTCCTCTGCTGCCGACAGTCAGCTCCAGGGGTCATCTCCGCGATCCATACAGAATTTGGTTATTCTCATGGTTCCCAGAAAGCCCGAAAAACCTGGGGACCCTCATCTCAATGTTGTTCTTTGAAGTGATAACAAATCACTGCAATAGTCTGCATTTCCTCACCTTTCTGACCCACAGCAGTGAGATACTGCATCAGTGGGGTAATATAGGAAGGGGACTGAGCCCCTGCAGGATTTTACAGACAAAATTGTACCTATGTCGTGGGAGGTCCGTTCTAATGAAGGGCTAGAGCCCATCAGAGGGGTAGGAAAACTATTTGCAAGTACTGGTCGGTGAATTGACTCTTGAATGTTAGAATTTTGTCCTGGAAACCATCACACTCTTGAAATTTCTCTTGGTAGTTCTCTAAACAGGATTTGTTCAGCATATGGGCCTTAAGTCGACCTTTTGAGGGTATTTTTGCAATTCATTGAAAAGAATGAAGTTTTAATTTTTTCTAACATTTTAAGCCTGTGTAGGAATAAATTCCCACCGCTTTATTGCAGAACAAGAGCAGATGAAATAGCAAGGCCTTTCAGTTTGGTTTGTTCGTTGAAATATGTGAAAGTCATCTTAAGTTCATTTTGAGCTGTCAAAATCCAAAGTGGATTAAGTGTTTCAAAACTGCCTCAGTAGACACAAAATTTCTACTTTTTCACCTGTAGCTGCCTACTTACTTATACTGGTAAAGGATTTTTGCTTGGTTGAAATTGTGAGATTAGATTTTTATGTAAGTTGAAAACATGAGATAGTAATATTGTAATGGTCCGTAAGTTGGTGATCATCCAATAAGAGTTGTCACTGGAAACATTTTTAAAATCACCAAAGTTAAACATGCGTTTATTTTAAAGAGTCAATCCTTCTACAGATTTAAAGATAATGGTCTTTCCATGCTTGCCCCTCCCCCCTAGTTTCCTTCCTTTCAGAGAGATCAACCACTTTTACCTCTTTTAGCTGATTATTTTGGTATTTGCCCCTCTATCTTGAAATAATCTAGTTATATCATGAAATCCTTTGTCATACTTATCATTTTGGTTAAGTGTGGGTTCAACATTTACAAAATTATGACCATGAAAATACTGTTCACAGGTGATGTATGTAGTAAACTATGATGATTTTTTCCTTCCTGCAGGTTTTTCCTAGATTTGTGTCATTTTAAAATTTGTTTGGTTATCTCCATCCTTATCACTAATTCAGCCCCAAATTCTTAGTTGTCTAAATCTGCTGTACAAAGTCAGATCATCCGGCATTATAAGTTTTCCCAAAGTCTCTCCTAGTGTCCTCTTACAAGCTCAGCCTGGTGCACAGATGACATTCTTAGATCTGCCTTCACCATCATCCGGGGGATTCCCTTTACCTGAGTCCTGTGTTGGAGCTCTTGTTTCCTGGAGTTCATATCTTGTTTTTTGGTTTACTCATTTATTTTGTTGTACTTCATTTTCCATTAGTTTCCTAAGATAATTTTTTTCTGAGATAAAAAATTTTAAGACCTTGCATATCTGATAATTTTGTCAAAGGATCCTTAATTTCTGATGTTTTTATTTCTGCCCTTTCCATCTGACCCTTTTTTTTTTTATAGTTTTCATCTCCTGAAAGTCCCCATCTGTTCGTGCATGTTGTGTATCTTTTCTGCTAGATTCTTTAACGTACTAATAATCTTGATTATGTACAAGTTCTATACCTGGACCATCACTAAGCCTGGTATTGTTTTCTATTTTATCTCTTGGCATTAGGACCACTTGACCTTTGAAAACTTGTCAAAATTTTATTTTATTTCTTAACTGCTTTTTATTTTAGTGGCCATCGCTTCCTCTTCTGCTTGGCCAGAGGCAGAATAGTTTGTGTGTCCTGTCTATTCTTGGGAGGCGTCCTGCCCTTTGGAATTCACAACACCTGGTTGCACTGCAACCTCAGCTCTCTGACGGGCACCCCCAAAAGCTTAGGCTTCTGTAGATTATCCAGCCTTTTCTCTTCGTTGGTATGGCAGTCCTGTTCTCGTGTGGCTTTCTATGTCCCAAGTCGGGGCCAAGACCAAGCATGTCTAGAGCCTTTGTTTTGCTCTCACATTTGATCATTTGATCGAAGGTTTGATTGGGGTAGAGTTCTAGCTTGGAAAACATTTCTGTTCAAGATTTTAAAGGTGTTGATCTGTTGTCTTAGAAGCTAGAGCTTCAGATGTTACTGGGTAGAAGTCTGGAACCATCCTGAATCGTGTTTGTTTAGATGTGATGTTTTCTCAGTGGAGGCTGTGTCCCTGGGATTCCGCTGTTCCAGTTTAGGCATGGGCCTGTGTACATCCTTGTGCTGGGCACTTGGTGGACCTCTTTGATCTGGAAATCATGTCCTTTGGTTCTGGGAACTTTTCCCAAGTGACTTTGCTTTCCTTCCTCCCTGTTCACTTTCTGTCCTCTTTTTGGATATTGGACCGCCTGGACTGGTCTTCAAGGCATCTTTCCTCTCCGATTTTCTATGGTTTTGCCTTTTTGCTCCACTTCCTGGGTGATTGCCTCAACTTTATTTCCAGTCCTTTCTTTTGAGTTTCTTGTTTTTGCTATCAGTTTGTGTTCTCATGTGATCTTTTTCATTCTTGGATTCTCCTCTTTTTAATAGTGTCTTTTCTTATATCATAACTGCACTGTTTTCTCTTACCTCCCCTTAAAATATTCGTAAAAGTTTTTTTCTTGTTTAGGTTTTCTTTTTCCTGCATAGTTTTGTTTTTTCTGGATTTCCTTGTTTGTTTGTTTTAGTCTCAATCTTTGGAGGCTTCTCTGGATGTCTAGTGACCCTTAGATACCTGCTTGTATTTAAGAACATAGAACCAAAAGTCATGTTTAAAGCTCTCCATTGTTAGAGAATGCAGTATTTGGTAATAGTGGAGCAATTTTAAGAACTACTGTCATTTAGAAACTTAATGAAGTTTTCTACTTTAGGAACTAAATCTTGGAACTAATTTTCTTTTTTAAACCATATTAGGCCCAAGTCTGTTTTGGTGGTCTGAGAAGAAAAAAGATGAGCTTCTAAAGTTTTGGGAAAACTATATTTTAATTATGGAAACTCTTCAAGGAAATCAGGTAAGTGTTTTCCTATATTAACAGTCCTATGTAGATGCAGGTTTTTATTTTCTTTTCTTCAAACATTTTGTAAAATTAAAAAAGACAAAAAGACCAGCTTGGATATAGCATAATAGAATACAAGTGTACTTTGTTTCCTGGCGTAGATGCAATTTAAAATTGAATATAAGCTCAGGAAATTAAAGAATACTTTCAGTTGACTTAAATTACCATTCAGAGAATTTGGTGTATTCGATCTTCTCTGACATTTACTTCTTAAGTGTTTGTTAGTTTTTAGTTTCTTGATGTTATGAGTAATCAACAAAAGAAATACACACTTAGGAAAATATTACTTAAAGTCAAAGGTAAATTATTATTAAGTAATTATTAGTCCTTTGAGTTTGTTTTTGCTTTTCTTTTCTTTTTAGTTTTTTTGGTTTCTTTTTGTCTTTGCATATGTGGTCCTGAGAATGGAAAGTTGAAAAATCATTTTCAGTTGACTTCGAGTTCGTGTTTTTAGCATCATGGAATTTTTTAATTGAGAGGAATCTCTTAAGATTACCTAATGCAGTGCGGTGGTTCTCAAACTGTAACAGTCCTTAAAGTCTCCCAGGTGGCTTAAGTATAAATTGCTGGGTCTGGTACCCCAAGTTTCTGATTCAGTAGGTCTGGGACGGGACCTGAGAACTTGAATATTTTACATGTTCCCAGGGGAAGCCCTGGTGTAGGGGTTCCCAGTCTGTAAGCTGCAGGCCACTCTGGGGCCAGCCATCTGTGGAGTCGTTACCAGGTGTCAGTGCAAACGCACACTGAGCGCAGTGTGGCCTGAAATGAGGAATTACTCACATGTGCTAAATATATATGCAGATGCTTGGATGAGGAGTAGGGAAAGCATTTCTAAAGTCGTACGGAATTTTATGGTTTTCCTTAATCCGTAGATCTCTTAAGATCTCACTGTTCAGAAATTCCGATTTCCCTTTAGTTGGAAGGACGTATAAATTATCCTCTGGCATCTACAGCGCAGTCTAAGAGTAAGGAGCACTGAACTCTGACGGGCTCTGCTTCTAAATGTGTGACCCTGAATGACTTGAGTGACTAAATTGTTTCAGTATTTTTCCTCCTTGTGTAGTGGTATTATCAGCCCTGCCTGTTTCCTGGGACCATTGATGATTACACGATGTCCTTTATGCTCAGGCCCTAATTGTGACGTGACTGTAACTGTGTTCTGGGTTACATTTGTTAGCTTTGCCACGCTCCGTCTCACAGCCCTGAATTCATACAGTTGAAAAACTGGGCAATCAGGCACCTTCTGCGTATTTCTTATGCATACTGGGGAGGTGGGGGGCGGGGAACAGAAGAGCTACTGTTATATAAATAGATGAAAAATTCTTTTAAGTTTTTAAAGGTGAATTTTCATTTCATATGGCTTTTGCTTTTGTTTTAAGATACATGTTATAAAGCCAGTTTTACCAAAGCTAAACAATCTGTTTGAATATGCAGTGTCAGAGGAAAATGGTAATACTTCCATTTTGCTTTTTCTAGCATTTCCAGTTTTTCCCCTTGATTTTATAACAAACGCTGTTTATTGTGGAGGATGTTTATGAATAAATGAATTTGCCACCACCAAGAGCCAGCTGTTGACATTCCAGATACATACCTTGTGGGTTGATTGTAATATTTTTTTCTCACTCAGTGGTGTATCCAAATGCATTTACCTATATCCTTAAATAGTCCTTGAGAATTTAATATCAAGTGGCTGCAGAGTTTTCTATAATTTAGAGGTATGGTAATTTTATAAGCTTTTGATTATGAAAAATTTCAGACATTTATAGAAAATGAGTTGATATGATGAACCCTCATCACCCAGCTTCCACAGTGAGCGGCTTGTGGCCAGCCTCTGCCTTACACGTAACTTGCCTCGAATGATTCTGAGGCACATTCCTAGACAGCACATCATTTCATCTGAAATTATTTCAGTATATAGCCTTAAGGGATAAGGACTCTTTGGTAATGTTTTAATGATGGCATATTATGCATTTTTAATTTTATATTTTAACTGCTTTCCATTCTTATTCTCCATATCTCTGTTTCATTGTTCGAGTTGCTTTCTTGGGGTTTCAGTTATTGTTCTATAGGTTGGACTTCTTAGGAAGAGAACATTCCAAGGTATTGTTTTAAATTTGGTTTTAGGTCCTTAACCAGTACGGTATTATGTGAGCATTTTAGGAGAAATAAAATGAAGCCCGGAGAGCTTCCTAAAATTATTTTATGAAATTAGGTTTAGATCAGTGGAAAAGCTAAATGCAGGCTGACGGTGTCTTGTATTTACATGAATGATAAAGTGCTTCATGATCGTGTTTACACATGAGATTAACCTAGGTAAGTGGGTTGTAGGGCCTGCTTTAGGTAATTACAGCTGTAACGGTTTGAGCCCTTAGGGACTGAGCTCTACTAGCTGATTGCTGTACTTGTTTTCTGATACACTGGGGTTTTTCTCAGACCGTAAGAATCTACAGTCCCACCTGGGGCTAGAATTTAATTCAATCCTGTTGTGACTTCACTTACGCATGTACTATTAAAACGATTCTCTTATTACCATGTTTTGCCCTCAACTCTTGGCAAACCAACTCAAATAGCAGTGACAGATTTTGAAAAATTAACCATTGCCGAAGAACTGAACAGGCATCTTGCTGTAAGTTACACACACACAAATGGATTGATTTATTCATAGAATGCGAGAGCTGAAAAAAATGCTGTATTTTCAAAAATAGAACTAGATATTTCAAAAGAGTTAAAGTATCTCTAAAGTGCATATAGATTTCATGTTTTGTTCCTCACTCATTTATGTATTTGTTTAATAGATGTTCACTTTAGTGTCCAGAGCATCCTAAGCACTGGGCTAAAGTGGTGAGACAGACGTACTGTTCTGCACTGGATTTTTGTCTGTTTTCCATGAACCAATAGTTTTGATCATAAGTCCCATACAAGAGGCTGAAATGAACTCTCCAGGGAGCGAGGCCACGCCCTGGAGAGGGCAGGCAGGAAGGGCCTGCCTGAGGAATGACGTGGAAATTGAGGAGAGGGATCTGGGTGCAGGAGCCCTGAGACCGGACCAGAGGAGCAGACCAGGGAGGCACAGGATAGTGGTGTGGGGTGGGGAGTGTAAGGCTGGGACAATTGTCAGGGTCAGTTCCTGCCTTGTTCTGATTCTGTTACGAGGTTTGAGAAGCCACTCAGGGGTGTTCAGCAGAGGGGAGAGAGTTTCAGGTTTCCATATGAGAAACAAATAGGAAGTAAGGTGAGAGAAAAGTGGACTGAAACCACCCCAGATCTAAGGTTCCAACCTGCGTACGTAGGGTAAATTTAACTTTTGTACCCTGTAGCTACCATAGCATTTGCTTGCAATCTTTCTAAATAAAACTATCTGAAAATGGAATACTGAAGTTATTTTGGCCCCTTAGTAATTAGATACTCTTGGATGTGATTAAAAAGAAACTCAAGTTCGTAGCGGTGTGGGGAAATTAATGTTTGTGTGTTTGATTGTTTATGAATATATCATCCACTGTGAAGGGACACTGTGTGAGAATCAAATGTCAGTGCTGTGTGTTTATTTCCGCAGGTTGCTGGCTCTTCCACCCATCCTGGCACCTGTGTATTTATAAAAGAATGTTTGAAAGTGAAAACAAAATCCTGACCAAAGAAGGCATTACCCATTTTTTGGAGCTGTATGAAACAAGGGTTCTCCCATTTTCACCAGATATTTCTGAGGTAATGACAGCGATGCCTTCCACGCGTTGCCTCTGTCAAAGGATGAAAAGCAAAGGCATCCATTGTAGCAGATGAGATCTTCAGAATAAATACTAGGGCTCTAACATTATGAGTAACATTTTACAGATTTGCGTACATCAAATCCTATTTCTCTAAACTCAGCTATCATACTTGGAAAGACTTCCTGTAACGTAGTTTGTCGACAGGCTGCTGGCCTCATGACCAGTGTGAAAAAGCAGCTCTTTGGTGTCAGTGTTCTGAGCAGAAGTCAACAGCATGAAAACTGGGCCAGAAGCTTGTCGGTGGTCCTGTTCCACGGTCCTGAGTCTCTGAAGTCTTGCTGCCTGTCAAGTGATGCCGCTCCCCCAGTTCTGAGTCAGTGAATTGTTATCCACTGTATTGAGCATACGTGGCCTTTTGAGCTGTGTTATTAGCGTCTACACTTCCATTTGTCAGACAGCACCCAAAGCAAAGAGATTGTGACGATCACAGCTGTGCTTTCACGTTTTATATTATGGTGCCTGTGAGTCATACGATCACTGACTTGGGGATGGTAATTGAGCCCCCCTTTAGAGGGAGCCTCAGTAAACGTCCCTCATCGTCCCACTGCATGGACAGTGCTGGACTAGGCATCGTTCCCTCCGTTCCCCACCTCTTGCTCTCCTGTGAGCTTGCTTTTGTCTAGTGATAGTTTTGAGGATAGACTTCCACATTTTCCACCATGTGTTCCTCCTTTGGATTCCCTCCTTCCTTCTTAACATGTGTATTCTCTTCTCAGTCTTCCGTAGGTTTTTATCAGGTGGGGAAATTAGGTATTTTGTCATTCTGGTGGAATTAAGGCTGTCGCAAGCTAACCTCCAGCAGAAGAGATGAGCTTTGCTTATAACGGCTCTTCTGTAGCCTGTGTAGGATGTGTGGGTGGGGCAGGCTGACTTTGCAAAATTACAGTTACAACTTAACACCAAATACTGTTTTCCCTTTTTTTTTCTTTTTTTAGTTTATTGTTGGACCATTGATGGACGCACTTTCAGAGAGCTCTCTGTATAGCAGGTAAACACGCATAGTTTTCAAGCAGCCGTGCAGTGATATGTGTTTCATAGACAAAGGTAACTTGAGTGTGACAGTGACAAGGCTGTTTAATGCATTTGGTGCATAAGTACACGTTGCCTCACAGACGTCCAGCTCTTCCCTGTCATGTCATCCCTTCTGTGTTTGTTACTCCTTTTGCCTTTTACTTATATCAGGTGTTCCTCTTTTCTTTTCATTCCTACTTGGAACCCTTCTGTTCCTGGGCTTCCAGAATGAGTATCTCACAGAGCTTCCTTTCTTTCCCTCACTCCTGCCTGGTTTCCTCCCTCTTGGAAATTGTAGTGGTTTGGGCTAACCAACGCTTAACCCCGTTTTCTCTCGATTTTGATTCATAGAAAAGTTGTGAGGATAATATAAAGATGCTCATTTGCCTTTTACCCACTTCCCTACATGATAATGTTTTATCACATTTGTTTAATCGTCACCTCTCTCCCTGTGTGTGTGTGTGTCTGTACATGTACATCTGTTTCTTAGTTCTGTCCCCAAGCAGATATACTCATCTGTATCTCAGTGTCTGTCCATTATTCATCCATCCATATTAAAAACCATCCATTAATGCACCCACTTCCAGAGCAGCACCAATGGCCCATTCTAACTTGCACATTTCCATATCTGATGGGGCGGCCATTCTACAGAACACAGCATTTATTTCCCACCTTTACCCTTTGTCAAAGTTGATAATGAGAAGAGCTGTTCTGTGGCTTGCTAGAGTTTGGAAGTTTACAGTCTGGGGATGAGTTTGCTGATCCCGTTGCCCGTAGCACAGTGAGTGAGAGGATAGTGGTCAGCGCCCCTTAGAGGCTGGGGGCCTGGTGTCTGTGGCAGTGCTGGGCACCTGGTAGACCCTGGTCCACATGAACAGTGAAATGGAAGCTTGGCTGTTACCATGTTGCTCGTGTCATGAGTGAGGTGTTAGGCCACCAGAAGGGAGGGCAAGTGGGATGTCTACTTACACTTTTTACTTTGTAGTTTTTTCGGTCAACAATTCCCAGTGACTATCTTAATCATATGCAGTTCTGTGCTAGTCACTTTGGGAGATATAAAATACGGGTAATACCCTTCCAGGAGCTCCCAAGGATTCCCTAAAATCATCCTACAGTGATGATCTGAGGAAGCAGTCAGATGTTCATTAACTACATGGCATGAAGGTCCTTAAGGTACCACACATCAGCAGAGAATGCACAATAAAGCACCACCCCTTTGTTATCTCAAAATGGTTTAATTATGTTGATTAAATCCAGGGTAGGGAAGAAATAGTCTATGAGAAAGATCTAAGATTATTGTTTGCAGATACCAGAGGCCAGTTACCCTTGGTATTTATCCTGTTTTTGTTTTTTTTTAAATCTGCAACAAAAGAATGGCTTCCAACAGTAAAAAGTATATCTTTTACCTTAACTTTAAAAAAATATATATAGCTGCATGGTTATCAGAATCTCTACAATATAGTAGAATACTTATCTTACTAAAAGGAATGAAATTGAAATAATGTGGATCTTTTTTCCAACAGCCTTTTTAAGATACAATTCACATACCACGAAATTTATTCTTTTAAATGGTTCAATTCAATGGTTTTTCATATAATTACAAAGTTGTATACCCATCACCACTAATTCCATAGTATTGTCATCGTCTCAAGAAGGAAACTTTGTGCCCATAAACAGTCACATCACATTCTCCGTTTCCCCAGCTTCTGTCAGCTAATTTACTTTGTCTGTATTCTAAATTTTTCATATAAAAAGATTTGTGTATTTGCATAATCCAAACATTTCATATAAGGGAAATTATATAATGTGGCCCTTTGTTTTATGTTTGGCTTCTTTCATGTAGTATAATGTGTTTAAGATTCATCTGTTTTGTAACATGTGCCCATATTTCATTCCTTTTTGTGGCTGAATAATATTCCACTGCAGAGATACTTCACATTCTCTTTATCCACTCATCGGTTGGTAGATGTTTGGATTATTTCCGCTTTTAACTGGTATGAACAACTCCTTTGAATATTCACAGAACAAGTTTTTGTATGGACATAATCTTTCACTTCTCTTGGTTATATACCTGGAAGTGGAATTACTGGGTCGTATGGTAACTCTGTGTTTAGCTTTTAGAGGAGCTGCCTAACTGTTTTCCACACTAGCTGCCCCGTTTTACATTCCCACCGGCAGTGGATGTGTTTAGTTTCTCCATGTCCTTGAGGACAGTGATTACTGTCTGTCCTTTGGATTAGCGCCGCCCTAGTGGCTGTGCAGTTACATCCTTATGGGTTTGATTTGCATTTCCCCACATGATGTCTGATGGTGTTGAGCATCTTTTCATGTGCTTATTGGCAACAGTGTTTCCTTAAAACTTTTTATTTCAGGTGGTTTCCTGTTAAAGTTTATTCAGAGGACAACAAGTAGACATTGGTGTGCTGTCCCCATTCTGCTTCTGTCTAAGGCTTTGGCAAACATCCCAAGATGTAAAACTCTGGGTATAGAAGGCCTTCTTTCCTTCAGGTAATTTACTCTGAGTGTGTTCACATATGCTTATTTGTCAAAACTTTTTATTAGTAAATTTTGTTTTCTCTTCTGCTTTATTAACCCATAGTGAGTGGTTTTAGTTAAGACTGGCATTGGCATTTTTTTAGCTCTTAATTTTATATAAAAAAAAAGTAAATAAAAAAACTATTACTTGTATAATTGAACTTGTTTTGTTTTACGAATTACTAATTTAAATATGTGCCTAATTTATACATATATACTAATATATGTACTAATATATAATATATGAAGCTGTAAGGAAAATATATAAACTAATGTAGAATAATGTATATTAATGCATACTAATTTAAACATACCAACTTAAATATATTTATATAAATTAAAGCAGTAATTTAAATTATTAAAGACTAATTTAAATATATTAAATTTATATAAATATATACTGTTGGATTTTGACCACTTTAAAATAGTAAGTTGTTTTTATTATAATATGTAGGAAACTAGAGATAAAATATCCAATGGCAATATTAATTACAAAGTATTTGAAAAAATGTAAAATTCTTACTTTGAAAATATCTTCATTTATATTCTTACTTTTAAAAGAGATTTGTTTCCTATTAAAATTGAGCTCTGTTCGAGGCCTTAGTGGAGAATAAGAGCTTTGAGACACTCCTGGCGGTGACCTTCTGCATTAGAAAGTGTAGACGTTACCAGCCCAGGTGTCAGTGCTCACAAGTGCTCAGAGTGGTCTTTGGGGCCATGACGTGCCTGTGTTTTCCCGGTGTCAGGGACGCCCTCCAGGGCACCACGGTCACACGTCAGATTCTGCTGATAGGGGCGGCCCAGCGCCATCTCCTTCAGACGGCCGTGGGTCTGGTGGATGTGGTGAGTTTGTCTTTTCGCTCGTCTTAGCTTCAGTTTACAAGTCTTTCTCAGTGGGTGGGTGTTCATGAAGGAGTTAGCTCGACAGGGCTGTGCTGCTGTCGTTAGAAAGCCCGGGGCGTCGGGCTGGCCCTGGGCGGCATCCGGGACCTGGGCCTCCGGGGGGGGGGCTCCCGCTGCCCAGCCCACGGCAGAGCGGGCTCTGCGCCCCAAGTGCTCGTGCGATCGGTGCGGCTTGTGCTCAGCAGCCGTGTCCCTCCCGGCCGCCTGGGACCCTGGCACGTGCTATGTAGAGGGCGTCTGCCCCCAAAACCCCTGGGCGCCGGGTCTCTGAGCTCCCCTGGTGGACACTGTGCGAGCTGGTGGGGTAACTAGGGAACGTGCTGGGGGAGGGCTGTGGGTGGCTTTCATCTCGTTTCCTCAGTGTTTTTCTCCACATCTTCCAGTAAACTGACATTCAAGGAATGCGTACTATAGTCTGCAATTTTTACAGAGCCCATTATTGCTGAGAACAGCGCTCAGCAAACTTTCTTTTGTGAAGAGCTGGACTGGCATTCATTTGAGCACTTTCAGTCATACTGTCCCTGTCACAACGACTCAGAAGCAGCCGCAGACCATTTATAGATAAATGGGCATAGCTTTGTCCCAGTAAAACTTTGGACATGACGGGCTGTGAGTGGCTTTGCCAACCACAGCCCCTGGCTTACAGCCAGGTATCTTAACTGTGGATGTGCAATCTTAGGTGAATGAAAAGGTGTAGGTGGGTTTCTTAAGGCAGGGGTCATTTTTGTGGCTTTGAAAAGTAGGATTTACTTTTTAAAATTTATTTTTATTGAAGTACAGTCAGTTACAATGTGTCAATTTCTGGTGTACAGCACAGTGTCCCAGTCATGCATATACAGACATACATTCATTTTCATACTCTTTTCTATAAAGGTTAATTACAGGATATTGAATATAGTTCCTTCTGCTATACAGAAAAATTTTTTTAATTATTTTTGCATATAGTGGCTAATACCTGCAAATCTTAAAACTCCCAAATTTATCCCTTCCCACAAATTCACTTTTAATTTAAGGAATAAGTAATTTCTTACAGGATGTTTTCGTTTTTGCCTTTAGATTGTGACCATCTTGTCTCTAAGATGGTAACCTTGATTTTAAGGGAAGCAGATTGACAAAGTCATTCATCTTTCATTTTCAATAATGGTTGGTCATTTGTTATCAGTATCTTCACCTTAAAAGTTGGATAACATTTTCTTTTTAAAAAATAGCTTTTCAATTAACTAATAGTGTTCTACTTTAAATAGTATGCTAGATTACTTTTACACTGATTTCTTATACAGTTAAGAATTTTAAATGATTAATTTTTTCAAACTGTCCCCAGGAGAGAGTGTCACTGTCAGACATCTCAACTTTTCTCATGTCTGTGAGGCAAGAGGACCCCTTAGGACGATGGACTTCACTGTGGACAGAGGTAAGATTGCAAATAATTTAATGATAGGGTCTTTGAAAACTTTGTGAAAAAACTCTTTCTAGTAGAATTCATTTCACATAAAATATAGTGATTGCTTTGTTATCTATCAACAGAGATTTTAAAAAATTGTTTACTTTCATTGAGTGGACTTAATTAATAATGCTGCTAAGAGTCTGGCAGACAATGGGAGACAGGAACTGTCTGGGACAGAGAGAGCCCTGTTTAGAGGAGAAGGTGGTGTCAGTGCTCAGATCTCGCTTCTGAGTGAGGTCTGCGTTAGGAATGGTGATGGTATTAGACTCAGAAACAGTGAGTAGTGCAGACTCGTCTTTCTTTGTTTCCGTTCGTTCACTGCACTTTGATCTGCTCAAGGTCCCAAGCCTGATGCTTGACAAATTCGCAGTTCTTCCTGACTTTTTGCATTGAATTCACCAAGAAACCGTCAGTCTCTTTCCCCTTTTCCAGCCGTTGCTCTAGTGGAGCCCCTCCCCTGGTGCCGCCTCAGCTCTGGGGGCTTCTTCCTCCCCAAGAGCCTCCTCTGCTCCCCGCATGAGGCAGGGCCTCAAGTCCCCCTCCTCCTCCTCTGCTTGGTTTTGAACAGGGGGTGGGGGACTCAATTCATGCTACTGAGGTTGGCACTTCTCTGTTACAGACTCGGCTGAATTCTAATGTGTCCTCTATAGGTTATATACTTCTTGAAGACAGGAACCCTTTTTTTCTCTTTAATTTTGTATTTCTCCAGTGCCTAAGAGACCACTGTGACTTGGGATGTGATTATTTCCTATAGAAAGCATCTCCGGCTTCTGGGGCACAGAGAGAAATGAGAAATCAGGTTGAACTCTGTTAACACAATGCAGGCACAAAATAATGAGAGTGTAGAGTTAGCGGAATGGCAGAGGGGGTGAGGAAGGGGCTACCTGGGGCCTTTAGAAATTTGAATATCACTTTATTTTCTTGATCATAGTACATCTAATTAGATGGAATCTGAAAAATTTGAAACCGTGGAAAGCAAATAAAAATCACCTGTAATGCCAACCGTCAAATCCATATTTTTTTAATTCTTAATTTTTTGAATGTGTATATTCTCACTCTTGTTTTCTCACTATATACATTTATTTTAAATATTTTAATACATATTGTATTTCTAAGCAAATTAAGATTATACTGTTTTGAATTTTATTTTTCATCTTCACAT
The DNA here is from genome assembly GCF_048564905.1 of Vicugna pacos. NCBI lineage: Eukaryota > Metazoa > Chordata > Mammalia > Artiodactyla > Camelidae > Vicugna > Vicugna pacos. The sequence goes on along the minus strand of NC_132997.1, from coordinate 21,408,737 downwards.
ACATTTGAGTATTTTACAGCATGTTGCTAAAGAATTTTCCAGTATGTGATATTTAAAAATTCAGTTGGGGGGAGTAATAGCTGAGTGGTACAGCACATGCTTAGCATGCACAAGGTCCTGGGTTCAAGCCTCAGTACCTCCATTAAAAAAATAAAAAAAATAAAAACTCAGTTGATTAACTATTTTAGAGTTTATTTAATCAGTTCCATTTGTTGGACTTTTGCTTCAAACCTTATTTCATCTAGAAATGTGTACAGCTAAAAGATAAGGATTTTAATGGGTCTAAGAAACAGACCCTTCTCACACCTAAAAATGTTAATTCATTTCTTGGTGTCAAATATTCAGTGTTTAAATTTCTCCAGATGTTCAATTAATTTTTTTTCTGTTTGTTTTTTGCATTTTGTGTGTTAAGGTATTCAGTTTTGTTAAAGTACCTAAACAGGGTCTGTTCATTGCAGTGATACATAAAGTTTGCACATTGTGGTTAATCCATCCAAAGCTTATCTTGGTATCTTGTGTGAGCCGTGAGGTGTAAATGAAGAACAATGTGTGTAAATGTTTCAGACTGTGCTTAGCATGTGTTCAGTATCCACTAAGACTCTTGTCTTTTCCCCTTGGTTTCATCAGGCAGCTGCTTGTTTTGTTTGTTTTTAAGGAACCAGCCCTTAGATTTCTTTCTTTCTTAATTTCTCAGTTCTCTCATTCATTCATATCTGTTTTCATTTTCCCTACTTTTACCTTCTTTTAGTATTTCTTGCTGATATCATACTGTCATCATTTATTGAAAATTCAATTGCACACCTTCCGCACACCAGGCTTTGTGCCAGGTGTTGGGAATGCAGTGGTCAGCAGATAAAGATGCCCTGTCCCCAGGAAGCTTATAGTTGAACCCAGACTTTAATTCTCTTTGTTTAATAATACAAGCATATCTATATACAGATAGATAGACAGGTGTGTGACTGTAGATATGGCTGTTTTTTGTAAATTTTGCTATAGAGTCATATTCCCATTATTGTGTAAATCTCTACTGTATAATGTTGAATCATGGAGAATTGCTGATATTCAGGATCAACACAGGATCAACCCAAAGAGGAACACACCAAGGCACATGGTCATCAAATTGACCAAAATAAACAATAAGGAGAAAATATTAAAATCAGCAGTAGAAAAGCGACAAAAGACATACAAGGGAACTCCCATAAGGCTATCAGATGATTTTTCAGCAGAAACTCCACAGGCCAGAAGGGAGTCGCACGATATATTTAAAGTGATGAAAGGGGGAAACTTACAATCAAGAATACTCTTTCCATCAAAAACTTCACAGATAAACAAAAGCTAAAAGATTTCAGCACCACCAAACCAGCTTTACAACAAATGTTAATGGACCTTCTCTAGTCATCAAACCATGAGAATAGAGAACAAAAAGAACAACAAAAAGACCTACAACAGATTGCTTTGGCTGTTCAGGATCTTTTGTGGTTCCTTGTAAATTTCATAGTTGTTTGTTCTAATTCTGGGAGGAGTGTTGGGAGTATTTTGATGGGATTGCACTGGATCTGTGGGTTGCTTTGGGGAGTGTGGCCATATTGATAGTGTTGATTCTTCCAATCCAAGAGCACAAGAGATCTTTCCCTTTCTTTGTGTCATTTTGGTTTTCAGAGTATGATAACCTCCTTGGTTAAGTTTGTTTCTAGTTTATTTCTAGTATTTTGTTGTCTTTGATGTAGTAGAAATGTCTCAGCGAGTTATAAATGTCTGGTTTTTGAACTGAAAAAAAAAGTGAATGAAGGGCTGCAGGTGGCAACATATCTTTTTTATGGATGAATTGTATTCCATAGTGTGTGTGTGTGTGTGTGTGTGTGTGTGTGTGTGTGTATACTGCATCTTCATTATCTAGTCAACTATTGATGTGCACTTAGGATGCTTCCATTTCTTGGCAATTATAAATAATGTTGCTGCTAATAGCAGGGTGTATATATCTTTTTGAATTAATTTTTATTTTGTGGTTGGCTTTATTCTTTTGATAACTATGTAAGTTTAAAAAGCTAAAGCTCTAGGCATTCTCAGAAACAATGAACAGTACATATAGGTAAGCTTTCAAAATATATCTGCAGTAAAAAAAAAAAAAAAGGGGTCTATCAAGCCATGAGAGACATGGAAGAAACTTAAAAGACATAATACTCAATGGAAAAAGCCAGTCTGAGAAGGCTACAAACTGTATGATTCCAACCAAATGACATTCGGGAAAAGGCAGCTACAGAAACAATAAAAAGATCATGGAGAGAGGGATAGAGGGAGGGAGGGATGAATAGATGGAGCACAAGGGATTTTTAGGGCAATGAAATTATTCTGTGTGATACTATAGTGGCTACATGTCATATGCATTTGTCAAAGCCCACAGAACATAGAATATAAACAGTGAGCCCTACTGTAAACTATGAACTTTGGTTCATAATACTGTGCCCATGCTGGTTCATCGATACTACCAAACATGCCACACTGATGAGGGATGTTGAGGCTAGGGGAGTATGTATGTTTGGATGCAGTGGACTGTGTGTGAACACGCTGTATTGTCTGCTCAATTCTGCTGTGAACCTGAAACTGCTCTAAAATAATAAAGTCTTTTTTAAAAAAAGAGAATGGATTAATTTGTGATATAATCTTAAAGGACAAATTATTCAGGCCTATAAACAGATTGAATAGCATATTCAGTTAAAAACATGTGTCTTTAAAAACATTACTTAGAGCAAAGGAGACAGACATCAAAGTGCACAGTCTGATTTATTTCATTTTTATCAAGTTCAGCCACCATCCAATTGATGGATACATGTCGTCAGAGTTTTATGTTTCCGATGAAATGTGACAGAGATGTATATTCTGTGTTCATGGATGTCATTCAAACATATGGTTCATACATTGACTTTTGGATACTGTTGAGGGTTAGGAATTTGAAAACTGTGAAATCATAAACTTAACATTGATACATTTCACTATATATTTATTCTATATAGAGATAAACACAAAAAGAAAGAGGTACGAAAAATCACCATTGGACAGTAAGGGAGAGAATGACACTTTGGTTACAACCCCTCCCCCGACGCAGCCCCTCCCCCCCACACTGGTAACTGACCCATCCGGGATGTCAGTTGCTGGCTGGGTTCCGGGTGGAATGTTGGGGTGCCCCCCCTGGGGCTTGTTGTGGCTGGGGCTCCATGGTAACCAGGCAGAGCCCTGGGAGGGTCCGTGCCATGGAGGGGCTGCTGTCCTCCATGGAGCTTGGCTTTGGGCTGATCCTGAGGGAGCTGAGCGCGGGTCTGGTGTGGCTGCTCCCCGATGGCCTGTCTGCTCAGCTCATGCTCCAGAGCCTCCAGTGGGAGACACTGTTGAGTCTCCCTGTCCTCACCTCCTTCCTGGCTGTCTTATTTGGCTGCAGGCTCACTCACTCTGTTAGAAGTCGCCTGTATCACAGACACGAAAAGCAGCTGGCAGAAAGACTGGCTGCCCAGGTCGAAATGAAGTGCCAGCTCATTGACCGGCTTTACGCGGGTAGACAGGAGTTTGCCAGGGTGGAGACAGCTTTGAAGGACGCCGGGCGAGAGAAGCAGCCAGCAAACATACCCGGCCTCACTGCCGCTTACAGACGCATGGTGTCCATCAACCTGAGTTCCAGGAAGGAAGTCGTTGTGTCATCGAAGAACTGAGGAAGGAGATCCCTGCAGTCGATTCAAGGGGAGATGGCGGAGGTGCGGAGAATGCTCGCGTTCCTGGAGGAGGTCACCACAGGCAGCACATCGCGAGGGGCTGTTCCCACCGAGCCGGGAGATCCGGCGCCAAGCCCTGCTGGGCCTTCTCCCAGGAGTGGGCCCTCATGCCAAAGCCACGCTGCGCCCTCCCCTCCACCCAGGCCTCCCTGGCTGCCGGGCTGCGTGCGCTCACCCGGTCAGGTCTCCTCCTGCGCTGCCCTGAGGCCAGTGGATGGAGGGCAGTCCCCTCCTTTGGACCAGAGTCCCTCCAGCTGTACCCGTGAGCACAGCCGTGAACACCTGCATGGTCACCTTCTCCATCTCCAATGTATCCGAATTCCCAGAACACACCAAGGAACGTGGGACTTTCTCGGTATTCACAGACTGCTTGGATTGTCTCTAATTGGCAGTGAAAGAAATGTGATTAAGAGACTGATCTTTAACTCAGTTTGAACCTTCCTTGCACCCCATTTCTCAAGGCAGGTTTAGTAACTGTTATACATCAGCTGTATAAGAGAAATGTATATACAGGTTTCTGTACACAAATATTGCAGTGTAATTTGATAATATGTGTAGTTTCTCAGTATTTGCTTTTAGTTGGCCATGGTATTTTTTCTAGAGTTAAAATCTTAAAAGTCATCAGTTTAAGCTAAAGAAATGTTTATTCCTGAGATCTGTATTTAAAAAAAAAAAAGACAGTGTCTTTGAGATGATAATAGAGTATGCTTGTAAGAGTTTTATTGAATAGTTATATTCTGTTGTAACGACAGATATACTTAAAAATAAATTTGTTAAATTGCATGGAGATTGTTTCTTTTTCCTGCAGTAATGCTGCAGTATAAGTTTTCTGACCAGGAAGTAATCCACCTGGACAACTTGCGGGAACCTCCACACCCCTGCCCCTCCTGTCTCACTTGCCATCGTGCACTCATACCTCAATGGAAAGCCAGGGCAGGGTTGGGGTTTTCTTTTCACGCATAACTAAGTTTTAGGCCCGCATTTAGTACCTTATTCACAGGCGATGTGCTCTCCCTGTGGAGTGGGCGCAGAGTGGTTTTGATCATGACAGAAGGGACGGAGCTCATAACACTTTTTTAATGGAGGGAATCACGTGAATAAACGACAGAGGGAGCACCGTGATGAGGTGTATGACATTTCCTTGAATTGATTAAAAAAATTCTGCTTGGGTTGGAGAAGATAAATTAAAACTAAAACGTAGTCCTGTCTTCCTGTTGGGGAGGACAGGGTGATCCAAACACATTCCAGGTGAAACAGAAGCGATGGTGTTTCAGAGGTGACACATATAAGTACAAAGAGGAGAAGCAGAAGCAGGGGAATGTGGACTGGTCTTGGCAGAAGTGGTCCTGAAGCCCTCTTCCAGGAAGGGATACCTGAGCATGAGGGACACCTGGAGAGAAGCTCTGTGGGTTGAGGGGACAGTACAGGTGATAGCTCTGAAGGCATTGTCATGGTCACACTGTGTGTGAGGACCAGTCAAACTCCGTGTCTCTGGGATGCAGTGACAGATGGGAGGCCATGGCTGTACCTCAATGACCTGCCCTTGGAGGTGCTGTCTCGGGAAGGAGGAGCCCCAGCTTGGAGGGGGAGGGAGCAGGAGCGACTCAGCCTGAAGCCTCCGCTGCCTGGAAGCAGGGCCTGGTGTCCTTTCTCAGAGCTGACATGTGGAGCTGGAGGGGCCGGTGGGTGAGGCCAGGGGCAGGGCCTGGGTGTGTCACATAAAGAGGCCTGGGTGACATGTGCTCCGGGGAATGGAGCAGGGGATGCTGTGGCAGGAAACCTGGGGGACAGGGACTCGAGTGGCCCTTCCCGGCCCCATGGGTCACTCTTAGATGCCCTGAAGGCCTCCACTCCTGACCTGGCCTCCTCCCTGCCTGAGGTGTCAGCTCCAGTCTCTCTGGAGGCCCTGCTTCCCAAACAAAGCTCACACTTGATAAAGAGAGCACAGAATCTAGAAACTGCAGCCAATGCTTTAAAATATGCTTAACTTGTGTTCCAGAACTTCCACTTATAGGGACCAGTCCTAAAAACTAGAGAGATGTATGGATGCAGATGAACCCTTCAGTATAATTATGAGAGTAAACAAGTGGAAATGGCTCAGCTGTGCACAGCTGGGGCTGCAGAGTGGACTGTGGTGTGCGGCCACTGATAAAGCCTAAGGGAGAAGGGACGACTGCATGTCCACCTGTGGGGACATCAGGTTACCGAGGAGCACAGCCCAGAAGCCTCCTCACCCATCCCCTCTTGGGCACACACATGTACACACACACACACACACACACACACACATGCATGCACATACGCACACCACTGTACTTTCCAAGGGAAAAGACTGGAGAAATGGAAACTGCTTGTTAAGGACAATTCTTTTGTTTCAGGATTTTATTTGATTTTATCTTATTCTAGTTTTAGTGATATAGACAGACAGGGTTGCATAAATATAAGGCCTACATCATTGTTACATGACTTGTATACATTGGGAAGTGACTATTGCAATGACTTTAGTGAATATCCATCTCTTATGGATACAAAATAAAAGAAAAAGGAAAATACATTTTTTCTTGCAATGAGAACCCTTAGAATTTACTCCCTTAATAACTTTCATATAAAACATATAGGAATGTTCATTCTACTTATCAAGATGTTTATGACATCCCTAGTACTTATTTATCTTATAACTGAAAGTTTGTACTTTTGACCACTTTCATCCAATTCCTCCTTCTGCCTCATGTAACCTTAAATATGATCTCTTTTTCTAAGAGTTTGTTTTACAAAGCATAATTGACCTACAACACTATGTTAGTTCTTGGTGCAGCACACCATGATGTTCCTGTGCATTTCAAAATGATCATCTTGATGAGTCCATTTACCATCTGTCACCATAAAAGGTGTTACGTTCTTATTACCCATATTCCCCACTCCGCACACTTCATTCCCACGACCTATTTATTTTGCAACTGGATGTTTGTACCTCTAGGTCCCCCTCACCACCTGTTTCTGGCTTCCCCATACAACCCTCCTTTGACAAGTTCTTGCATGTTCTCTGTATCTATGAGTCTGTTGCTGTTGTGTAGTTTGTTCTCTCATTTGCTTTGTTTTTTAGATTCCAAACAGAAATAAAATAAATATTTGTCTTTCTCTTTCTGACTTATTTCACCAAGCCCCTCTAGGTCTATCCATGTTGTCACAAATGTGAAGATTTCATTCTTTCTTTTTAGCAAAGTAATAGACCATCATATACATATACGATATCCTTTTAAATCTATTTATCTGTCAGTGGACATTTAGATTGCTTTCATAACTTTAAGTCTTTAATCCATTTTAAATTTATTTTTGTATTTGGATTGAAAAGGAGGACAATTATTTTTTGGTAGAAGGAGTGTATCTTCCTTTCATCTTCATATTTAAATTCTTATTTTACTAAATAAACCTTAAGTATCTTGTCTATAACTTTAACAATATGTGTATGTACTTTATTACTTAATACATTAGACATAAATGGAAGCATTTGATATATGACTTTAGTATTTTTATAGTATGCACATTAGTAAAATTTAAGCATTGTCTATCCAGGAAAGTACAAGAATTCTTAAATGTCTCATTGACCAGACATTTCTTTTAAGGTTTCTGGTTCTCATATCATACTTGGAAAAGTGGTCCCTATCCCTATGTAATAAGAATATGTCACACTGGGCTTCATGTTTACACGTGTTCTTTGTTGTAATGTGGTTTTCCCTAGTTAATTAAAAAAAATGCTTTGGTAATTCTAAGTCTTTTGTGATTCCATATAAATTTTAGGAGTATTTGTTCTATTTCTGTGAAAAATATCCTGGGTAATTTGATAGGGATCACGTTGAATCTGCAGATTGCTCTTGGTAGTATGGCAACTTTAACAATATTAGTTCTTCCAATCCAAGAACATGGATATCTTCCTGTTTCTTTAAGTCATCTTTAATTTCCTTAGTCAGTGTTCTGTAGTTCTCCACATGTAAGTCTTTCACATCTTTGGTCAGATTTATTCTTATTTTATTTTGGGGATGTGATTTTAAAAGGAATTGTTTCTTTATTTCCTTTTCTGATATTTCATTGTTAGTGTAAAGAAATGCAACTGATTTCCTGTATGTTAATCTCGTATCCTACTACCTTGCCAAATTCTTTTATCAGCTCTAGTGGTTTTTGTGTGGAGCCTTTAGGGTTTTCTATATATCAAATCATGTCATTCACATATAGTGACAATCTGAATCACTAAAGACCCAGAATTACCAAAGGAATACTGAAGAAAAAGAATGAAGCTGAAGGAATAACCCTCCCCAACTTCAGACAATGCTACAGAGCTACATTCATCAAAACAACATGATATTGGCATAAAAATGGAAATATGGATCAATGGAACAGAATAAAGAGCCCAGAAATAAACTCACAGACTTACTGACAGTTAATCTTTGACAAAGGAAGTAAAAATATGCAATGGAGAAAAGACCATCTCTTCAGCAAGTGGTGTTGGGAAAGCTGGACAGCCACATGTAAACCAGTGAACTTAGAACACTCCCTCACACCATACACAAAAGTAAACTCAAGATGGCTTAAAGACATAAACATAAGACAAGACACTACAACCTCCTAGAAGAAAACACAGACAAAACATTTTCAGACACAAATTTCTGCAATGTTGTGCTAGGACTGTCTACCCAGGCAGTAGAAATAAAAGCAAAACTAAGCGAATGGGACCTAAATGAACTTACAAGCTCTTGCACAGCACAGGAAAACACAAGCAACACAAAACGACAGCCTACAGAATGGGGGGATATTTGCAAATGATGAGACTTATGAGGACTTAATTTCCAGAACACACAAACAGCTCATACAACTGAGTGATAAAAAAAAAAAAACACAATCCAAAAATGGGCAGAAGACCTAAACAAGCAACTCTCCAATGAAGACATAGGAATGGCCAATAGGCACAAGAAAAATTGCTCAGTATCACTAATCACCAGAGAAATGCAAATCAAAACTACAATGAGGTATCACCTCACACCTGTCGGAATGGCCATCATTCAAAAGTCTACAAAGGAGAGATGCTGGAGAAATTATGGAGAAAAGGAAACCCTCCTACGCTGTTGGTGGGAATGTAGTTTGGTGCAGCCATTATGGAAAATAGAATGGAGATTCCTCAAAAGACTAAAAATTGACTTACCATATGATCCACCAATCGCACTCCTGGGTGTATATCCAGGGGGGGACCTTAATTCAAAAAGATACATGCACCCCAATCTTCATAGCAGCATTCTTTACAATAGCCAAGACATGGAAGCAACCTAAATGTCCATCAACAGATGACTGGATAAGGCAGTTGTGGTGTATTTACACAATGGAATACTACTCAGCCATAAAAAGTAATAAAACAATACCATTTCCAGCAACATTGATGTACCCGGAGATCATTCTAAGTGAATTAAGCCAGAAAGAAAAAAAAATACCATATGTATCACTTATATATAGCACAGGGAACTGTATTCAATATCTTGTAGAAACCTATGATGAAAAACAATATGACTATGAATACAGGTTTGTATATTTATGTCTGAAAAATTGTGCTGTACACCAGAATCTGACACAGCATTGTAAACTGAGTATACCTCAATAAATAAATTAATTAAATTGATATTTGTGTCACAAATATTTTTCATTTATAATATTTATTTATTTAATTTAAATTGTGATTTTAATTGCAAATTTTGTGAAATTGGTGGAATGTAAAATGGTGTATTTATCATCGATTCCTGTATAACAAATTACCCCAAAATTTAGTCTTGTTTGAACATGTGCTCTCTCACCATTTCTGTGGTCCAGAAATCTGTGTGCATCTCAGCGGGTTATTTCTGGCTCATGGAGTTCCAGTCATGCTGTTGGCTGGGGCTGCAGTCTCATCTAAGGGGGTGACTGTAGGAATGCGTCAGTCTGATCAGGCTGCTATAACAGAATGCCACACAAATGGTGGCTTATCAACGACAACAGAAATTCATGTCTCACAGTTTTGGAGTCTGGATAGTCCAGGATCAGTGCTCGTAGGTTTGATGTCGGGTGAGACCTGCTTCCTAGCTGGCCCTCTGCTATAACCTCACATGGCAGAAGGGGCAAGGGAGCTTCCTCAGGTTTCTTCTACAAAGGCACTAATTTCACTCATTCATGGCAGTCCCATCTCATTAACCACCTACTAATAGCCCCACTTCTTAATACATCACATTAAGTTTCAACATATGGATGAGGAGGGCGGACACAAATATTCAGCCTATAGTACGGGGAGGAATCTGTTTGCAAGCTCATTCAGGCGGTTGCAGGCAGGACTGTGTTCCTCGGGTGTTGTTAGATTGAAGACCTCCATTCCTTCCTAGCTGTTGTCCGAAGCCTCCCCTAGAGCCCTTGCCGCACAGGCCTCTCCATAGGGCATCTCATGTTAGGAACAGGGCCTGCAGGGAGGGGACTGGCAGGCAAAGAGCAGCAAGAGACATGAAGCATTAAAGAAAGTTCCGGTCTAGTAGTGGTTTAGGGGACACGGGACCCGTGGCAGAGATGAAGGCCACCAGATGGCAAAGAGACTCGGTGTACTGCTAAGGTGTTTGGATTTCAGTTCATGACAATGTTACCACTTTATGATAACCTCTGAAGATTTTTAAATAGAAAAGTAACACAAGAAGCTTCCACAACAGTATGCAGGCTGGACCGGAGGCCATGGGTGGCAGAAAGACCAGTTAAGGAGTTACAAACTGGGTCAATTCAAGAATTAACCAGGGCCTATATTAATCCTGGGATGAAGAGGTAAAGGAGAAAGTAAGGCTAGTATTCAGAGCAAGTCAACCAGGCTTGGTAAGTCTTGGACATTGAAGGCCGGGGAAGACAACCAGAATTCTGTGTTGGACCATGTGGTGGGTAGTGGGGACACTCCTTATGGAAAACAGGACATGGACTGGGGGAAGGAAGGGCACCAGATCCATGGCAGTAAGTCTACAAACATATTTTTGGCTTCTATGGTGAATAAAGAACAGAGTATCTTTCTTTTAAAACAATTTTATAGCAACGTTCAAACCGGTTAGGTTAAGCTGGACAGAGAGATAACATGAAAGATTTGTGTTATTTCTGAATCACAAAACAAATCTTGGCATGTTAAATTTGGTTAGCCATTACATTTGCTGGAATTTTGTTTCTTTTTTTTTTTTTTTTACATTTTTATTGATTCATAATCATTTTACAGTGTGGAATTTTGTTTCTTGATCTAAACTATGACAGATTTTTGCCCTATACTTTTTTATGGTTCTAAGAACCTGTGATTTATTTAAGGAATTTAAAATTCCCAATTCTGGTAATAGCCGTGGCTAGCCTTTCTCTTTACTGTCTGATTTTCACCGTGCTGCCAACTCTCCTCTTCTCCTTCTGAATCTGTTTTCCCCATATCCCTCAGTTTTCATTTAAATACATTTTTCATATCTCCCAGGTCTTTTTTAATTTACAAAATTTTTAGTTTTTAAGGGAGTTTCTGGGGAAGATAAAATCAAGCAAAATGCTGCTTTTCATAGCTTACCCTCCCAAATTTGGGGCCAAAAGATGCATATGCAGATATGCATAGGGTAAGTAAACAGCCTGGAATTATTCTAACTTAATAAGGTAAATAAAGAATTAGAGACCCTGCTCTACACAGTGAACGTTTATCATTTTCCATTCTACTGTAAAGGAAGTTAAAACTATTAGAAGCTTGGAGGTGCAAGGGTGGTATCCTGGCACGCACCCAGGGTAATTGCTGAAAAGACTCTGGGAAACCACTGAGAATGTTACAAATTATCCCTAACAATAATGCTTTCCCTTTATATATTGAAGACAGAATTATCTGTTAGAAAACAGAAACTTTTCCCTGGAGTTAGATCACCATGATTTTCACAGACAAAAACTAGATTGGGACATTCAGGCATTGGTTAAAGTGATGTTTCCTGATCTATCATAGAATGGAAGCTCCCCGTGTACACAGATTGTTAATATGCCACAAACTAAGCACTTAGTGGATTATATTCTATGATAATGTTGTAAAAACCATTGATTTAGTCTAGGAATTGAGATTATTTTTATCCCATGAACGACATCAATGAGGACCAAAAAGCTAAGGGTAACGGTGTGTCCAATTTTGCTCAAGACAGACAGTGTCTATTCTGCTCACTCGAGTGATGTGCAAACCTGGGTGTGAACACTGAAGGGCAGAAATGCCTCTGCTGCAACAGACTTTGGGGATATTCTCACACCTTCTTCTGTAACTTTCCAGGAATTGGCTGGCTGGCAAAGTGGGTTGTGAGACTACAAGCATACTATTGAGACTCAATGAAATACTTTTTAAAATGTCATATAAATTATTTTTGTTAAAAAAACTTTATTGAGATATAATTTACATATTATACAATTCATCCATTAAAAGTGTACAATTCAGTGGGTTTTAGTGTATTCACAGAGCTGTGCAACCTTCACCACAATCAATTTTAGAACATTTTCATCACGTGCTCCCAAAATCCATACCCATTAGCAGTCACTCCTCACTTTCCCCCACCCTCTCCCAGCCCCTGGCAATCACTAATCTGCTTTCTGTCTCTGTGGATTTGCCTCTTCTGTGCATTTTATATAAATGGGGTCATATAATATGTAGGATCTTTTTGTTTTGAGGGAAGCGGTAGGGAAAGAATAATGTTCTGCTTTTCTATTATTGTAAATTTCTTGTCTTATTCATAATCTTTCTGTCCCTAAATATTATCTTCCAAATTTCCATCACAGCTGGTAATAGAAGGGAGGCTGGTTCTGGTTTGATTGTGGTGTTTCCCAACATTGAGACCCTGTGTCCTGCTGTCCAAGGTGCCTACTCTGTGCTGGCTCTCTGGGCCTGGCACGCAAGTGCGTCTGCTCTTGTCAGGCTGCCTGCGGGGTCCCCAGCAATCTAGCCCCCTGATAAGGTGCTCTGCAAGAGGGGCCAGGCGTGCGAGTGCAAGCCAGAAGGCCATAAGAAAGTTTTGAGAGTCAAACAGCAGAGAAATTAATTCCACATCAAGTAGAAGTAGACAAAAAAGCAAGGCTGAGTCATGGTGCAGCGTGTTTAGACAGAAATCAGCATTTAGACAGAAATCAGACCAGAGTAAGAGTAGGTAAGAAACAAGCAGTTAATGACACAGTCTTAGCCAGTGTGTTCTGATAGTCTTAATCTAGAATGTAGGTTAGGTAGGAGACACCGAAGGGCCAATGAATCTTTGCCACTGATTTAAGTCTTGTGCTCTTGGAGAAATGTTAGACATTATTGGTTGCCTTCAAAATACTCATCTCCCTCTTTCCCTCCTGCACAGCTCACACCCCCTCTTCCTTTCTGGCTCAGTATCGTTCTGAAAATGCAAGATATTATACTCCCATTCCTTCTTCCCGGTAGGACTAAGCATGAGCTCCAACCACGGCCAGGTGACCTGGTGGGAGATTGCTGGGCGACTTCTTAGAACAGATTCCCTCCCTAATAGAATAAAAAAAATCATGAAAAAATGAACAGTGTTATGGCAAGACATTGTTTTTATTTGATCCTTGGAAGTGTGACAATCACCTTGAGACCAGAAGGGGTAAGTCAAGGACGGCACAACGGGAGTACGGAATCCAGCCAGGCGCGGGGTGGCGCTGCTGTACTTCTGAGACAATCAATCCGCGATGCCGTTTCTCGGCTTTTTGTTGTGTGAGTTTAATAGCTTTCAATCAAGTGTTCTGATACTTGTTTAGGAAGTACCCTAGAAGGATGTACTAGAATGAATAAGCTACTTTCAGAGGATCATTGACTATAAATCTCGGTACCAAGCAGGTACGCAGCTGTACTTCCTTTGTGATTTTAATCCCTTTGATTTCTCCTGGGAACGATCCTCCCAGCGGGCGCCATGCTTGGTCAGTATTCCATGGACTGGGGGTGTCGCTGTAGAATGGGAGACCCTGAGAACCAAGGGCAGCGCTTGTGGTGTTACTGGGCCGTGGGTGCGTCCGCGGGGACAGCGGGCTCATGGAAACCCCAGGTTCAGCGCCAGAAGCGGGCGGTCTGTGTGGGAGCGCATCAGCTCCTCGAGGCGGGGAGTGGGGTGAGAGCAGTTAGGCAGGCGGGTTTTCTTTGTGATGTGGGTCTTAATTACCAGGCTCCCGTAGATAATGCATTCGGCTGAATTACAGCTGGGCCCCCGAACCAGGGCCTCGTCTAGACATTTCAATTTTCCATAATCCACCTCAGTAAAGATTTTAAGGCAAGCCTTAGCTGGAAACCAGAACATATCATTTTGATTAAGGTTGTAGACTTAACAAAGATCAAAAGCAGGGCCCCAAACTCCCCGTGATGAACACACTGTGACATCGCCCGGAAGCAGTTTTGATAGCTCTTGAGCCAGAAATTTACATGTCTTTTTAAGTTAAGATGATACAGTGCTACCTGGTGGTGCCACCCCTTCTGGAAAGTGATTGGGTCTTATGCCAAGTAACTCTGCTATACCCTGTCTGAATCCTCTATCTGCTCATTAGGGAAAATCAAGAACCAGAAAGGGTGTATACCCTCCCTTAAAGCAAGTACTTCCATCTTCAAGCAAGTGTTTGTTCTGCAAAAGCCTCTTTGGACCACCCCAGCTAAATGCAGAGTTCCCCTACCTGTGCCCAGAATGACCCACTGTGCTGTCAATGGTCCCGATGAAAACTCTGCCTCTGCACAACCAGGGAGGCAACAGAAACACCATGCTTTTAGGCCTCCACATAAATCATAGGCTCTGTGTGTTTGTTTTTTAAAGTGCAAACACAAACAAAACAAAACAGGAAAACTAAGCACGGCAGCTTGCTGGGTTGCATGTGAGCTCTTGGTTGTGGGCAGTAGGAACAAAAGTGGGATCTTACAGCATCTTTGAATAGCAGGCAAGTGGCTCCACCCAATTATCCAATCGGTTGGACAACACATTGGGCTCCAGATACTAGGAATTTGTATTTCTTTTGTCCATGCCATACTTCCCAAGGTCAGGGATTAATACATCACAACAAACTTATCCCTTTTGCCAAGGACATGTGGAAGTGTCCCTGAAGCAGCACTTTAGAGGGAAATGTCCAATTCCCCTTTCTTGGTAGGTCAAGCTGGCTGGACCAACATGCTCGGCTAACAGCGGTGCTTGCCCAGACCTTGCAGGGCAAGGGGATTCCTATCAGAGGTAATCTGGAGTGGAAGAAGGTAGAGAAGAAAGCCAGGTCCTGAGGTCAAAGATGCAAATAACACAGAACAGGGTAGGGGTGGGCTGGGTAGATAAATAGCCATATTACCATAAGGCAAGATGCCATGTATAGAGGATCCAACAGGAGGAAGTGAGGAACACTGGAGAGGACGGAAGTGGGATGATCTGAGAAGTCTTCATGGAAGAAGTGGTACTGGAATAATACTCAGCCATCAAAAAGAATGAAATAATGAAGATGTGTGTGTGTGTGTGTGTGTGTGTGTATACACACAAGAGAATATTACTGTCATAAAAAAGAATAAAATATTACCATTTGCAGCAACATACATGGACCTAGAGATGATCATACTAAGTGAAGCAAGTCAGAGAAAGACAAATATCATATGATATCACTTACATGTGGAATCTAAAAAAAATGACACAAATTAATGTATTTACAAAACAGAGACAGACTCAGAGACATAGAAGACAGACTTATGGTTACCAAAGGGGAGGTGGGGGAGGGATAAATTAGGAATTTGGGAATAACAGATATATACTACCATATATAAAATAGACAAACAACAAGGACCTACTGTATAGCACAGAGAACTATATTCAATATCTTGTAATAACTTGGAAAACAACCTGGAAAAGAATATATATATGTGTAACTGAATCACTTTGCTGTACACCTGACACATTGTATGTAAGTCAACTAGAGAAGTGATATTAGAACTGACAGGAAGGATGTGGACAGTTGCCCTGGAGTATCTGGTACTACTGAGAAGGCCCTTTGGGCGAGGCGAATCAGTAGTATGCATAAACTCATACATATCGACATGTATACATTGTATTTAGGCACAGTGAGTATTTTAGACAGAGAATAGTGTACTTTATATTTGGGGAAAGGCTAGTGTTTGGGAACAGAAACAGGAGGATGATGGTAGGGAGTAGAGAAAGATAAGTGGAGAAAGATAAGATGATGAGAAAGATAAGATGGAAGGATAATCCTTTCAGGGAACTATATTCAGTATCTTGTAGTAGCCTGTGATGCAAAGAGTATGAAAACGAATGGAAGTATGTGCACGTATGACTGAAGCAGTGTGCTGCACACCAGAAATTGACACCACTGTGTAAACTGACTATACTTCGATAAAATATTTTTTAAAAGTCAGTTGAAACATAGCTATAGGCATTTCTTCTGTAACGCAATAAGGATGTTCCTGAAAAAAAAAAAAAGATAGGCTAATTCCTTGTAAAAGCTCTGACTGGCATGCACAGGAAAACAGCCTTAGAACTATTGACCGCTTCTAACCTGGTGCTGGGACTAGACCCCGTCCACAGCAGGGGTCTCTAATCGTGAGCCTGCAGAGCCAGGCTCTTAATGTGAAAGATGAAGAAGCCCCTTGAAGATGGTGACGAACTTCAGCATCTAAAGGGGGCCGTGCTGCCCAGCTCCAGGGGATTTTTATCATTTGAGAATATAGGCCAATGTTCTCAGCTCTTCAAGAAAAATCTTATGAAAACATACCTGACATATAACATTGTGTAAATTTAAGGTGTACAACATGTCAACTTGACACATTTTATGATTGCTATTGTAGTGATAATTTAGCACCTCTGTCATGTTACATAACTATCATTTCTTTTTAATGGTTGGAATAATTTTTAGTCTCTTAGCAAGTTCAATGATTAAAATACAATATTGTCTACATCCACTACACTATACATCACATCAGATTTTTAAGACTTTAAGAAGCCAGAAAGCCAGCTACACAAAACTTCTAATTTTTCAGTGTTGGCAACTAATTTAAAGCCAAAGTTTTCAACAGTTTGTTGGCCAACAAACAGTATTTCTAAAGCTGAATTTGAGGGCATCTAGATTTTTAATCAGCACTAAACAATGCTACAAAAAGTACATAAATTACACATGTGTTACCTGTTTTTGTTGTTTAATCACATTAAATTTTTAAACCAGATTTGAAAACTCAAAGTATTTAACAATCTATTAATGGCAACTCAGCTCAGGAGGCAGGCTCCACATATTGAGTCTAAAGTTAGACGTCTGGTCCTAGGACTGAAACTTATTTATTCAGTGACCTTGAATAAGGTCATTAACCAGAAGTTCACCTCAGCAGCTGGGTCTGCAATACAAAGGTAGCACCTGCTAAGCTGCTGTGAGAAGAGCTAACCAAAGGGATTTAATACAGTTAACTCCCTTCCCAAAAGTGACTCAAGAATTTGGGGTACCCTCTGTCTGTAATTTTAAACTCTGTCTCATTTGGACAGTTCCCATGAATTTTGCCAAAATTATCAGCATTCTCTGAAACCTAAAAATGACAGTTAAGCACCATTAGCTGAATACAACCTTTTGCAACATTGTGAAACAAAAACCAAAACAAAATCCTGTTATTCCTCTTATAAATTACAACACAGGTTTTCCTGGAAACAATAGTTCTGTTTAGTCCATTGTTTTTCAGTCTTTTAAGCTCTGACACTAACTTCCTTACAAAGCACAGTAGAAAAGTGAAAATGTAGTCAATATTTTAAGCCTCAGAAGCAAATGAGTTGGTGGAAGAAACTAGTATTTACTCCTTTGCTTATCCACTCATGTCTGTATATGGTCCTTGAGTGGAAGCTATGAAGAGTGCTCATTTATACATGCCTTACTCGGGGAATGCACTCAGTTATGTATGATGGGCTCTTTTTAACTTTGATGCCAAAGTACATTTAATGTTTTTATGCAGTATTTAATCAACCTAGATGTGTGCTGCACAGATACGCAAAATAATTATAAATTTAACAGGGTCAGTCCAACTAATAAATTTATACATGCCAAAGTTGTTGTTTGATACATGGTACCATATTTTCCCTACTCATCCATCTGAAATTCTTCTTCCATTTGCTATGGTTTAGTGTGGGTCCTTAGTACCTCCTTCAGTATCAAACAACCTATTAATGGCATTAAAAACAAATCCTTATGTTTCTCATTTGCAAACTTTGTGGGTTTTCTTCAGCATTAAAAATAAATTGAGGGGGGAGGGCATAGCTCAGTGGTAGAGTGCCTGCTTAGCATGCATGAGGTCCTGGGTTCAATCCCCGGTACCTCCACCAACAAATAAATAAATAAATACATAAATGTAATTACCATCCCCCCAAATTAGTTGATTTCTCCTCTTGAATCTCTATGGCTATTTTCTTAGAGGTATACACAGCATTGATGTTACAAAATCAATGTGCATACTTCACTTTTGTGCATCAGAAGTACTGTGACATGTTCTCCAATTCATCCTCACTGTTCACCTCTGCCCCTTCCTCTTCAGTGACAAATCACCTTCTCCAGTAATTCTGCCCTTTTTTGCTCCATTCTTATCTGCTCCCTTTTCTCGGCATCCCCAGCTTCACATTGACCTGACACATTTGGCATCTGTGTGCATTTCTGGCCCTCCAGCCTCCTGCACGCGGCTCATGCATGACTCTGCCCAAGCCCATCCTCTGACTGCGCGCTTTGTCTCCCTTGCCCACTACAAAAACCCTCCCTTGTTTTTATTGACCTTTATGTCCAGAACTGCCTCCCACGAACATTCATAAACCTCCTTACTATGCTCCCTTGGGTCATTTCTCCAGCAGGGCTTCCTAAGCTGCAGGCAGCCCCACTTCTGTGTCTGCCTCTCACACTCTTACTGTTCCTGGCTTATTTGTAGCAAATCACTTTTCTCCCTGGAAGATTTTATTTGGAGCCTTAATTTTTTTCTGGATACTTTCTTTATAGAAATATTCAAGGAAATTGCAGCAGTATATATTAAATAAACATAATAATAAACATAAATGCATAATTAAAATTTTTTTAATTTTATTTTTTATTTATTTGTTCATTTTGAAGTGGAGGTAATTAGGTTTATTTATTTTTAATGGAAGTAGTGAAGATTGAACCCGGGACCTTGTGCATGCTAGGCATGCACTCTACCACTGAGCTATATCTCCCCACTGTAATATTTATTTTTAACTAAGTTATGCAGACCCTTGGGCAGGGGTAATAATACTATTGCCTGATGATTATATTATATGGAGCAATGATGGCAGAACAAAATTGTTTCTCTTACAAGAGAAACTTACATCTTTGTTATATAGTATTTTAATTAACACTGTAATCAGGAATTTTGAACTTTTTAATAAAGATGCCAAGTCAACATTTAGAATGTTTAAAGTTAATCTTCGTTAAAAAGGTTTTTTAAAGCTGCCTTTATCATAGATGTCAGAATACATGATTTTTAGAATCTTTAAGTAGTTTCACTCTGTATAGTATATGAGACTTGAACTGAATGAAAATGTATGCTTTTAAATATCTCTGAAGGAAAACACTATTATGATGTCCATTTCAACGAGACTATTTTACTAAACTAGCTTTTGGAGAAACCATTTGTCACCTCCTTGGTGCGATAAAACTTCATGCAGTTTCCAAAAACTGAAATTCTATATCTGTCTACATCCCCGGTGACCAGATATGAACTGATGCAAAAATAACAATAATCCATAGAAATTACAGGCTTTGAACTCACTGCACTAAGGTCCTAAGGCAGGCTGCTGAAGCTCTCGATGTATGATAGCTCCCAGTCTTGGAAAAGATTGATGCTAAATAAGTAGTTCACTGCATTGCCTAAAGGCTCAAAAAAGGCCCTTTGTTCTCAACTACAAAAATCATGAAAAGAAAATGTGGGGTTTCAAGGTCTTCATTTTGTCTCCTCAAATATTCCATCAAGCATGACCTCCCCTCTTTAAACTTCAGTTGCATGACACTCAGTCACACTCACGCAGTTCACTGCACAGTCTTTTCTTTCTCTGTGTCTTCCTGCCACAGTTTTATGTGCATTGCTGGGGGCAGGGACCAGGACATCAGTGCAGTGCAGATGGGAGGCACGTGAATTTGTTCAACAAAAAACTGCTTCATATCTCCTATGCTCCAGGCACTGTGACTACAGACACAGCGCTGAACAAGACAAGGTCCTGCTCCCAGAGAACCGAAATCTAGAGGGAGACAGACAGGCAAGCTAACAGGCAAGCTTAAGATGTGGTGTGTGACCACTGCAGCAGCGCGGGGGCCTAAGGCACATTCGGAGGGGTCTGAGCTGGTCGTGTAACCAAGCGAGATCCTTCCCCATCTGCCCTCTGTAGCTCCTCTCGGAAGACCCAGGGAATAGTCTCTGATGCTTCCCTGAGGCATTTTACAGACTGAAATCCCCCCCTCCCACTAAATGGATGACACTAACTACTTGACAATCATGAGCACATGACCCCCTGGCCTCCTGGAGCCTAAGGATGGATGACGTTAACCCCGGTGACCCCGCCCTGTGACCTCACCAGCAACCAATCAGAGGACTGTGCACAAGCTGGTCACAAGCCCTGCGACCTCCCTCATCCGGCCTTTAACAATGTTTTAGTGAAACCCTTCGGGGATTTCAGGGCTTCAGAGCAGGGGCCGCCCCTGCTCCTTGTACCAGGGCCTTTTCCACAAACACGGCACCTTCCCTCACCGCTGCCCCGCGTCAGTAGATGGGCTTCACTGCACGCGGGCGGGTGGTCCCGAGTTTGGTTCAGTGACTTTGGAAAGAGTCCAGAATGAGCTCTGGATGAAGTGACTTCTAAGAAGCATCTGGAGATGAGGAAGACTTAGCTCAGTAAACAAGGGCTGGGGGAAGCAGAGGACTTTTCCAGAGAGTTTAACTTGCATCGCAGGGGTGAGAAAGAACACAGCACATTAAAGGAATGTTGACTGGGAAAAAAAATGCACTACCTAAAAGCTGAGAATGATGTATTACTAGGCAGACATTTCTGAGGACTTAAGCCCAGGAGGGTGCCTCTCAGATCACTCTAAGAGATTGCTCTGAAGAGGCAGGGGAGGAGCCAGGATTTTTGCCACTAAGACCAGGTTTGGAACATCAAAGAATTACTGTTAGTTAAAGAAAACCAGATATCTCAAGTTAAGGAATTTAACTTATCTATGCATGGGAAGGCGCAAGAGTCTGGGCTCATTGAAAATATCCCTTTGATGTGCACCTTAGCCATCCAGGACTAGTGTCCTGAGCTTCCCATCCTGCGTTTCCTGAGGGAGCACCTTGTGGGCTGCTGCAGTGGCCGACAGCATGACAGCATGTGGCCTGCTTGTCTCCATCCTGCGTTCCCTCTGCTTCACCCTCGGGGGCGCTGAGAGTGGCTGATGGCTTGATGGCTGCAGCATCCTTTGTTTACTGGTGTGACAGGCAGTAAGTTTCATTACAGGAACAATAAATACTTCAGTATATTTGGAGTCTGTAGAGGCGGTGTGGATTGGACATGGGGAATGACATTCTAAGAAATGAGCAGAGGCCAAGAGACACAAGAAGAAATTTGGTCTGGCATCTTCAGGAGAAGGGAGGGTTGGGAGAGGTTCTAAGCTAGTGTGTGACGATCGATCGATTGTGGCTGCACTGTAGGGAGGTGGATGGAGGGAGGCCCGGCAGGGGTGGCAGCAGCCCTGGGGAGAGCAGGCAGGCCCGCACTGGGTAATGGTGGGGCCTGGAGAGAATTGGTTTCACTCGCTTCTTATGTGGCATGTGGCATAAGTGGAAAAGACGGTGCACTTATGTGTGCAGGATGTGGGGGAAGGAGGCGGGTCAAGAGGGCACCCGCATTGCCAGTTTAGACAACTGGATGTAGGCTTACAATCCTAGAGCAGTGCTGGAGTCCTCAGGTGTGGGCCAGCAGCATTCACACCACCTGGGCGCTGATGGAAAATGCAGATTCCCCGGCTTGACTCCAGACCGGGAGAATGAGCAATCTGTGGGGAGGGGACCAGTAGTCTGTGTTTCACAAGGTCAGGTGATCCTGATGCATGCTTATGTTTGAAAAGCAATGTTTTAGCTCATGGGCCTTCCAACTATTTTGCTCAGGATCCTGAAAAATGTTTGCAAAAATATGTACAATTCATGTATTTTAAATTTGATATCCAGATGTTTTCTTTTTAAGTATAGTAGTTGCAAAGGATGTAATTTCCATCATATTAAAAATATTGTATCTTTTAAATACAGTCAATGAAATCAAAATACTGTAGCAGTTTGGTGCCCACCTCCACACACTGAGAAGGTAAACAGCTAAAACAAGAAATGAACAAACTCTTTTTTTAAACAATTTAGCAATTTCAAAATGCTTCATTCCTCAAACATTCATACCCTTTTAATTTCCGAGTTTTATACTACATTCTGTTAGTCAATCTACTATACTTATCTGCAACAAAAATATGACTGTAATAAAATATTCATCCTCAATCTAGATATAACTGTTTTATTACATAGTTGATAAAAGAGCATAACCTTTTATAATTTTGATAGTAACTATTAAACATAAGTAAAACATTATTGAAACATATCTCTTAATGAGATGAGTAGAACTTTACAGTTTAATTCATGTATCTATAGATAAACGTGACATATTAATAAGACAAATGTCAGCATCAGTTCAATTCATATTTGACTTTTTCTAATGCAAATTAAAAAAAAAACCCGAACACCCTATTCATATAATAAATAGAGGTAATGAAAGGAGTTTTATTATAGAAATTCTACCTAATTGTTCTGAACTCTTTCCAGGATGTATGCCAAAATATCACAGAATAACCTTGCATCAAAAATGTTTAGTGCTGTAGTTCCCCTCTGCAATTCTTTTGAAAGCAAAGGAGTAGAAATTCCCTGACTTACGATGGAATTTACAACTCAGTCTCTGAAGTTATCAGAATTTTTCATGACATCTCGAGTATACAAACAGACAATAGCCAGACCATATATGACCACAGTACTCTGACCCACAACCTCTGCAGAAACCCGTCCAAGAAACCAAACCACAACCTCTGTAGCAACTGGCCCAGAACAATCAGGACTGTGAGGTGGCCAGCGACTTCAGCTTCCCTATTCCTGCCACCCCTGCTCGCCTTTCAACTCAGGGCTAACCGGAGAGTCAGGTACAGGCGTACCTTAGAGATATTGTGGATTGAATTCCAGACCACCTCAATAAAGCAAAAAAAAGTGAGTGAGTTGCACGAATTTTTTGTTCCCCAGTACATATAAAAGTTATGTTTAGACTATGCTGTAGTCTGTTAAGTGTGCAATAGCATTGTCTTTTAAAAAAGCACATAGTTTCATTTAAAAATACTTTATTGCCAAAGATGTCAAAACAATTACCACAGCAACATCACAGAGCACTGATCACAGATCACCATAAATAATGAAAAAGTTTGAGATATTGCAAGAATTACCAAAATGTGGCACCATGCCCAAAGTGAGCAAAAGCTGTTGGAAAAAAATGACACTTGTTCGATGCAGGGTTGCCACAAACCTTTAATTTGTAAAAAATGCAATATCTGCAGAGCACAATAAAATGAAGCACCATGGAAGGAGATGTGGTTGTCTGCCCCTGACACCAGTCCCATAAGATGCCCATCTCCAGTGTCCCCGGGGCCGACAGCCTCTAACCAGAGCACACCTGAAGATTTCCTTTTCCACCACGAAGCTTTCCCTCTCCTTCGTCTGACTTCCAGTCTCTACCAAATGCAAGTCATGTGGCGGAGTCCCTTGCCAGAGCAAGCTCTCAAAAAATAGCCTGTGTGTTCTCACTTGGATGCTGTATTAGTCAGAGTTTTCCAGTGAAACAGAACCAAAGGAGATACATATATAACTCTATAGAAAGAGATTTATTATAAAGGATTGGATCATGCAGTCATGGAGGCTAAGTCCTACCATGTGCTGTCTGCAAGCTGGACGCCCAGGAGAGCTGTGGTGTAGTTTTAATCCACATCCAAAGGTGAGAGCCAGGAGTGCAGAGGTCCCACAGCAGGAGAGGATGGATGTCCCAGCTTAAACAGGGAGAGTAAATTCACCCTTCCTTGCCCGTCTTTGCCCTATTCTTGTCCTCAGAGGCTTGGATGATGTCCACCCTCACTGCTGACGGTGATCTTCGTTACTCAAAAGTCTACTAATTCAAATGCTAACCCCATCCTGAAACACCCCTACAAACACCAGCAATGTTTGCCAGCTGCCTGGCAGTCCCCCAGCCCAGTCAAGGTGACACAAAACCAGCATCTCAGATGTTCTTTATCTTCACACTCACTTCTCCACCAGCCACATCTGGAATTGTCCCTCATTGGACGTGCCAAGGCTGTTACCCACTGGGAGCAAAGCCACACATGAAGATTTAGGCTGGGTAAGAGCTCTGCTGTCTTTTGTAAAGAGAGGAAAGGGTAACCATGAAAGGGAGGTGGAGGGGAAGGGAGGACATCCTGACTCCGAAGTGTGGCCTCAGACGGATAATCTTAGAGAGGAATACACACGGAAGTTTAAGATCAGGAAGATGGCTCCTAAAAACGCACTTGCCCCAGAAGCCTTTGGAAAGTCTTCAGTTATTCCCGAAGACAGGCTGCCACAATGAAGACTACTAATCTAGAGCAAAGGTGGAGGGCTCCCTTAAGCCAGGGGAGAGAGAACGGAAAAACATGGGGGTCCTTGCAAGTCAGCATGTCTATTTGAGCTGTCATGGTCTTCTCTGCCTGCTGTGCTTTCCATAGCAGGCTGGTTCTTTTTTTTTTTTTTCAAATTTTTAAAATAAGGTCATTTTTCACTTTTGGGGGGGAAGGAGGTGGATGTAATTTGGTTTATTTATTTATTCATTTATCTTAATGGAGGGACTGGGGATTGAACCCAGGATCTCATACACACTAAGCATGTGCTCTGCCTCTGAGCTATACCCTCCCCCCAAAGCAGGGTTCTTCCTTGAGTTCACATCTCAACTGAAAAGCCATCTCTACAGAGGAGCTGCCCTGACCACTCCCTCTTAAGTCGCTGTCTAGTCCATTGTCGTATATTCTCGGCACAGCATTTTTTACTGTCTGATTTTCCTCCCTCCCTCCCTCCTCTTCCCTCTCCTCTCCTTATTTCTCTGTTGATTTTTCCCAGCTTGAATGTCAGTTCCTTGCAGGAGCCACTTTACCTTGCAAGTCTGGTTACAGGGCTTAGCTCGTAGTGTGACATCCAATATATATTTGCTGAATAAATAAATGTCAAGAAAAGAATGTCAAGAAGTTGGGGATATTTCCATTGGGTGGGTTGTAATTTCTTTGTGAACTAGGAGGCCAAAGCATTTGTTGAGAGTAAAGATGAAATGGTGGGGGGGCACATTGAAAGGAGTGGAGTTTGGAGGGTGGGAGTGGAAGAGAGTGAGGACAAAAAGCATAAATAAATGGTTCGGCAGCATTTAGACCCCGAAATACTGAGATACAGATGATGGCATCAAAGAACGAATGAGAGCATGTCGGTTACTTGCCACTGTTTTGAAACAGATTTCTGATAAACTGAGCTAAGTTGAGTCACACAGTATCTGTTACAGACAGGATAATGGCCCCTCAAAGATGCCCATGAGAATCCCAGAACCTGTGAATATGGTATTTCACATGACAAAAGGGACTTTTGTATAAGTGATTAAAGTCTAAGGGACTTGAGATGGGCAGAGTATCCTGGATGACTCAGGTGGTGCAGTGTAGCCACGAAGGTCCTTCTTAGTGAAAGCAGGAGGCCGCGGAGTCAGAGTCAGAGAAGAAAACACGAGGACAGAAGCAGTGGTGGGAGGGATGGAGGAAGGGGCCATGAGCCAAGGAATGGAGGTGGCCTCTAGGAGCTGGAGAAGTCAAGGAAACTAACTCTCCCCTGGAGCTTGACAAAGCAGCAGCCCTGCCCATACACTGGTTTTAGGACCTCTGAACTCTTAAACTGTAAGATAATATGTTTTTGTTGATTTAAGCCCTGAATTTGTGGTAATATATTACAGTAGCAATAAGACATGAACACACTCACTCTTTCCATTTTATGTAGACAGTGCTCCTCAAACTGCAATGTGCAGCCATCTGGGATCTTGTTAAAATGCAGCCTCTGATTCAGTGGGTCTGGCATGGTGAGGCTGGGACTCTGCACCTTTGGAAGGTGTCCAGAGGGGGCTGGGCTGTTTGGCCGGGAACCACGCTCTGAGTAGGAAGGATCCAGAAGGCAATGTCAAGACCAAAGAGAGAAATAGTTCCTGTGAGCACATGGCCTGTGTCTTTCATCTGCTTAGTCTCCCCGAATTTACATGTTGTGATTGTATTTTATAAGCACAGAGCTGCCATGAGGTAGATTCTGGCATCATCCTCTTCTACTGATGAGTAAAGTGACATTCAGAGAGGGTGGGCAGCTGGCCCAGGCTGCACAGCTGCTCGGCTGAGTTTGGCTTATGTCAGGATCAGGACTTGAGCTCAAGTTCCTTCTTTCCAACTTCTTTTCACTACAGCAAAGATAATGTGTAAAATCAAGATGCAGAAACAACCCATGAATTCAGAAGCCTCAGTGTTACTCAAGCACAGGGCGCACAAAGGCCCTGTGGAATCTAACTGATGCAAGAATGGGTGGGAAGGACAGGTGAGCTGTTACATGTTGTTTTCACTTTGACACTTGACCAAAATCCTAACCATGCTTCAGGCCATCTCAGATGCACTTTTAGTGTGAGGCGCATTGCTTTGATACAAGTATCTTGATAATGAATTAATAGAAATGTGAGTCATTTTGTCACACTCTGCCACCTTTTTCAGAAACTTTGTATTGCATTCAGCATATATTGAGCACTTACTGTGTGCCAAAGCATTCTGCCAGACACTACAGAATCAAAAATAAATGAGACATTCTCCCTGTGCTTTGGAATTTCTCTGTAAGATATTAAAGAGGTAAATGCAAAAAAAAAAACAAACCCAAAGCCTATCTGTTGATCGATACAATTACAGAAGGTTGAAAGTTTCAAGGAAGGGTTGGCTTCCAGGCGTGGCAGTTACGCAGTTTGGGGAACCGTTGGCCTGGTGGTCTCCCGGTGGTCCCGGCCACCTGGGAGGAGGAGGGTTTGAGCACGAGCACTGCAGAAGGGGACACCCTGGTATCAGTGGATTGTGAAGCTTTTGGGAAGGTGCGTGGGGAGTTCTTCCGCAAGGACACTCAGGCTGAGGGTGAGGTGCTTGGATGAGTTAGCTGGGTCCAGAACACTGACCAGGGCACAATGCAAGCACAACTGCAAGATCCCACCTCCCAGGTACAACATATGCAGACGTGGCATGAGGCAAGAGGCAGTCCCAGATCGCACATCAACAGCGCAAGCTTCAACAATGAGAAAGTCACCTTAAAGTTGGATTACTCAGATTTCCAAATTGTGAAATAATTGTCTGAATTGAAATTTTCTAAGATACCCAGTGGTTTTGTTTTTTTATTGTTAATAGAGATAGAGCTATTCTGTGTTCAATATTAGAATCGGTCAATAAGTTATTTTAATATCAGATATTTGATAGTTACTGTATGTTATGTGTATGATGGAAGGGTTACAACTGTACACAGTTCTAATCAATAGAAACAGAGAAGCTTCTGTGTAGGAAACTTAAAAAAAAAGATAAGAGGAAGGTTGATTTACTCTAGGGAAAAAAAGGTGTTACATACAAGAGGTTTGTTTTGTTTTGCCTCAGAGGCAGTTGCGTCTATTCCAAAAAGTCTATTGAGATTTTTAAAATAAATGTTCAAATAATTAAAGTCACAGATTCAGAATCCTAGTTCTTCCCGAAGTTTTAAAGTCCATATTACAATAATCATTTTATTTTGAGCAATTATTAACTGTCAGTTGTAGAGGGGCTATTATTCCTGCTAAATCTGGCCCTGCTTTCATATTTTATGCTTTTATATCTGTATACACATTTTTATACCTTTAACTGCATTTGCAAATTTAATACACTCCATTTCCTTTACAAGTATTTTGACCTAAGAAACAAAACCTGACTAAGTACTAGATAATTCTTACAAATGTAAATACAGTGAAGTTTCAAGTCACATAAATGTCCCAAGTCAGAAAGATTTCAACTTAAGTTCACAAGTTCAAATCAATTGCTCGACCTCACATTTTAGTTTTAGTTCTGATGAGAGAAATTCTACATTAAAAATGCACACATGTTCTTTAACACAATAATATTATTGCTATGATTTTGATTATCTTAAATATTTAGAATCTTCCTGAAACTAAGAAGATGCTTACCTACTAGGAAAAACAACCACGCCTGGCATTGCAGGGCAGCGTCCTCAGTGGTGACAGAAGGACCAGTGGAAGCAGGATGTCCACAGTGGGGGAAGCTGTATGTTTGGGGACAAAGAATATATGAGAAAACTCTACACTTTCTGCCCAATTTTGCTGTGAATCTAACCACCCTAAAAAATATAATCTATTAACTCACTTTTTAAAAAATAAAAGAAAGACAGTTACCATCTCTATTAAAAGAAGATTTTGGTTGAGATGCTACGTTCTGGTCCACAATCCTCAACCCCATTTGTAGTTGTTATGTCCATGACTGTAATTTCAAGAGGTAGGCTTTGTCTCTGGATCCAAGTCATACTCATCACCTAAACCTTGAGTCTTGTCCAGAACTCTACAGTCCATGAAAGTTGATCTCTTGATTGGATTTTGCATGATTTTGGCTTTTAAGATATGATAATGTTTCTTCTTTACATGTAAAGATCTCTGAAACTTACTAAAAATCTGCATTATTTTCATTTTATATGTTTTACAGGCCCACAGAAAACAGATATTAAAAGTATCCTTCTTTAAACACAGTGTTTCACGGGGTTTTCACTGACTGGTGGTGGTGAATTTACAGTCATTTAGTAACAACGCTCCCCCAACTGTAAAGCCTCCAGAGAAGAGGTGTAACTAAATAATGGTCTGTATGGTGCAACACTCAAGCAGAGAAGAAGCTCACATAAACGAGAATATCAGAGGACGTACTGCCTCTTGGTGGGCCGGGGTACTATGTATGTGTTCAGAGCACTTGATGACCGACAAGAGTTTAGAATGTTAAACAGGCAAATGCCTGGCAACGGATGGGGAAAGTCCAGTAAGAATGAAGCAAGTCCAAGTGCATACAGAATATTTTGGCCTAACCTATTGTATAGTGCTCAATAATCACTTCCTGGGTAAATGAATAAATACATGAATTGTGAACGGATACAGCGTAAAGTGCTTATGCTCAAAGATGTTAGTTTGGTTGTTCTAGTGTGTAAAGCACAAGGTAGGGTTATGGATTTTGACTTACAGTAAAATAAAACCCATTCCTTCCCCTAAAAATCCTCTGTGCTCCACCTATTTCTTCATTCCTCCCCTCCCAGAACCCCTGGGGACAGCTGATCATTTTGCAACCCATATAGTTTTTGTTTTCCAGAAAGGCATACATTTGGACAAGGCAATACATAGCTTTTCCACACTGGCTTCTTTCACCTAGCAATATTCATTTACGATTTCTTCATGCCTTTTCACAGCTTCTTTTTTACGATGAATTACATTCCATTTTCTGGTTGTATCACAGTCTGTTTATCCATGCACCTATTGAAGGACACCTTAGTTGCTTCCAGTTTTAGGAAATTAAGACTTAAATTGGTATAGACAATTGTTTGCAGGATTTCGTGTGAACCTACGTTTTCAAATAAATTGGAAAAATAAGATCGCTGGATTGTCTGGCATGGTAAGACTATTTTAGCTTTGTAAGAGACAGCCAAACTGTTCTCCAAAGGGCCTGTGCCATTTGCATCCCCAACCAGCAGTGAATGAGAATGCCTATTGCTTTACAAGCTTCCCAGCATTTGGCGTGGCCAGTGTTTGGGATTTTAGCCATTCTAAGAGACATGAAGT
The DNA here is from genome assembly GCF_048564905.1 of Vicugna pacos. Taxonomy (NCBI): domain Eukaryota; kingdom Metazoa; phylum Chordata; class Mammalia; order Artiodactyla; family Camelidae; genus Vicugna; species Vicugna pacos. The sequence goes on along the minus strand of NC_132997.1, from coordinate 21,378,994 downwards.
GGTATCTCGTTGTATGAAATTCCCTTCTGACAGATGATGGTGAGCATCTTTTTGTACACTTACTTGCCATCCTCCTTAGTGAGCTGACTGTTCAGATCTTTTGCCCATTTTTTAAGTGGGCTACCTGTTCTCCCACTTGTTGAGTTTTAAGAGTTCTTTGCACTTTTTGATGAAAGCTCTTTAACAAATGTGTATTTTGCAAGTATTTTCTTGCTGTGATATGTCTCTTGAATCACTGAGTAAAAGTTTTGAAATTTTATAATTCAATTTATTTAAATTAGAAAAAAAAAAGAACCCACAGAAACAGTTTACCCATTTCTCCCTCCCTCCACACTACCTCTGGCAACCACCAGTCTGTTCTCTGTATCCAGGAGCTTAGTTATGTTTTTCTTTTTATGTACCACATATAAGCGAGATCGCATGGTATCTGTCTTTCTCTGCCTGGCTTATTTCACTTAGCGTAATGCCCTTGAGGTCTGTGCATGTTTTATTTTTTATGAATGACTAATATTCCACACACACTACACACTACAGATTCTTTATCCATTCATCCACTGGTGGATACTTGGGCTGTTTCTATATCTTGGCTATTGTAAATAATGCTACAATAAGCATGGGGTTGCCTATATCTTTTCCATTTTAAAAAATTTCCTTCAGATAAATACCCAGAAGCAGAATCGCTCAATCGTATGGTACTTCCATTTTTAATTTTCTGAGGAAACTCCATACTGTTTTCCATAGTGATGGCCCCAATTTACATTCCGACTATTCTAAGTGTGAGATGATATCTCACTGTGGCTTTGAGTTGTGTTTCTCTGATGATTAATGGTAGAGAGCATTGTTTTCATGTATGTGTTGGCCATCTGTATGTTTTCACTAAGAAAATGTCTACTCATATCTTCTGCTCATTTTTTAGTCAAATTGTTTTTTTGCTGTTTAGTTATATGAATTCTTTATATAATTTGGATATTAGCACCATATCAGATATTTGATTTGCAAATATTTTCCCATTCAGTAGGTTGCTTTTTCATTTGTTTGATGGTTTCCTTTGCTGTGAAGAATCTTTGATGTAGTCCCACTACTTTTTTTTTTTTTTTGCTCTTATTAGTTTTGCTTTTGGTGTGAGGGTCCAAAATCATTGCCAAGACCCATGTCAGGGAGTTCATTGCATATGCTTTCTTCTAGGATTTTTACGGTTTGAGGTCACATGTTCAAGTCTTTACTCCATTTCGAGTTAATTCTTTGTGCATGGTGTTAGGGTTGTGGCCCGCTTTCATTCTTTTGCTTCTGGCTGTCTAATTTTTCCAGCACTCTCTATTAGACTATCCTTTTCCCATTGCATATTCTTGGTTCCTTAATCATAAATTAACTGAATAAGAAGTTTTTAATTTTAATTAAGTATAATTTATCATTTTTTTCTTGCATGGAATGTACTCTTGAGGTTATACCTAAAAACTCAAGGCCAAACCCAAGGTCACATAAATTTCCTCCTATATTTTCTTACAGAAGTTTTATAGTATTGTGCTTAATATTTAGGTCTATAATTGTTAAATACAGACCCGGGGAGACTAGGGATATATTATAATCTCCAGTTTCCCAGTTTTTGGTACAGAGCTCTTGAGACTTTTATACTATCCTGGATAATAAGAACATGTTTTGTTCAATGAGAAATCTCTTGGTGGATTCCTGGATGGGGAGGCTTGTCACCAGAAAGGCAAAGCCACAACTAAAAGCTTGAATTTGCAGTGCTCCCCCCCCATTCTCTGGAGAGAGAAGAGGGACCAGAAATGAAGTCAATGTAACATGTCTATGTGATGAAGTCTCCAAAAATCCCAAAATATGGGATCTGAGGAGCTTCTGGGTCTGTGAATATATCCAAATGCCTGGAGGGTGACACATCCCACCTCCAGGTGGACAGAGGCTCCTGTGCTCAGGACCCTTCTGGACCTCACACTACATATTTCTTCACCTGGCTACTCACCTGTATCCTTTATTATATAATAAACCTGTAAACATAAGTGCTTCCTTGAGTTCTGTGAGCTGCTCTAGTAAGGGGCTGAACCTTAGGAGAGAGGTGTGGAAACTGATTTAGAGCCAGTAGGTCAGAAGCACAGGTGACAACTGGGACTTGCAATTAGCATCTAAAGTGGGGCCAGGCAATCTCATGGGATCTGGGCTAAGTCTGGGTTAGTGTCAGAATTAATTGAATAGGAGGACACCCAGCATGTGTTGGAGAATTGCTTGGTGTGGAAAACCCACACATCTGGTTGCAAAAATGTTCTGTGCATGAGTAGAGGAAAACTGTGTTTCTTTACAATAATCCATTCTGGGTTAATTTTTGTGACAGGTGTAAGGTCTGTGTCTACATTGTTTTCCTTTTTTGCATATGGAAGTTCAAGTGCTCCAGCACACTGAAAAGACTATTTTTGAAAAGACTATTTTTCTCCACGGAATTGCCTTTGTTTCTTTTCTTTGCCCAAGATCAGTTGCCTATATTTACATGGATCTATTGTTGAACTCTTTTCTTTTCCAATAATCCATATGTCTTTTTAAAAAATCAATATCACACTGTCTTAATGGCCATAGTTTATAGTAAGTCTTGCAATCTGATAGTGTCTATCTCTTAACTTTATTCTTTTTCAGTATTTATAGAAATAAAATTTGCATCTCTAGTTATCAGAGAAATGCAAATCAAAACTACCATGAGATATCACCTCACACCTGTCAGAATGGCCATCACTCAGACATCCACAAATGACAAATGCTGGAGATGGTGTGGAGAAAAGGGAGCCTTCCTATGCTGCTGGTGGGAATGTAGTTTGTGCAGTCATTATGGGAAACAGTATGGAGATTCCTCAAAAGACTAAAAATAGACTTACCATATGATCCAGCCATCCCACTCCTGGGCATATATCCAGAGGGAACCTTAATTCAAGAAGATACATGCACCCCAATGTTCACAGCAGCACTATTTACAATAGCCAAGACATGGAAACAACCTAAATGTCCACTGACAGATAACTGGATAAAGAAGTTGTGGTATATTTATGGGTAATGGAATACTACTCAGCCATAAAAAGGACACAATAATGCCATTTGCAGTGACATGGATGGACCTGGAGACTGTCATCCTAAGTGAAGTAAGCCAGAAAGAGAAAGAAAAATACCATATGATATCACTTATATGTGGAATCTTAAAAAAAAAGATAAATGAACTTATTTACAAAACAGAAACACACTCACTGACATAGAAAACAAACTAGGGGAAAGAGGGTGGGAAGGGATAAATTGGGAGTTTGAGAATTACAGATACTGATATACATATATTATATATATATATATATATGATATATATATAATAGATAAGTTCATAGTGTACAGCACAGGGAATTATATTCAATATCTTTTAGTAACTTATGGTGAAAAAGAATATGAAAATGAATATATGTATATTCTTGTATTACTGAAGTATTATTCTATATACCAGAAATGGACACAACATTTTAAACTGCCTATACTTCAATAAAAAAATAGATATACCAATAGATAAATAAACTAATCAGGTTTAAAACAACAAAAAATAATATTAATAATAATCTACATCAAACTTTAGAAAAGAAAGAAAATTTGCAGATGAGTAAGTCTTGGAGGCTAAATTTTAAATCCTCCTGAGGATAATCCACACAATATGGAATTCATTTATTCAAACACTACATTAGTTTTCTAATTGCTGTTGTAACAAATTACCACAAATTGAGTGGCTTAAAATAGCATCGATGTATTAATTTACAGATCTAGAGGTCAGAAGTCCTAAAATCAGCAGGGCTTCATCCCTCCTGGAGGCTCCTGGAGACAATTCACTCCCTTGCCTTTTCCAGCTGCCTTCATTCCTTGTTTCATGGCCCGTTCCTCATGTCACTCTGACCACTGCTTCTGTCTTCATATCTCTTTCTGTGTTGCTGACTGTGATGACATTGGACCCTCCTGGACAATCCAAGGCGATCTCCTCATCTCAAAGTTAGCTGATTAGCAACCATAATCCCCCTCCACATGTAATATATTTACAGGTTCTGGGAACTGGGAAATGGACTCTCGGGGGGCCACCCTGCTGCCTACCGCAGTGGGCCTCTGTAACCAGGACAGACCATGTGACCTTCCTCTCCTCTGCTGGCTGGATCAAATGGACACTTGATATTAGAACAGTCCCTGGTGGGGGTTTGTCAAACATTGTTCAGCTCTTGAACTGTAGGTTGTGTAGAACCTGGCCCTGCTCAGCCATTTCAGGCCATGAGCGGGCTGTTTAGTAAGCAGAAGAAACTGGAGACTGCAGATACACAGAAAGAAGTGGAGGCAAGAGACAGTGCAGGGAAACAGACAGAGAAAGCAGCTGCATGATGCCTTTGAAGTCACTGTTCACAGCCCAGGGTGCTTTGTTTCCCATCCTTAGAAGGCCATGCAGATGCCCCCCGTGTCTTTGAGAGAAGCCCTTTTACCTGGACCTCGGGTAGATTTTGTTTCCTTGCAACAACATGTTCCCTGAGACTATTTGTATGTTCATGACTTATTGCCATTCCTAAGCACTGATTCAGGGATTAGAAAACAAAACTTGGGCTTGAATACAGTTTCCAAGCCCCCTATTCTTTCTCTTCTTATGATCGGTATCTCTTTGGGATCAGTGAAGAAAGAAAACAGTTAAAAACTGATTCAGAAAAGTTCTCTCACTGGGGACTGAGCTGTCCAATGGCTCCTGCCACTCTCACTGACAGTTAACACATATTTCAGTCCATTTTGAGCACTTTTAAAAAACATTTTATTTTCTTTAGGTCAGCTGTTGTTAAAAAGAAATATGATGGCATTTGGAAGCTGAGGACATCAAATTCATAACATGTGAACCAGCCAACCTGTCACTGCCAATAACATGACAAACCCAGCTAGGGTCCTTTTCTTAGAGTCCTTTCTTAGCTTGTTAAGTGAAACAACACATCCCACTGCCGCCTTGGTCTTTAGGACTTTGGAGCATTATCTCTGGAACACACTGTGAGGTTCCTTTTGGACAGGAGAGGTGAGTTGAATTTGGGGACCCAGGGCAAGGCTGCAGAATCGTGGGACATAAGCCATTTCTTATCTGGAAATCACTGCCTCTAAGCTGTGGCCCACAGTGAGAACTTTCTAAATTAACTTTTTATTAATGGCTTGTGGAAGTGTAACGTATGTACCATAAGTTCACCGATTTTAATTCAATGATTTCTCAGTGTTACCGAAGGCAAGTTTGTGTGCCTGGTGTACCCGAGGCTGAATAAACTGAAACATCTGAGTCTGAATAAACTGAAACTGAGTCTGGAGCGGAGAAAGGCTTATTGCAGGGCTGAGCAAGAGGACTGGTTGGCTCATGCCCAGGAAATCCCCAAACCCCGAAGGTTTTCAGCAAGCACAGTTAAAGGCCAGGTGAGGGAGAGGGGTCTTCAGGGTATGTGACCAGCTCGTTCACAGTGCTCTGATTGGTTGATGTGGAGGGAACAGGGCGGAAAACACAATCAACCCCTAGGAGCCAGAGGCCTGGGGCCACGTGCTTTTGATCATCAAATAGTTAATTTCTTCCCTTTGGTGGTGGTTTTTAGCATCTGAAAAACTCAGGAAATATATATCAGCCATTATCTTCTGGGTACTTCAGAGAGGAGCTGCAGCAGAAGATATGGGGGAGGGGTCTGACCCTGGAAGGTCCCACAGGGTCCTGCTTGATTACATTAGTATAGTCACAGAATTGTGTCACCATCACTACAATATCATTTTAAAACATTTTCATCCCCCTCAAAATAAAACTCATCCCCATTTACAGTCAGTCCCCATTCCTTTCCCCAGCCCCAGACAACCACTAATCTACTTTTCTGTCTCTACAAATCTGCCTTTTCTGGACATTTCATATAAATGGAGTTGTGAAAAATGTGGCCTTTTTGTCTGGCTGTTAACTTAATATAATGTTTTGTAGGTTCATTTATATGCTAACAGGTATCAGTACTTCCTTACTTTTTATTGCCAAAAAGCATTCCATTGTATGGCTAGTCCACTTTTGTCTACCATTTACTAAAACTATTCATTTTTACTATTATATCACAAAAATATATTCTAGCTCAGAAAATATATTCCAAAGAACTCCCAGATGTAGTCAGATCTGGGGTACTGTCCTGTCCGGTTGGAAATTCTTGGTTAAACACTCTGCCCCTGGTGTGGACTCAAAGCTTGGCTCAGACTGTCTTCTGGTTAGGAGCCCTGGGTACACTGACTCAGGACTCAGGCTCTCCTAACCCATGCCTTTGAGGCTGCGGTAGATAATATCCAGCATTTAGGGGCAGGAGAACCCTGAGCCAATCAGAAAAGCACTCAGCCCTTGGTACGCATCTGAGGGTGGCATAAGTAAAAGGTCTTTGTTGACAAGATGACAACAGTTCAGAACACCTAGCAACAAAACCTGAGGATGTCCAGCTTCCCATGCCTGGCAGGCTTCCTCAGTCTCAGTGAATTAACAATTCTGCCTTGCTGTGTTTCTAGGATGCCTGGAAGAAGTTGTAAAAGGTCTCGGGATGTTTGGATTACATAACTCTCTTTTATTTCCTTTGTTCAACATTTATTGATCCCCTAATATATGCTAGGCCACTTGTATACAATATCTAATTCAACCCTAGCAATGATCTTATAAAATAGATGTTATTAAACTTATTTTACAGATGGGGACATTGAACCTCAGAGAGATTATTTGCCCCAAATCACTCAAGTTAAATGGTAAAGTCAAGATTTGAATCCATTTTCTCTAAGGTCAATTCTCCCTACACACTAAAGCTCCTTCGAGCAAGTAATATTAAAGAAAGGAGGGGAGATGATTGATTATGGTAAAATGGTGAGGGAGGAGGTCGGAGATGGTTAAAATAGATCTTTTCCAGTGGTTTGCGGGACAGAAAAAGGACAGAGGCTGGATACCTGTCAGAATCATAGTAACGATGGGAGTCCATTTGATGGTGCCTCCAAGGTGATTCCACTCACCCCTGTGCCCCCATTCTGTGCCATTGTTTGTCACATCCCTGAGCTACATAAATAATCTCAGGATCAGCTAGTTTTTAAAAGATGTTAAATAATTAATATTCCATTCTGTTATATTGAAGATAGGTGATAAGTGGAAATAAAAAATGTTAAGAGACTTCCCAGGAACTTAGGCGCTGTGGAAGTCAAAGATGCTGGGGCCAGAAACTGCCTCACCAGTTGCTTTTATCAGTAAACTGCTGGGCTTCCTAATCCTGATTCACACCCTTTCCTTTGCCCAAATTCTCTTCTCACAGACATTTTGCTTGCTTGAACCCTTCTCAACCTCCATCTCTCGTCATGCATAATGGGCCCTTGGAGGGGCCTTCCCAAACCCCTCCCCTCATTTTAAAGCGGGTTATTCCCATTCTTAGACAAAGCACCTGGTCTCCTCCTCCAAGTCCACAGGCAATCACAGTTTGTAACTATGTCGTTTATTGGCTTGTTCAGTGTCTGCCTTGCCCCACACGTTGCACTGTAAATTTCCTGAGAGTAGGGAGCAAGTCTGTTAAAAAGAAAATCAGCAGTAAGACAGGTCACGCTTCAAGACTGCTTCCATACCAGCTCACAAGCCCCTTCAGCAGCGAATTGCTGCTTTTTGGAAGTTCATGCCTTTTGTAGACCAGCAGGCCGCCGGGTACCCAGGAGCCAAGCCGCAGCCCGCTGGCTTCAATCTGCCCCTGAGAGCGGTTCAGCAGGACGCACTCCAACCTGTCATTGCCTGAGGCTAATAAAGCTATTGGCTCTGTGGGGACAAGTTGGCACACCCTGGGCCTTTCTCCCCGGGCACCTCATGTTCAACAACTCCAGAAAGTCCCGGGAAGGGACATGTTAAATTGTGAAAAGAACCACTCAACTGTTCAACTGTTATTTTAATTTTTGTTGTCATTTTTAAATTTTGTAAATTTAAATTCACAAGAATCTGCCTTAAATGAAGTCCCAGGAGCTTTACTGGGGCTGAGGGAGTGATGCTTAGAAAATGTTTCCTTAGCCAGGAAGCATCTAGAAGCCACGAGGAGACTGATACGCCACAGAGCTCTCGCAGTCCTTAATGGCGCTTCGCAAGCCAGACCAGGCAGCCTTCCAAGCCTCTTTTCCTGCCTCTCTAGCCTCTGAGGTAGGAGGGATCTCAAGTGTTTGTTAGCAAATGCATTTGCGTGCCCAGCGCTCAGTGAAGCTGAACAAACTGGAACAACTGAGTTTGGCACAGAGAAAGGTTTACCTCAGGGCCAAGCAAGGAGGGTGGGTGGCTCGTGCCCAGGAAAACCCAGAAGTCCTCGAAGGCTTTCAGCAAAGCATATTTAAAGACTAGGTGAGGGAGGTGGGCCGCAGGGTGTGCGATCAGCTCATGCACAGTCCTGACTGGCTGGTGTAGAGGGAACAGGGCAAAAGGGTGGTCAATGCTATCAACCCCGAGGTGCCAGAAGGTCTGGGGCCATGTGCTCACGATCATCAAGTAGTTGATTTCTTCCTTTTGGTGGTGGGTGTTAGCATCTAAAAAACTCAGGAAATATACCCGAGATACTATGATCTGGGTCCTTCAGGCAGGAGCTACAGCAGAGGATGTGGGGGAAGGGTCTGATCCTGGAAGCCCTACAGGGCCCTGCTCCGTTATGTGTTGGGATAGACACAAATTAATTCCCAGTAAGCAAGTAATGCAGTCACTTTGCCCTGAAACTCTACTGACAGTTGTTTCTATACTGTTACAAGAAAACCTAGTTACATTGTCAGAGGTAACGGTTTCCCCCTCACCAGCAAGCACCCTGAGTGCAGGTTTGCACAGCTGGAGCCCCAACACAGGTGAATGGAGTCTAATTGCCCACCAGCCCTCATCTGCTCTCCTGAGGAAGATGAACTGATGCAAAGTTTCTCAAGGAAACCCCTACTTTGTGCTGCCCCATCAAAACTGGCAAGTAGCCGTTTCCTAGGGAAGTGTAAATTACCTGTGGACAATTCTCTGGAAGGATCTGCTTGGGGAGATGCAAATTTCAAATTTACTTTGGATTCACTTCTTGTCAGAACAAGTGCCCTTAATTTCTGTGTGGAGGTGCAAAGGTTTTGTAATGAACAGGCAAGCCATCGCCTCTGAACTAAAATATATCTTTTCACTCTTTTTGGCCTTTTCCCATATTGTGATAATTAACCAAATTGATTCTTACATTGTAGGAGAAAATGCTGACACTTAGAACTCAATGTAAAAGCATCTTTTAAATACATATACAATATAAATGTATAGTGAAGATTTGAGGGAACAATCTGGTTTAAATCAACATTAAGATTATCTTCTGGAATGTGCATGGACAAAGTAACATTTATTAGGAAAACAATGTGTGCATGCTATTTGTGGAGCCTTGGCTTAATAAAAATTCATGTGTTTGGCCTAATTTTTATGGACACTTCTTATTTTAGTAGTTAAGGCAGAGAAAATATTACTCAACCTGGAGTGCTCCCTGGAACATGGTTTCCTCTCTTCTGCCTGTTGACTGAAATAAAGTGCACAATATAAGAGTAGTGAGTTTCAGTTTTATTCAGGCACCTGAGAACTCCGGCCCAGGAGACAGCCTCTCAGATAGCTCTGAGGAACTGCTCTGAAGAGGTAGGGGAGGAGCCAGTAAGCACATGATTTTTTTTTTTTTTTTTTGGCTAGGAAATGCAAGTAGTCAAGCGTTGGTAAAAGACTAGCTTGATTAATCACAAAGAACAAATATCTCAAGTTAACATTTTAGTTATTTTCTATGTATGGGAAGATGAAAGAATCTGGGGTCATTGAAATTCTTTCTTAGATGTGCACCTTCACTATCTCAGGGCCCATATATCCAAAAGCACATGGTGCGTCTCTGGTTTCCCACCCTGAATTCCCTGCAGGACACACTGTCTGCAGTGGGCTGTGGTTTAACCCTGATGAGCCACACTCTTTGTTCTGTTTGTTTACATGTCCATATATATGCTGGAATCTTTAAACATGGTCCCTCCTGTTCTGTGAATTCTTTATTGAAGTGATGGTAAGCTCTGTCCAGAGCAAGGACTCACCCCCATTAAACCACTAATAAACTATATATTTTTCCCCACAGGATGTTAAATAAGAAATGTTATCTTACAAGTGAAAACAGTAGTGCTTTAATACCTGCATGCCATTTTAAGTCCATCAAAATATATAATAAAGTTTTTAACAACTCAATGACAGTTTGGATCAGCCTTTGCAGAAGAGTTGCTCAAGAAGCTCTGAGAAATCAAAGTTAAGGCCTTTTGTCCAAAAAGAGCCGCCATTCACTGCATGTGGCTGTTGTGCAAGTGAGTGAGGCTGGTCTGGACTGAGATGTGGCTGTTGGGGTAAAATTGATGCTGGATCTTTTTCTTTTTAAATCAGCAAAACAAAAACAAACTAAACTTTATTAGGGTTGTTGATTAACAGCCTAGGGGTTTGAAAAAACTTGACTGTCCCTGTGCCGCAGAAGAAGCACACCTGTTTTAAGATATGGTCCTGAACAAAAGCTAAAAGGGCAGAGAATTAATGACTCATCAAGCGGAAGCTAACACAGTTTTACTAACAAGGTGTCAGTGTAAATCTCCACAAACTTTGTAACTCACAAATTTGATTCTGAAAACTCACTCAGTGAAAATTGCTGATGTCTTTTTGCCTGCAGAGTGGCTTTTCTCACCCCATGTCACTCAAGGAAGTACTTTCCCTCTTACAGGAAACAGAAAATGCCTCCCCCCTTAGGGTCACAGCATGAAGTCTTTTTGCTGCTGTCTGTCTTGTGGTCCAGGCTGGATCTTTCTTTAGATTCTAAAACTCTGAACTTTCCACAAGATAAAAAATGTAGTCAAGTGTTACTTTGCACCACCTGACAGACACCACCATGCTTAGCAGTGAAAATGTCCCAATTATGGAATAAATGTGCATACAATGGCAGTTTACCTCCCTTGGTTCATAGGATGAATGGTTACTGGATAGTTACTTTTAGGATATCTCTCCAGATACCCGTGATGAATTTACCCAAAGGGCAATCCTATTTACGTTTTGGCCCAGAAAGAAAATGCAATGACTATGAGACATGTATGGTTTGTACCCAAGAATTAGGCTGGATTTCATGAGAATAGACATAGAAATAGAGGTAAGTGGTTACTTAGCTGCAATATATCATTTGTAGTCCAGGTGGGAGCTTCCAAAATGGAATCTAAGATATTAAAGGATACACATCCAAGTGCATGTGGGACATTCTTCAGGTTACAGCATATGCTGGGTCATAAAACTCTTAAAAAAAATGGTAGAAGTACAAAAAAAGTGTGTTCTCCAACCACAAGGGAATTAAATTAGAAATCAAATTTTGAAAATCCAAATATCTGGACACACTCCCTAAAAAACTTTCATTTGTGGAATTCTTAGGCAGTTTGCTCATTGTGTCTTCACGGTGTCACGAGGGTGGGTATGTACTATAAAGGGAATGAGGCAGAGGGATAAGTATGTTGTCCTAGATAAGGTGACGCATAGGGTCGGATGTAAACCTGGGAGTCTTGCCTCGAGGCTGTGCAGCAGGACTGAAATTTGCCATCAGTTTCCCTGGGTGGTTTGTCTCAACTGTAATTGATGCTGGATTTTAAAGACTTCGTATGAAAAAAAAAACCTCCTTAATTATTTTTATTGATTTTTTTTCTTCATGTAATTTTGGATATTTTGGGTTAAATAAAATATATTATTAAAATTAATTTCATCTGTTTCTTTTTAACTTTTTAAAGGGTACTACTAGAAAATTAAAAATTACCAATAACACTTAAACATTTTATTTCTACTGAGTCTTTTGGTCTTTGACTGTTTTCAGCTGAAAATAATCTGCATGCCAAGGGATTTTAGGGTGGCAAATTTCACCTGCCTACACAATCTGAAAACTTCTGGCTTAATATGTGTGGAAAGCTCACGCATGCCTATGAATTTAAGAAGGAGGTTTATGTTCTATTTGCAGCAACAAGGAATACATGCAGTTTAGAATTCTTTGCCTTAACTCTTTCCTAATGTAGGAACAAATCTGTAGTGCACTCTGTATTGCTTGAAGAAGTATTATTTGACTTTTTCTCTGTTTTGTAAACATTTTATTTTCAAATACTGCATTGGTGATAAAATGAAAGACAGTAGTAAAAACTGAAAGCTACGTAACTACTTGTTTGTGATGCACATAAATATCTGTGTGAACAGAGCTCTAGGAATTCTTTCCTGCTTTCCAGAAAATTTCTGGTTAAAAGCAAGGAGTTGTTACAATGTTACCAATTTTGTGGAGAGCTGGAATATTTAGACAGATGTATTGTTTCATGGAAGTGCTTTATGTACAAATATCTCCAGGAAGAGTTAACTCCCCATGTAAGATATTTGGTGCCATAGATACAGTGCTTAAAATCTCGTTTTTCCTGTAAGGTCTGCCTTCAAATTTTTGATTTAGCTTGATTAACTGAAAACTAAAATTTTGAAAGAATCTTTATTTTTTATTCATTCAGTAAGCATTTACTATTGTTGTTGAACCCAAATCCATGTGCCCAATGCAGTGAGGCCAAGCCAACCGAAACACTGAAGGAGTCTGGAGCAGAGGAAGGTTTGCTGCCAGGCCGAGCAAGGAGAACTCCCTGATGCTTTTGGGGGGAGGGTTGGCTCGGGCACAGTGTTGGGGAGCATTTCAGGGTGTGTGAACTTCCTCTGATTGGCTGTTGCTGCAGTAACAGGGTGGTGATCGGGAATCTCAACCCTCAGCCTCTGGCTCCAAGCAGTCTGCGGTCCATGTGCTTGTGGTCAGTATGCAGCCACCATCCTCCACTGGGGAGGGGAGGTGTCTTAGTTTCTGCAGAATAACTCAGACATGTCAAACTGTTATCTCCATCCCTTCAGGAGAAATGAGAAGTCTTCTGACTCTACTGTTCTAGTAAGTGATGAGTCTGCTCTTTGGAACTCAGGGAGGGCCCAGCAGGCTAAAGCCCTTTCCCTACAAATGAGAAACAGGGGACACAGAAAGGCTTTTGTGCCCTGGAGGGCCCCACGGAGTCCTCCTCATTTTCACTATTAGCTCTGTGACAGGGTTCATGATAACGCAGGGGTCTCCACCACAGCACTGCTGACATTTTGGGCTGCATCACTCTTGGTTTTGGGGGGTGCTGTCCTGTGCATGGTGTTTAGCGGGCTCCTTTGTGCCAACCCCCACATTCTGACAACCAAAAAAGTGGCAGTTGGGATGAGAGACCTGAATGCATGGACTTAGGAGACATTAAGGAAAAAGAATGGAGAAGTCTAACTGGTAGATTGTGGGGACAGGGAGGGAGGGGGGAGTCAGCAACAAGTCTATCTGGGGCAACTGGAGAGATCGTGGTGTGTTTACTGAATAAAAAAATAAAGGAGAGTGAAATATGTAAGAGAAGACGAGTTCAGTTTCAGACCTGTTGGGTTCGAATTCAGCCATGGTGGGAGACTTGCCTTCCAGGCAGTGGGTTCAGGGCTCAGGACTGTAGGACTGAGAAGTAGATTTGGGTCTTAGTCTTAGTAGTTGATGTCAAGGTACAGCTGTCTTTTAAGAGAAGGTCTTTCACCTGCTGGAGAAAAGGATGAATTGGATAATTAAAATGCAATTTGATTTTTTTTTTTTTTTAGAGATTCTCAAACATTTCACCAAGGTTAAGCAGAAAGGAAACGGAAAAAGTTTATCAACAACATTTTGGTATATATTAGAGACAATTGAGAGAGTGATGGAGGATGAAGAGAGCTGAAACAAGATAGAAGAAGAAATAACATGGCGTTCAGACAAACAGGTAGGTGAAAGTGAAGAAAGGAATTATTGTTGAGTCACTTAGTGTTTGTTGAGTGTCGTTAACCAATATGCAATGCTACTTTCAAAGAAGCGGGAAATTTCACACATTCTTGCAACCCACTTTCTTATCCAACATTTTAGCCTGAAAAATTTCAAACATACAGAAAAGTTCAAAGAATTTTTACAGAGACACACATGTATCTATCACCTAAACTTCACAATTAAAATTTTACTATACTTTATTATATATCTGTCCATGTATCCATCCATGACAGCATCTTGTTTATTTGATGCATTTCAGAATAACATGCAGAGATTGGTACATTTATCCAAAGTATGCCTGTGTATATATGTATATATTATATGCATATACATATATATGCATTTATATGTGTATATATTAAGAACTGGAGTTCATCATTTGAACTCCAATACACTTTTTCTTATATTATTTTTAAAGTTTATATCCAATTTTCTCTGCTGGAAAATGGGTAGCACCACCTTTTATTTTACCTGCAGTGCTTGTGATCTTTCCAGGGTGCTAATACTGAAGACTTTTACCAACAACTATGCTAGATTTGACCCTTGAATATAGAGACTGGACACATTTGCCTATTTGTCTTCTGTATCCTCGTACCTAGTATGTGTCCAGGCAGAAGGTAGGATCTTTAATGTTTGTTTATTAATTAAATTGGATGGAAAGTACCTACCTAACCTTGTGAGTTTTAAATAAGCCTTTGCATGTGATAGAGCTTTGTCATCTGTGACCTGCTGCACAACTGTCAGCTATTGTTTCACATTCAAAGGATGTGAAAAAATCAGCAGTCTTCTCTCTTCATTTCCTTCTCTTTCTTCTCCCTCTGTGCTTTATCCTCTCCTCTTTTATCTTCAGAACTTGTAGAATTTATCTCAGAAAAAATAGTAAGGAAACAAATAGCTCAGAATCAAAGATGTCTTATTAAAGAAAAAGCAAAAATAAGATCCATAGTACCTCAGTACTCAAAGAAGCAGAAAATTCTTTTTTCCCCCCCCTCTTTTCTCCCTTCCCTTACGCGGGCGGCAGAAAATTCTTAAAGCCTCAGGCAAAATATGCCCTCTGTGGAGCCTAGATTCTAGAAGAGAGCAGTCTTGTGAAAGACATGAAACAAAGGCTTTTCATGGACTCTGGAATTTCTCAGAGACTGGGATAGTACCCTGGCAGTTATTAAAGTTGATTTCTCGGGACCATTTACTCAAAAGGGCCACCTGAGGGTAACTGGCCAGCAGGCCATAAGTTATCATCTATTTTAAGAAAATAATTAGAAAAAGGCTAGCAATTATTGCTGCATGATGTTTTTACACCACAGAATTATAGGACCTTAAAAAATGTATTTTTGATAAAATGGTTAAGGAGGGAGGTTTAAAATGTTGGTTCGCAATAATATTTGCTTGCTACATTTAAAATGCATCATATAATATGTAGTCTTTTTTTCCTCCTTTGGGCTTACTTTAAAAATATTAACATGTTGGCTGGGAATTTCGTGTTTGCAAAGTAATTAACAACTTCTAACTTAAATACTTGTAACAGTATTGATTTATGCCACTTTAACCTTATTTTAATTTACTGCTTGGAGCTTCTTTAAATGCCAATGATGTTTAAACAGGCCCTTTAAATATAGATAACTAAATTTCTAAGTAATTAAAATAGTGACAAGATTTGCAATGAGGAAAATTTTTGTCTTAATACTGAAGAAGAATGTTAAGAAAATCAGGAAGGAAGACATTTTTCTCTACCCTTCTAGGTTCTTCTGGCTGGTCTAAGAATTAAATTGACAGAGTAACAGGAGAATATCAGACAAAAGTTTAATAACATGCATAGGAGAGACCCAGGAAAACTGAGTGATTTGCCAGAATGGCTGAAGCCCTCACCTTAAATACTGTCTTCAGCCACAGACAGCAGAGGATGCTGGGAATAGCAGTCTGGGACTTCAAAGGGGAGCAAGGGAATTCACGTGGAGATAGAAAAGAAGTGTTTGGTAAATGAATGTGTGCTGGGCCACGCAGAGACAAGGGACTGAGTGGACTCTGATCTCTAGACCCACTGACTTTCCCCATCACACCCAACACTCACTCCTTGCAGATACCACTAGTCATAGCTCTATTCTTTAGGCAGCAAAGTGGGAGGTAAAAAGAAAGACTTCCTTAGTCTTCTGTTTCTTAAAAATAATCAGCCATAATTAATCCTAATGCCATAGACACACATTTTGGGGTGGCAAATTTTGCTCCCCTATTCAGTGAACTATTGCAAACTTTCATAGTAAAGGCAGGGACAAAGTCTGTCTTGAAGGGTTTGCTTGGGAGAGTGGTGGTTTATGGCATACCATGTGATTTTTTGTGTTAGTGCCAAGGGTGTTCCCTTTTGTCTGTTCCTTTTTTGTAGGCGGCAACAATAGGGACATGTTTAATATTGTTGAGCTTGACCTCCTGGGAGTTAAGTATGTGCACCCTTTTTGAATATAAATGCTGTTTGCTTTATATGGTAAATACAGAGAAACTTAGAGATTAGCATTTTAATCAAGTCTAATCTCAATATTTTGATTCCTCCACCTTGCCATTTTGTCAAAAAAAGTTTGAAAAATGAAATTTTGAAATGACAGCCAATGTTCTGTCATGGAGATGCAAGCTCCGCATGAACATAAAAGCAGCACTATGTGTAAGTAACCTTCCCCAAACCATACGTCAAGTATGGTAAGTGTTTAAGGTGATCAATTATTAAAGAAAAGAACAACCCATTCAACCAATATTTATTGAAGAGCCATGTTTCTGGAGTCAGGTTGGAGGGGGCAGTGTATGTGGCCTTAAGTTATCGCACCTCTAAACGGGAATTTGGCTTCCCTTTTTCCCCTTTAAAAATTTTCGTTTTTGTTCAGTGTGCATCTTCCAGCTGCCAAGCTGTTTGGCAGTCGATTCCGGCGGCTGCGCAGCTTAAGGTTCCAGAGCCAGAGGGGCGCTCTTCCCGCTTCAGAGGCTGGGGGCGGGGCCAAGGGACCTAGCGGGGGCGGGGCCTGGGGGCGGGGCCCGGTGCGTTCCCCGCGGCCATTGGCGGCGCTGCGTGAGCGTGTTCGCTCCGGCCCGGGCGGGCGCAGACAGGCACCCAGTGCGAAGCGCGGCATGTGCGCGAGGCGGCCTCCTTCCCTCCCAACGGCTCGCGGGCCGCGGGTCTTGCCGGGAGCCCAGCGCAGCCGGGCTGAGGGGCTGGTATGGCCTGAGCGCCCGCGGCGGGAGGCAGCAGCAGCATGGGGAACCAGGACGCGAAGCCGAGGAGGAGCGCAGGCGATGCCCCGCACGGAGGTGGCGGCGGCGAGGACGCTGCCGGCCACGCGACGCGGAGGGCACAAAGAAGGGGGGCGGGGGCAAGAAGGCGCCGGGCAGGCACGGCAAGGGGGCCGGCGGCGGCGGGGAGCCGGGCAGGAAGAAGAGCAAGTCGGACCCCAGAGCCTCGGTCTTTTCCAATCTGCGGATCAGGAAGACCCTGTCTAAGCGGAGAGGTTCCGGCGGCTCCCGTGAGGATGTGCTGGACCCCCAGGCCCTGCAGGCCGGAGAGCTGGACAGCGCCCACTCCCTGGTCACCAAAACCCCAGACCTCAGCCTCTCGGCCGACGAGACGGGCCTGTCAGATACTGAGTGTGCTGACCCTTTCGAGGTGACACGACCCGGTGGCCCCGGGTCGGCCAAGGCCAGGGTCGGGGGCCCGGCAGTCGCCGAGGATTCAGAGACTGCGGCAGGGGCGCAGGATGGACAAAGAACCAGCTCGGGGTCGGACACAGACCTCTACAGCTTTCACTCGGCTACGGAGCAGGAGGATCTGCTCTCGGATATCCAGCAAGCGATTCGCCTCCAGCAGCTGCAGCATCAGTCCCAGGGCCTCGAGTCGCCCGCAGCGTCGCCCCCGTCCGCCACTCCCCAGCCCGGGGCCCTGCTGGGCCTGGACCGACCCCTGCCAGGCCCCAGTGCCTAGGAGGCGCTGCCCGCGCGCCCTGACCCGCCCCCGGCTGCAGACCCGTCCGCGACCGCCACCTTGCCGTCTCCTGGGCCTGCACCCGGGGAGCGCGCGGCCGGAGTCCCTGTGCGAGGGGCTGGGGACACGGACGAGGAAGGCGAGGGGGAAGCTTTCGAGGATGCCCCGCGAGGGTCCCCGGGGGCGGAGTGCGGCCCGGTGGTGGGAGAGGCACCGCGGAGGCCGGGGGCGTCGTACGATGAGGGAGCGCCGAGGCTCGGCCGCCTCCCTGCCCGGCAGCCCCTCGCACAGCTCGCGCTGCCTCAGGCCCCGCCCGCCCCTCGCCCCTTGCTACGTCAGGACCACCACCCGGCAGCTCAGCTCGCCCGGGCCTTCCCCGTCTCCGTCCCCCAGCCACAGCCCCAGGGTCCAGAGACGGCCGGAGTCCTCCCTGGACCGGGGAACCAGACCTGTCAGGGCCGCCGCTGCCGTCCCGGCCAGGAAGCCCCGAGCGGGCCGCAGCCGGTCGGCCGACTGGACCGCGGAGCTGGGCCGCGCGCCCGGGGCTGGGGGCTCGGTGCACCTGCCGCAGCGCCGGGCAGGCGGTCTCCAGGATGTGTTCGCAGGTGAGCACCGGGCCTGCAGGGTCCAGTGCGCCTGCCCATCGGGTAAATGTCTGTTTTCATGCAGGATCTTAAAGGAGCAGCTTAGTCCTATCTAGCCTAAGTCCTCTTGAGAAAGGGCCCCTCTGTTCACTTCGCCAAAATATCTGTGCTTCTCTATGTCCAGGGTGACGCCAGGTAGATAATCTCCTTTTTTGCAGCGTTTGAAAAGCCGTCGTTCTCTTTCCTTCCTCATCCCACAGCATTAAAAATAACAAGATTGTTGACGGTCCTTGGACAAATCGTCTCTTCTAGGACTGCTCTGATACACATGTGTTTGTGCACGCATGTGCTTCGTGGTTTCTCAGGGATCTGGGTGGACTCCTTAGTGAACTAAGTGGTCACTCCTGTTTGCTGATGCAACCAAATCTGATACATGCTTGTAGAAAAGTATTAAATAGTGGTATAGAATGTTAGGGATCATTTGCATTTGGTTTCATGGGTCAATCAAAACAGGGTGTGGCTTGGGGATAGTGAGGGTGAGCTAGCCAGAAGCACACGTGATCCTGCTGGTACATTCCCTAGCCGCTGGTATGGGTTCTGCCAGGCATCACAAAGCTAGCTGAAGGGTCAGCTCACTGTGGTAGATGTCAAGTAGTATGATGAGTTTATGCTTACTTAGGTCCCAAGGCCTTACCTGAAGTACTCACTGGTAGAATGTCAGTTTGTTTCATGTTTACTAACTTCTCTTAATTTTTAGATGAAATATTGAGGGTAGGAATTTAAGGAGAAAGGGAAAATGAAGATTTATGCAAGTATAAGTAGGTTGTGATAAGTATTTGAATAATTAAAATTTTCAAACATGATTTGAAAAGCTTACTATCTTATATTCTATTACTTTAATAAATAGGTTTTCTGTAGAACAGTAGGTGATGCTTCTCAACAAGCATGCTACTTCTTAGGTGGCTAAATGCTGTTAATCTTGTGGTACGACCACATTTTAATTTTGCTCTCCAGGCTCTCTTATTTTATATTCATTTATATATTCTTATAACTAAGAGTAGCCTCTTCTATTGATTCTGCATGCTTATCCCCCCTCTTTTACTTCTCCCTTCCCTTTATTGAGTAGGTTAAGTTAAAAGGAATGTTTACAGTCTAATATCTATTAGATAAATTGTGAAAAAAAATGATTTCTAAGGAAGAGAATTGAAAAGTTCCTATTTAGTTTTTGTGAATTTAATGATGGTGAGAAGTTGAGTATTTCATCTATATCTAGGTAAAATTCATAATGTATAAATTATTTTTTAGTGAAAATGTCACCATGATCAGGTCTATCATTCATTAATATTAATAGTGGTTCTTAGCAGCGTTAGAGTTTGGAAATATATTTATACCGGGCAGCCATATTGTGCCAGGCAATATGTTAGATGCTAGGTGATATAAAGACCTTTAAATCATGGTTCTGCCTCTCTGAGGCTCACACACACAGAGAAATGCAGTACGGTACTCAGGGTACATCAAGTGTGTGACTGATCTCCTTGACAAGGGATGAGGAAAGAGGAATTCATAGGAGGATTGACTTGTCCTAAAGATCATAGGACTCCAAATAGGTTGAAGTTTTGTTTTCCTTAAGGGAAAAAAAAATGTGTTCCTGGAACTAGCATTTCATTTTAATTTGCTAAGTATTTCCAAATATGAAATTTGGGACTCATAAAGGAGTCCTGTTCAGAAGGGACCCGGGCTTTGTTGAACCTCTCCAAGCAGAATTTTATTTACTGTGCAGAGGTGGTTGCTGTAATATGGGCATCACCTCCTTTACATTTGATGCTTGGATATAGTTGGTCAGTGACCAGTAGATATTTGTGTAGCAGCTTCCATACATTTACCTCACCTACTCACTTTCTTTAAAAATTAAAAAAAAAATTGGTAGATTTAACCTAATCTTGTAATTGGTTGGCAAATGGAGGTAAATAAAGAGATGAAACTTTTTCAAGGTCATGCTGTGATTCATTCAGAGGCAGAGCCAGAAATAGGAGCTGAGTCCACCGATTCAAGTCTGAATGTTCTTGCCTGTTACTCATTTTTGGATGTTCAACACTGAGACATTCCATAGAATAAAAACTTCTAACAATTATAGAATTTAAGGCCTTCACTTATGAGGTTTTCTAGTTTCTGTTATTAATAAGGTGAATTCCTTTAATTGTTGAACATCTGGCTGGCCTTCCTTGGGCTGGATGCAGAGTGATTGCTGATCAGGATGAAGCAGATTTTCTCCAGGCAGCTCTCATGGAAGCTATTCTTAAGGTGGTAGATTGAAAACAGATTGACGCAGGCCTCTGTTTCTCAGCTGTTGTCTGTTTTCTTGTCATCTGGCTTCACAATTGGTTCTTTACCATCCTCAACTGTTTTATGGGTGTCTTGGAAATTACTAGAGCCCTGGGGAGCACTAGCATTGTCCTTAGGAAATTGTTTTCTGGCCTTAATTTGCATATCTTTGGATCAATTAATTGCCAGCTGCCTTTGAAGCAGGTGCTCTTTATAGCTATAAGCTTCTATGAACATCTTTTATTTTTAAACCATAGAATGAGGGTTGTCAGCTCTGCCGGAAGGAACAGATGTTTTTTGCTTTCTACTGCCTTCTAAATGTAGGCAGAAAATTCAAGTGAAAAGAGACCTCCAGGGCACATGTTTGTTTCTTTGGCAGATATGGAAACCTTTAGCAATAATGGGGACCAGTATTTTATCTTGTTTTAACTGTTAAGGAACTGATGCTGCCTCTGCACAGAAATTTTACAGTGAATGTTTGAAAATACATCTTTTTCAGTGTTTAGTAGAAAAAGTGCTCTGAAATTTGAGAGATTCCTTTGCACAGTAAGAATAGCAGAAGCTTGTTATTCGAATTTTGCAGTTAAAGTTCAGACAAGTAAAATGTTAAATTTGTGATGTTAAATCACTTTTGATAAGAATCTTTCCGAAGTCAATTATGTGCTTATCTGTCTTTTTTTAAACACATGGAATAAATGGTTCATCTGTTTTCAGTGGCTTAATGACATCTTTAGGCACATCATGGTTACATCCTGTGAAAACATTGGTGTTGCCCTGATCAACTATTGAAGTGTAATGGACTGGTGACTCCAGTTAGCTGTTTCTGAAGTTTTTGTATATGTGTGATTTTCTTGACTTTTTCCTTCTTTTGAGCTATTTATTCTTAGAACTATCTTTGGTCTCTTCTTCCTGTACCACCCCCCCATTACTTCTAATTTGATTTTTCTGATCAATTTGTTATTGGCTTATAAATCCTGTGATTAGGACAATAGCCATATTTATTGCACTTCTACTAAATGCCAGGCTCTGTGTTGGTGCATCATATAATTATCTCCAATCCTTTTGACAGTCTTGAGGTGTAGCTGTTTATCCTCATTTTCCCAATGAGTTAACTACCCAAGGTCAGGAGAGTGAAGTAACTTGCCTAAGGGCATTAAGCTAGTAAATGGTCCATTTGGAAATCAAATCTGTTGTTAATGTGAATAAAATAATGCGGTGTGTCAGTGAGCCTTGGAGGACTGGCTAATCTATAAAGGGCTTGGGCTTTAGAATTTAGATTATGTGATTCTCATTTTGGATTTTCTAAAGGTTATCTTGATTTTTGTATCAAAGTAGAAGGACCCACTCTAGGAGTACAGACTTTCTCACGTAGCTTCTTGAATGAGTTATTAGGCTGTGAACGTTTTAATGCCAGGAGCTGTCTTACTTGTAGCAGTAGCATTGGACAGAGTGTAGCTGTCCAGTTACTGTCCAGCAAATGAGCGAAGGTCAGAAGCCACCCCTGCTCTGTATGATGTATCCGTGTTACCATAACAGGAAAAGGGATGAAGAGAAGGCTGTTCTTTCCCCTGTGTCTTGCCTCACTGGGTTTCATATATCTGAATAGGAATCGGCATCATAAGCTGGGACCAGGAGCACTGTCCTCAAATCATTTCAGTTTGGTCTAAAGCATCCTTTCTCATGGTTTCTTTAAGGCTGTGGTTTGGACTGAAGTCAAGTACTCCAGTAGCTTCAGTGATGGGTTTTAGTGACTGCTTTTATGAGCTGAGGACTGGCCTGGTTTTTAGTGCACTGAGGCATTCAGATGCAAGCCATGAAATTGAAATTGAGCAGGTGCACTTAGAGCAGTGTTTCCTTCTGATTCTATTAAAAAGATGCTAACATGCACAGTTGGGTGATGGCAGCAGTAGGTACTATAACTACTGTTATTCCAGGTATATCTGCACCCAAGCTTGCTGTTTAGTTAGGTGACTCTCCAGTAATTATTTCTCATATGCATGAAGGTGGAGGAACAATTTCAAATTAATGATGCTAGGATTAAATGAAATAGTCAATGTAAAGCCCCTGCAGCTCTGCCTGGTGCATAGGAGATGCACAGTTGGTGCTGTTTGCATTCCTGGGCTGATTTATTGCCCTAATAGACTACATTGTTCAAAGAGGTCCAGACCACATTTGTCAAATCATAACAAAATGACTCTGAAATTGTGTACAAATACTGGGAAGGATATAATCAGATACTAGTTGGAAATGATTATTTCTAGTCAGGTTTTTTGCAAATTGTTTATACATCAGGTTTTTTTTTTTTTTTTGCATTTTCTATGACTGTAAACCTTTTTGTCATTTTATCAGAAACGTTGGATTTTGGGGGGATTTGGATTTAAAAAGCATATGAAGGGAGTATGACTGTGTAATTACGGGGAGGTGCTGATTTTTAAAGGAGGGGTGGGGTAGGCGAGGTGCAAGCTGACCCCCTCAGCATTTATGTTCTGCAGTGTTTGGTTACACTCGCCTGACTTTGAAGCCTTAACCTCCCAGGTTCCTTCATAAACTCTCTACTTTAGATGAACTAGTCTGCTTACTGCTCAATGAACATTCTTTTCATTTTCCTGACTTTGTGCTTTTGTCTAGCAGTTTTTACTCTCTTGCAGCACACTATTTGTCTCTCTTGATTTAGCATCTGAGAAAGCATCCATTTTCCTGTTTTGTATCTTTACCAGGAGAACTGGCTGGCCAGTCACCCACCCCCGTGTCTCTGGATTTACTGTCTGTATCATACCAGATACACTTTTTGGATTTGGGGATCCTTTAGGTCTTCTTTCTCACTTCCTTCTGCTTTTCCTTTCTCCTTGCTTGCTCACCTGATTCTATCCATTCATCACCCACTTCTGTCAATCCGTCCACGAGTCCCTATTCTGTGCCTGCTCTGTGCCAGTCAATAAGATCAGCACTGAGCATACTGAGGCCTTTAGGAATACTTGTTTGCCATTTTTTTCAAACAGGCAAGTTGGGTACCCAGGCTTCCTATTGCTAACTAAATCTAGTTGAATTTAAGCTGGAAAATTACTGACATTTTAGAAATTATTTTTATTGAGGTATGATTGAATCAGCGGTGAAGGGAGAATGATGCTTTCATAGAACTTGCGTTGAGAGAACATCTATTTCTATTTCTGTGGGTTGATTTAAACTAGCAATGATAATACAGTGACTCTCAGCTTCCAAACATCAATGTTATTGGTCGTGAAAGAGGAAAATGTTATCAGTCTGTTCATTTCTACTTTTGCATTAGAAGTGACAATCTGGTGTTAATGAAAGTTAGCATTACGGAAACTTAAGAAGAAACAAATAAGTACTGCCTTGTGACTTGATAGTTTTTGGATATAATTTTAGTGACTGAAAACCAAGGCTTTTTTAATATCAAAAATATAAATCCCTGGAAAATATAACTTCTAGTCAATTTGAAATTGTAGTTAGTAATACAAGGTATAACATCAGAAGTGTAAGAACCAAGAAAAGCAGTTACTAGATGCTGTAGGAGGATGCCAGCCATGCTAGAGACTGTTACCCTGCTCCACTGTGGGGAAGAGAGAGGGAAAAATTTCTATCTTCCTCCCTTCCAAGGTTGTACTTGGGGGCATTGTTGGATAGGAAAATACTGCCATCCTTCTGTGATAGAGTCAGTCTGCAGCATACTAGAAGCTTGATTATCTGTTATGCCAGAGCCGCAATGGGATGAAAATAGTCATTTTTATTTTCAAGGGGAGTAGAATAATATTTTGAGAAAATTAAGCCTTTGCTGTATTTTAAAGTTATACTTAAAAATGCTTAAACCCTATTCCTTGGGGCCTCTTGTTATCCCTCAAGCAGAAGGATTCTTGGTTGTAGTTCTGTCATGTAGTGGACATGCATGGAGCATTCTATGTCATTTAAGTTGTTGCTCTACATACACAGTAGCAGCACGATGGCAGTAGTGCAGACTGAGAGGTCTTCCGGTGGGGCTCCCCTTTTAAGTGGCCCACAGACTTCCTGTAGGACAGGAGGCAGTAGTGTCTTACTCTTCCTAGTTCCCTAGTTTCCCAGGTTGTAGAAGTGAATGCAATCTTGCTGGGAAGCTGCTTCCTCCACGTCTCATCCAACCCTGTGAATCTACAGGAGTGATGGTTCCAGGAGGTAGCCTTTTCTCCTGATAGTGATACTTTGCATATTTAGAATTATTCTTTGCTGTTAGAGTGGAAGAAAACCCCATGTTGGAGGATTTGTTCATACCATGGAGTAAAGATGCTTTGGATATTCATAATAGCTAGTGGTAAGATTTTGATGGTTTTGATCAGTTGCTACTTAATGCTAAAGGAGATCTGAATTGGTTGGAAAGCTGTTCTGTGATGTGCGCTTAGGAGCTTGTGCTTTTGAACACCAAGGCAGTGAGTGACTGTGTGTAGTGGGCGGTTGACCTGTTTTATGGAAATCTACAAAAGGGAAGTCTGTGTTGTACAGTGTTATGACCCAAGCACTTCGAGTATACGGAGTCTTTCTAATACTGGTACCAAATACATCAAGCAAGTCCCTTTAGATTGATTATCTACAATAAAAGTAATCTTCTATTCTTGAATGGATTATAGGCTTTGCATTTTTCCTTTAGTTTAAACTTCTCAATAAAAGTAGTACTACTAATTCTCTTATTTCAGTGTACTTTATTTTTTAACATTTTTTAATTGAGGTATAGTTGATTTACAAAGTTGTGTTAGTTTCTGGTGTGCAGCATAGTGATTATATATATATTCTTTTTCATTACGGGTCACTACAAGCCATTGAATATAGTTCCCTGTGATATATACAGTAGGACTTTGTTGTTTATCTATTCTGTACATAGCCGTTTTATCCCTCTTTCTCCCCTTCCCCTCTTGGTAACCATAAGTTTGTTTTCTATGTCTGTGAGTCACTTTCTGGTTTGTAAATAAGTTCATTTGTGTCATTTTAGATTCTATGTATAAATAATATCATATGATATTTGTCTTTCTCTGTGTGATTTACTTCACTTCATATGATAATCTCTAGATCCATCTCTGTTGCTACAAATGGCATATTTCATTCCTTTCTATGGCTGAATAGTATTCCATTTTTTATATATCATCTGTCAATGGACATTTAGGTTGTTTCCACATCTTGGGTATTGTAAATAGTGCTGCTATGAACATTAGGATGAGTGTATCTTCTTGAATTGAGGTTCCTTCCAGATGTATACCCAGGAAAAGGATGCTGGATCATATGGTAACACTATTTTTAGTTTTTTAAGGAATGTCCATACTGTTCTCCATAGTGGCTGCACCAAATTGCATTCCCACCAACAGTGTAGGAGGATTCCTTTTTCTCCACACCCTTTCCAATATTTATAATTTGTAGACTTTTGGTGATGGCCATTCTAACTGGTGTGAAGTGATACCTCATTGTAGTTTTGATCTGCATTTCTCAAATAATTAGTGATGTTAAGCATTTTTAATGTGCCTCTTGGCCATCTGTATGTCTTCTTTGGAGAAATGTCTATTTTTTGATTAGGTGGTGGTGGTGGTTGTTTTGATATTGAGCTGTGTGAATTGCTCATGTATCTTGGAAGTTAGTCCCTTGTCAGTTGCATCATTTGCAAATATTTTCTCCCATTTCGTAGGTTGTCTTTTTGTTTTGTTTATGGTTTCCTTTGCTGTTCAAAAGCTTTAAGTTGAATAATGTCCAATTTGTTTATTTTTGCTTTTATTTCCACTACTCTAGGGACAGATTCCAAAAAATATTGCTGCAAAGTATGTCAAAGAGTTCTGCCTGTGTTTTCCTCTAGGAGTTTTATGCTGTCTGATCTTACATTGAGGGCTTTAATCCATTTTGAGTTTACTTTTATATATGATGTTAGAGAACCTTCTAATTTCAGTCTTTTTCATGTAGCTGTCCAGTTTCCCCAGCACTACTTATTGAAGAAACTGTCTTTTCTCCATCGTATATTCTTGCCTCCTTTGTCATAGATTAATTGGCTATAAGTGTGTGGGTTTATTTCTGGAGTTTCTATATTGTTCCATTGATCTGTGTGTCTGTTTTTGTGCCAGTACCATGCTGTTTTGATTACTGTGGCTTTGTAGTATATTCTGAAGTCAGGGAGCCTGATTCCTCAGCTCCGTTCTTCTTTCTCGAGATTGTTTTGGCTACTCGTATTGTTTGGGTAGTATGGTCATTTTAACAATATCTATTCTTCCAATCCAAGAACACTTTATGTCTTCCCATTTGTTTGTGTTGCCTTCAGTTTCTTAAATCAGCATTTTTTTTAAATTGAGATAAAGTCAGTTTACAATGTTGTGTCAATTTCTGGTGTACAGTACAATTCATCAATCATACATGAATATACATATATTTATTTTCATATTCTTTTTCATCATAAGCTACTACAAGGTATTGAGTATATTTCCCTGTGCTATACAGTATAAACTTAACTATTTTACATATACCAGTCAGTATCTGCAAATGTCATACTCCCAGTTTATCCCATCCCAACCACCTCCCCCTGGCAACCACAAGTCTGTATTTTATGTCTGTGAGTCTGTTTCTGTTTTATATATAAGTTCATTTGTCTTTTTTTTTTATATTGCACATATGAGTGATTATCATATGGTATTTTTCTTTCGCTTTCTGGCTTACTTCACTTAGAATGACATTATCCAGGGCCATCCATGTTGCTGCAAATGGCATTATTTTATCATTTTTTTTACAGCTGAGTAGTATTCCATTTAAATCAGCATCTTATAGTTTTACAGGTCTTTTGCTTCCTTAGGTAGGTTTATTCCTAAGTATTTTATTCTTTTTGCTGTGATGGTAAATGTGATTACTTCCTTAATTTCCCTTTCTGATATTTGGTTGTTAGTTTATAGAATTGCAACAGATTTCTGAGTATTAATTTTGTATCCTGCAACTTTACTGAATTCATTGATGAGCTCTAGTTTTCTGGTAGTATCTTTAGGATTTTCTGTGTAAAGTATCATGTTATCTGCAAACAGTGACAGTTGTATGTCTTCTTTTCTAATTTGGATTTTTAAAAATTTCTTTGTCTTCTCAGATTGCTGTGGCTAGGACTTCGAAAACTGTGCTAAATAAAAGTGGTGAGAGTGGGCATCCTTGTCTCATTTCTAATCTTAGAAGAGATGCTTTCAGTTTTTCAAAATTGAGTATGATGTTAGCTGTGGGTGTGTCATAAATGACCTTTATTATGTTGGGATATATTACCTCTATGCCCACTTCCTCATGAATTTTTATCATAAATGGATATTGAGTTTTTCAGAAGCTTTTTCTGCACCTATTGAGATGATCATTTTTTTTTCATTTTCATATTCTTTTTCATTATAGGTTACTATAAGATACTGAATATAGTTCCCTGTGCTATACGGAAGAAACTTGGTTTGTTTTTTCCTCAACATCTAGGATCTTCCTTATTTTTGTTTTTTTAAATATTTTTTATTGAGTTATAGTCATTTTACAATGTTGTGTCAAGTTCCAGTGTAGAGCACAATTTTTCAGTTATACATGAACTTATACATATTCATTGTCACATTTTTTTTCTCTGTGAGCTACCACAAGATCTTGTATATATTTCCCTGTGCTATACAGTATAATCTTGTTTATCTATTCTACATATGCCTGTCAGTATCTACAAATTTTGAACTCCCAGTGTATCCTATTTTACGCCCTCCCCCAAAGAAACTTGTTTTTTATCTATTTTATATGTAGTAGTTAGTATCTGTAAATCTCAGACTCTCAAGTTATCCCTTCCCATCCCCTTTCATCCCTGGTAACCATAAATTTATTTTCTATGTCTGTGAGTCTGTTTCTGTTTTGTAAATAAGTTCATTTGTGACTTTTTTGTTGAGATTCCACATATGAGTGATAGCATGTGGTATTTTTCTTTCTCTTTCTGACTTATTTCACTTAGAATGATGATCTCCAGGTTCATCCATGTTGCTGCAAATGGCATTATTTTATTCTTTTTCATGGCTGAGTAGTAGATCATATGGTTTTTATTCTTCAGTTTGTTAATGTGGTGTATAACATTGATTGATTTGTGGATACGGAATAATCCTTGTGTCCCTGAGATAAATTCCACTTGATCATGGTGTATGATCCTTTTAACGTATTATTGGAGTCAGGTTTGTTTTTTTTTGGACAAATTAGGAAATATATTTATATTTCACCTTTTAAAAGCCAAAGATAACAATGCCACTTTATGGAAAGTCATCTTATTAAAAATACATGAAGTTTCTTTGTTGAGGATTTTTGCATCTATGTTCGTCAGTGATATTGGTCTGTAGTTTTTTTGTCATAGCTTTACTTGGTTTTGGTATCAGAGGGGTGGTGGTCTCATAGAATGAGTTTGGAAGTGTTCGTTCCTCTGCAGTTTTCTGAAGTAGTTTCAGTCAATATACTTCAATATATTGGGTTTTATTTTCAGTTTTCCCTACTATTATATACACTTACTCAAATAACTTTCGAGCCCATGGTATTTCATTTAGAGGTTTGCATTGACATGAAAAATTTCTTGAAAGACTAGAAAGATAAAAGGTTTTGAGAGCTTCTAGATACTTTACTCTTTTTTAAATTTTATTGGCCTTAAACAAGTACAGCTTGTTTAAGTTCATTAAGAAGCAAATGGACTAGAGAAGAACTATTTCAGGATTCCATATAAATGCATTTGAATACTCTGTGGAAAGTTTTATAATGAGTCTCTTCATTATGAACATACAAGTCTTACCTTTGAAAAGAGTAATAAAAACAATGGGATAACAATAGAGACATTCTTTTGCGAGTATATACTTGTGGATAATTGCCCCCTACCCCAGTACCCTTCAAACCTGTAGACCAGTGCTTGCCTGTGTGGAGAGGTAAGGCATGTGAATTCTCTATGGGAGGTGCTACATTTCACAGCCACCCAAGATGCTCTGCAGTTGTTTTTTACTGTCCTGGTGCTGCTATTTTGGTTAAATGGCTTTGAGGGCCTAAAACATTCGGATAGTATCCTGGCACTTTATTTCAGGTTGTAGGGTTTGATATGTCTTAGAAAAATTCAAAAATGTGTTGATGCTGTTGGATCCGATATATTGTTGGTGGACAAATAAGTCTGAATAAAAACTGCAGTGATTTGGGTGGAGAGAAATTTGCCTCTGGGCTGAAAATGTAATATATGTGAAAAAGTGATCCTGGAAGCCTTGTATCTCTGACTTGGATTATTTCTCTAAGGAGCCTCATTCGACTCTAAATTCGCAGATCACTTTCACTACCATCTGCTTGGGGATAATAATAAGAGCTGGGCATGTGGCCTTAGTTTAGCTTTAGGCTAAACCTCTGAGGTTGAGTCACCGGCTCCCTTTTGTGTTTGCCCTCCGGGCTTCGTTACTGAGTAGCCCAAAGGCCTGCTGGGTCTGCACCTCTGGCTCCTCTGGCTCCCGGCGCAGGCACATCCCACTTGGCTGTGACAGGGCTAGGAGAGCCACTGGGTCTAAAACATTCTTACTCTTTTCGCCCCCCTTAAACACTCACCTCCTGGGCTTCCCAGTCAAGGCGTGGCTCTCCAGCCTTGATTCTTCCATCCTTCTCAAACTTGACATCAGTTAGTCTTTCCATTTCCTCTCTTCTGAGTTTCTCTTTGATAACTCTTCTAGTTTCTGTTCTCGTTACCTCTACATTTCCTACAACAGATCATCCAACACTGAGCTCCTAAACATTCTCTCTGTCCCCCTCTGGGTCTTTTCCAGTAATTCTGTACAAGACAAGATAGTAAACTAAATACCGAAATGAGCTGGCCAGTCCCAGATGGAACCATTTCAGTGGTTCCATATTGCCCTGAGTCTAAAGTTTTAATTTATGCACACGTACAAACATATTATGTATAAATATATATTACGCATATATATGTACTTTTGTATATTATTACTTAACCCTCTGCAGTCTGGTCCCCTCCTTGCCAGTCTCTGCCCCCCACCTGTCCTGAATGTCTGGAGCCCTTCTTCAGATAGCTCATGTTCGCCCTAGTAGTTTTAGGTATTATTGACACTCTGTCCCTGGTCTTCAGGAAAGAAAAAGTGGCATTTACTCACATCCCTGAGGGCGTCATTAGTCAGTGCAGATCTCTTCACTTTGTCCTTGTATTTTCGTTTCCTATTCTGACCCCCCTCAAGGACAGAGAAAACTGCTTTTATGTGTTTAATTGATATCCTTAACATTATATGTACCTTTGTAAAGCATATAGTATTTCTGTGTATATTTAATTTTATGTCATACAAACACTCAGAGTTGTAAACTTCATTCTTTTGTTTTTTTTTTTTAATTCAGGAGCCTTTGGGGAAAAAATATACAGATTTTTCCTGATAAATATTTATCAAGTTGATTGCCTCTTACTGCTTTATCACATTCCAGAGAGAGTTCCGCTGGGGTGTAGAGCATAGGGGACACTGTGCACCGCCTACTGTATGTGAGTAATGCCCCCTAGAGACGTGCGTTGTGGTGGCTGTGGCTGTGCGTCACGGTTAACCATCCTGCACGGGGTGGCCGTCTAGATGCCACCGTAGACAGCGCTCTGATGAGTATTCCCATATAGGTCTTGTGTGAGAATTTCTCTGAAGTGTATATTCAGGGGAGAGATTGCTAGGTCAGAAAATGAAGATTTACTTAATTTGTGTGTTACTGCCCGTTCTGTTTTTAAAATGTTTCCCGCAGCCTGTATTCCATGAGCACAGCAAATCAGCATTCATCTAATTTTTGAGTCTTTACCAATCCAGTGAGAGAAAGTGCTATGTCATTGACTTACTGTTTACTTTGTATGTATCTGATGGCTAACCCCCTTGAGGAAAACTTAGTGTGTTTTTAGCCATTTGGGTTTACCCATCTGTGTGTTGCCGGTTCATATCTTTTTACCTTTTTCTAGAGGGTTTCCTGAGTTTTCTTGTTTATTCACTGGGTTCTTTGTATATTCCTGATACGATTCTACTACCAGGGTTAAGGATGTAATGGAGTGTTGCTAAATCTCCTCCTGGTCTTCTTTCCTGACATCAGAGGCTAGTGGAAAATTGACATTTCTCACAGTCCTTTGTGGGTTGTGTTTCAGATGTGATTTAGGTTTGTTGAGTTTGTGCCCCACTTGGAAGACCTCAGCAAGGCCCAGGATTGACCTCTGATGTTTGCTGTCGCAAGCCGAGCTGAGCAGCTGTCGGCGTCTTCCGGGGCAGTGTCAGGGAAGACCCTGAGAGAGGCCTTGCTCAGAATGACAGCTGGTCAGAAGGCGGAGCCAGGTATGAACCCAACTTTGTGTCCTCAAGCTGGGCCCTGGCTGCATCCAGGCTGTCGCAGGGGCTCTGGTGTGACTGTGCACAGATGTGCAGATGGTCTTGGGGGGAGGATGAGCCTCCAGCAGCCCAGATGGGCATTTGGCCAGTTCTCTTCTGAGGAGGATCTCAGGTCGGGGAACCTCCTCAGTGCGTTCCTACCCACACCCCGCCAAGGTGCGTGGGCCCTGGGCCCACCCTACTGCTGAGCGCGCACTCCTGTAACTCTGAATCTCATCCTTGTTGGATAATTCGGAAACAAAAGCCCATAGAGAGGCAGGCACTGGCCCAGGGCTCACAACAGGCAGAGCCCCGAGGTAATGGGATGTTCTGACCTCCTAAGCCAAGGCTCCATCCGCTTCTATAGGGTTCGCTTGGAAAGTAGAAGGCTTAACATCTTGAAAGCACTTGCCCTTTCCTCCCCATGTGGGGCCATTTTCTTTTAGGCACCCAGAACAGGACCACTGGCATGTGCGCACGTGCGCACACACACACACACACACACACACACACACACACACACACACACACTAGATGACATTAGATGTAAGGACTGTGGCCTTGGGTCAGAAAAGGGGCAGACACAGGGGAGGTGACAAGAGGAAGAAAAGAGGTTGGAGGCTCCTAGCTACATGTGACACAACTCCTGCAGGTTTATAGGTCTTGTCCCACATACAAGAGAAGACATCCCTGGGAAGTATCGCTGGAAAGGTCCGCATTGTGTGGGTGAGGAGGCAGGCCCTGGGAGGCACCGCGGTTTCTCCAGGATGAAGAGCAGGTAAGAATGGGGAGCTGAGTCTGCACCCAGGCCTGTCTCAAGCCGGGGCCCTGGGGACACCCAGACTTTCCCAGGGGCTGTGGGGAGGGGTGTTCACTGTGACTGCACAGATATGGTGCTGCGTGGAGAGCGCTGTTAGGATGATGTTGCCCAAGGAGAGGCCTCAGGTAAGGGGACCCCAGAAGGGAAGACACCTTCTTCACAACAGACCCTAACGGAATTTGAAATCCTTGCTAACAGGCACCCACATTCTAGCAACAGCCTCATTCCCAGCTCACAGGGCCAGAGACACCGCATAGTGAAAGGGTTTCTCCTGCTGCGTCACAAATTCCCAGGGCTCTGGCTTCGGGGAACCCTGGAGTGAAAGGCTTTCCAGAGGCTGCAGAGCTGCAGACGTTCACTCAACCCTCACCCACGACGCCTCTGGTCATTTCCCTGGAGGTCCCCTGGGGTAACAAAGGGTGGCCTAGGGCACTTCTGGGAACATTCCCTGGGTCCCCTTCACCCTCCTCTTCATGTGGCAGGAATAACGACAGGACGGGAGGGTCCCCTCAGTGTAGGAACAGGTAGGTGGGCAGCTGATAAGCGGGTGGTCCTGTCATGTTCACCCCCCAGGACAGGCTGACGTGGGGGAAGGTGGATCCTTGAGGGGCTCCCTATCTGTGCCAGTGGGAACCCAGGCCCTGTCATCATCAGGCCATCATCTTTCTCCCTCCTTGGTGGAGGTTTGTGCAGACAGTGGTGTGCTCGTGTCTGGATGGGCATATTTGGGGGTCTGAGAACCAGCAAAGCCAGCCGGGCAGGGCTCTGAGGCTTTCTGCCTGGCTGCTGGGCACTGGGTTTACTGGGATCCACATAGGGGACTGGAAAGAACCTGGTCCATGTTGCCTCCTGCTCACCTGCTCCATCCCCCTGCCACAGGGGCAGGTGCCCATCCTCGCCCCCTAGAGTCCAGCGCTGGCTCAGGGCGAGTGCTGGTGCTGAGGGGACCCCACACCCAGGGTCCTGATACCACCAAAGAGGGCCCCAGGTCTCAGAAAGCCTTGTGCTCCCCAGGGCTCCCTCCTAGAGTCTTCCACCCAAAGGGCCCTGGGGCCCCACCTCCTCCCCAAACTCGCCCTCACCACCCAGCCCCTCCTTAGCCAGATGGAAAGTCACTGCCCACATGATTGTACATATATCAGAAAAGAGACTTTCATATGATGTCATCTCACATTAAGTCCAGAGCATTTTTGCATTTTTCTATGTATTTTCTTCTTTGAACACTTACACCCGGGTGTCTATGTTGGCCAGACAATCCTTCCACTTCTCCAACTTTTACACATCATTGTGACTTGTGGGGATGCTTTTACCCAAAAGGACATGGGGGTCATGGTACTATGTTTGTTTCTCTGCATTTTGCTGACCTGAGGAACATATCCTGTTCTTTGTTTGTTTTTATATTTTGTATTTTTTGTTTGTTTTTCAGACATTAAAGTTTATTTCTACTTGAACAATACTCCAAGAACTTTCGGAGGGTTAAAAGACCCAGTGATATCTGGGGCCTCAGTGAGCTGCACAAGATTCCAGAAGGGAGACTGGTTACCACCACATCCAGCGCTTCCCTGATGTGGGGCCGTGATGTGGTTCCTTCTGCTGCCATTTCAGCAGTGCTGCCCTGAGCGTCCTGCATGTCCTGATACCTGATTCCTCCCCAGGACAAGCCCCTGGTTTCTCATCTCCACAATGCGATGTTTCATCAGGACTCACTGAAATGATGCGCTTGTTACAGGGAGGTGCTGTCAGTACTCAGCTAACAAAATGACCTCAGGACTAACATTTTCAGTCATTCTCCACCTCAAATTCTACCTTTAATTCTAGGAATTTTTTCTCATTGGCCCACTTCCTGTCACAAGACATGAGGCTCGGGGGTTGAGCCTGAGCTCCAGCCCCTAACCCTCCTTCCTGGTGGCCCATGGTGCTCTGCCTGACTGCATGTCCCTCCTCTGTCCCACCCCAGGGCAAAAGTGGATCAACAGTGAACAGGAATGTAGCCCGCATGGTGTGGAGCAGCCAGCCAGGCAGGCTGGAAAAGCTAGTGGAGCATCTGGCACCCAATTGCCTGGGAAATGACCCCCCTGTGTCCCCACATTCCCTGCACTTACTGAGCATCTGCCATCACCCAACCGGTCCCGCACCTGCTGTCCCAAAGGTGAGGGCCCTGCCCCTCCACAGCAGGGTGGGGACTCGGCCACCTGCCAGCTGTGAGCCTTCAGAAGGTCACTATACTTCTCTGAGCCTCAGGCTGCTCCTCTGAACAGTGGGGTGAATAGAGGGTTAACCTCACAGGGTTGCTGTGGGGACTGTGACGTCCTCTGTGGGAAGCGCTGTCTGGGATCCTGGCCCTGCGGTAGGTCTGCTGGAGGAGCTGTTGTGCTACTGTGTTTTCTCCTTCCCCAGGGCTTGGCCTCATCCATCACTGTCTCCATGGCTGTTGGAATGAGCTGTTTTTCCCTATTGAGGAGGAGAGTTGAGATTTTATCTGGGGTGCTTCTGTCCTGGATGAAGCCAGTCAGGGATCCCTGAGAACATGTCGAGAGGCCTCAGGCCGACTCAGACAGCTCTGATGGGACCGGCTGGGCCTCATTCATTCATCAAATGTATAGGAAGCTACCAGGCACAAGCCCTTTTCCAGACACAAACCATAATCCCATGCACAGAGCAGACAACCCTTCCCTCAGGGCTTCACCCTTGGCAGGAGTCAGAGAGTCCCGGGACACATTACCAGCAGGTAGTGCCCACGGTGCAGTCCGTGTGCCCCCAGCTGGCCGCCTCCTCCAGATGTGGGTGTACCCTGATGCATACTGCTGAGGGCAGGAGAGCCCTGGACCAGCTGCCTTGTGAGTGAGCTTTGGATCCAACAGGAGAGGCTCCCTTCTCCACAGAACTGGGAGAGGAGCATGAGGACTGTGGATCAGATGTGCTGGCGGAATCTTGGATCCCACACATCATGGATCTTGTAAGAGGGCAAAGGTCTGAGGAAGGGAGTCAAGGCTGTAACTGGGGCTGTGGTTACATTGGGAAAGCAGAGATGGGCTGGAGGACCATACCCATCCTTTCCCATTGCAGCCTGCCTCCCCATCCTGGGAGCTATAACAGGGGAAGTGGAGAGCATCTTGCTCACTAATCTGGTGGAACTTCCACAGCAAGGGGTCAGTGGTCGCTCAGGGGCGGGCTGAGCCCTCCCTGTGGGAGATGAGTGTCAGTGGCAGGAGGAGAAGCATGGGGAACCTACTGGGGTCAACAACATGCAGACACAGGAGTAAGTGTTGCAGGTGTTCAGGTAGGACCTGGGAGCCTGGGCAGGAGAAAGAGACCATTTGTTCCCTGGACCATCAGATCTTCATGGAGCACCTCCAGGGTCCCAGTGAGACCCAGTAACAGAGCAGACACCACAGGTGACACTCCAGGGGGAAGCAGATCAGGGAGACAGACAGCAGTGTGCCAGGCTTCCCTGAAGAAGGGGTGAGGCCCTCACTCCACTGATCAAAGGCTCCCATCAATGGGTCAATGGGGGCTTTTTGCCATCACCTCCTTGGTGACCAGGCTTGCCTCTGCCAGGACTGCCAGGTGAGAGGTGGAAAAGGAAGGTGTGGCTTCTGAATGATCAGGAGCAGGAAGCACCTGAGTCCTGGTGCCCCACAGGTCCTAGAAGGTTAGTAAGGAAAGAAAAGTCAGGCCTCTGACTCTGCTGCCAACATGTCTACAGCAATACCATCTACTCCATCCTGACACCTGGCCATCCCAGTTCACTGTGGATTTTCACCAGCTCCCTAATTTCCCTGCAAGTACATGCCGATTGGCCTACATGGCCTACAGGCCTCAGTATTTCTGACTTGGATCTGGAGCACCATGTCCACCCTCTCCTGGCACTGATGGAGCCAATTGAACTTCCTGGGGCAGAAACTGAGGGTGAGGTAGACAGGGTGGGTGCTGTGGGCATGTGTCGGGGATACAGGGCTGTTCTTGAGCCTCCAGAGGCTGGGGTGGGGTCAGGAGCAGTGAGCAGGCTCAGATCACTGTTCCCATGGACTGCAGTCTTGGAAGACTTCCTAGGGGTGGGACCTTGGCCTCACACTTCATTGACCGGAATGAATGTACTTGGCAGGCACAGGCAAAGGCACTCATGTTGATGATAGTTTCTTGTCCTGGAGCTGCAGCACCAGTTCCAGAGCAAGATGTAGAACCACCTCAGGAGCTAGCACAAGCTCCAAATCTAGTGCCCCTGACAGCTGCAGACCCACGGCAGGCTGCAGCCACAGTTCCCGTTCACTCCCAGTGGCCAGAACAGGTGCCAGCATCAGCTCCTCCAGACCCAGAGTGGGCTCACGCCACAGCTTCCATGCAAACTCAAGACATGGAACAACCCCCTACACCAGCTTCAGATTCAGAGCCAACGCAAGTTCCAGCAAGATCTCTTGTTTAATGTCAAGAGCTAGAACAACCACCTGCACCAAACCCAGCTCCAGTGCAAAGGCAGGCGCAGGTCAGAGCTCTTGATCCAGCTCAGCAAGTAGGATGAGCATGTGTGGCAGCTCCAGGTCCAGGGACAGAGCATGCGCACATCACAGCTCTCGTCAGGCCTGGGCTGCTGCGACCACCTGCGCCGTCTCAGCACCGGACCTCCGCTCCCGCAGCGCCGTCAGCTGCAGCTCTTTTTTTTCAAGTTTATTTCTATATTTTAAACAGCTTTGTTGTGGCACAAGTCCTGTGCAGTAAATCACACATATTTCACATGTACAATTTGATGAACTGTGATAGATGTACACACCCATGAACCACCACCACGGTCAGGACAGCTGAGATTCCCATCACTCCTCAAGAGGTGCAATGTTCAAATTCCCAATTTAATCCTCCCCACCTCCTTTGCCCCCTGGATACCATCAGTTTGTTTTCTGTGTCTGTGAGTCTGTTTCTGTTTTGTAGAGAATTTAGTTCCAACTCCTGACCCATAGTTAGTGCCTGTTGTGCTGCAGTAAGCATTATTTTATGTTATTAAGTTTATATACTTAAATATAAATAGTTAGCTAGTGGCTTATTAACTCTATTGTTATTTAAAAAATTGTGTTTAGTCTTTATTAACTATTTATTCATTTCATTTAGATTTTCCTCAAATATTTTCATTAAATTTTCCAGACCCTACAGTTACTTCCCAAGAAGATCTTGAAGAAATTAACTTTACATCAGTGGACTGCAGAGTGCCTGAACTCTACTGGCATATGTGTCCACATGCAGATTTGGAAAACGTGAGAAATCCATTAAAGTAAATGAAATATATATTTGATTCCCATGCAATTCAGACCTCCTTTCATTTGCATTCATACTGTATTTATTATGTAATGAATAAGACATTCAATATAAAGCAGTAACAAAGCAGTTTAAAAAAACCTGCCCCAGTGAGACTTCCAATTCAGTTAATAATTAGACAGTTCACAAGCCTGTAATTTACATGGAAATGGTAAGAAAACCTTGAAGGGAAATGAGGCAGGGAGGTGGGACAGATGGTGACGTATGGGGCAGTCATCAGTGTTCCTACTGCATGATCACTACAAGGGACCTGGGGAGATCTTACAGACAAGCAGGCATTTGAGCTGAGACCTGAAGGAAGGAGGGAGACCACCACGTGTGTGTCCAGGGAGGATTCAAGGCAGAGGGAAGAGCTAATGCCAGGCCCTGGGGCAGGAGCACCCCGTCACAATCAAGGAGCAGCAAGGAGGCCTGTGAGGCTGCAGCAGAGTGCGGCCTGGCCAGGCTGTAGAGGTAACCACCTGACAGATGATGTAGGACTCATGGGTGCTGTGTGCATGTTGGCTTCATCTGTGAGGAATGGAAAGCTGTGGGCAGAAGGAGCTGAGCAGTGACCTGACTGGATCCTCTGATGCTGGGTGAAGAACAGCCTACAGGAGTGAGGGCCCGGGAAGGAGCGTGGTTAGTGGCAGCCACTGCCATCCTGTCAAGAGGTGGTGGCAGCACTGCTCAGGTAGAATAGGGGGAGGCCAATGAGGGACATAGTCTGAAATTGAACATGAAGGCTTTGCTGATGGGGTGGAGATGAGGTGGAGGGAGGGGAGAAGTCAAGACAGACCACAAAACTGGGGTTTGAGCTCCTGTCAGGATGGAGTTACATTCACAAAATGGGGAGAATGAGGAAGAGCAGGTTCAGGGGAGATGGTTAATCTGTTTTTGGCTTGTCAGATGTCCATCTGCAGATGGTATGGAGACAGCTGGGTGGGCATAAATCTAGAATGTATGGGAAGGTTTGGAACGAAGGAGTGAATTTCAAATCATGACAGTCTAGACATCATGGATGCCACAAGTCTGGATGAGGTCAGCAAGGAGATGAGTGGCTGGGAAAGAAAACTGGATCAAGACCTAATTCCTGCGTCAAACTAACGCTAAAGTGTTTGAAAGAAAAGTAGAAACCATCAGCGGAGTCACAGAAGGAAAGACCACTGAGTTCTTAAAATAAAAATCCCAGAAAACAACAACAAAAAATTATTAAAATGGTAGAATGTATTGAACTGGAATCTATATCATGGAAGCCTTTCAAAGAGGGAGAGAGACTGACTGTGTCAAATGAAGCCAATAAAGAAAAGTATGGATTGAGAAAATTTTTCCTGGGATAGGATTGTTCTAAAATGGGATTGTGAGGGAGACACAACTCTGCACATTTACACACACAAAAGCCAAACAATTTTGTGCTTAAATGAGTGAATTTATGGCATGTTAAATATACCTCAGGAAATCTCCTTCAAAATGAAGGAGCACTTAGCACGTATCTACCCAGCAGAGCTGCTCCCAGGTACTCATCTCACATTGTAAATAAAAACAGATATTTAGAAAAAAGATGCATACATATATACACAAAAATATTTATTCATAATGACCCACGCTTGAACTAAACCAAATGTCTATTATTAAGAGAATGGGTAAATATTTTGTGATACAATCTCACAAGGTCACATTACTCAGCCCTACAAACAGAATGAATGGCATATTCAAATACAAATATGTAGCTCTAAAAACGTTAGAGCAAATGATACAGACATCGAGGTATACATTGAGATTTTTTCATTTTGGTGAAGTTCAGCCATCATCAAACTGACGGATGCATGACACGAGAGTGTGTGTACTTCAATTGAAATGTGACAGAGGGTGTATATTCTGTTGAGGGTTCGGAAAATGAAAGATTTGTGAAATCTAAAACTTAACATCGATACATTTCACTATTTTTTACTGTATATAGATCTAAACACTGAAGAAAGAGTTAAGAAAAATTACCATTGGACAGTAATGGAGAGAAGGACACTTTGGTTACAACCCTCCCCTCTGGCACAGCCCCTCCCCCACACACTGGTAACTGACCAATCTGGGATGTCAGTTGCTGGCTGGGTTCCAGGTGGAATGTTGGGGTGTCCCCGGGGCTTGTTGTGGCTGTTGGATCCACAGTAACTGGGCAGAGGCCTGGGTGGGTCAGTGCCATGGAGGGGCTGCTGTCTTCTGTGGAGCTTGGTTTTGGGCTGATCCTCAGGGAGCTAAGCATGGTCCTGGTGTCGCTGCTCCCTGATGGCCTCTAGTGAGAGGCAGTGTTGAGTCTCCCTGTCTTCACCTCATTGGTGGTGTCTTATTTACCTGCAGACTTATTCAGTGTGTTAGGAGTCACCTTTATCAAAGCTATGAAAACAGCGGGCTGAAACACTGGCTGCCGAGATCGAAGAGAATTGCCACCTCATCGACCAGCTGTATGTGGCTAAACAGGAGTGTCCCAGCATGGAGGTGACTTTAAAGAACGCCGGGCTAGAGAAGGAGCCAGTAAACGTACCTAGCATCGCTAACGCTTAGAGACACTTGATGACAGTCAACCTGAGTTCGAGGAAGGAATCAGTTTTCTCATCGAAGAACTGAGGAAAGAGAGATCCTTGCAGTCTATTCAAGCAGAGGTGGTGGAGATGCTGAAAGGGTGCACGTTCCTGGAGGAGGTCACGAGAATCAGCACATCACAAGGGGCTGTTAGAAACCAGCCAGGGGACTGAGCACCAGGTCCTGCTGGTCCCTTTCCCAGGAGTGGGCCCTCTTATTAAAGTCATGCTGTGCCCTCCCTTCCACTCAGGCCTCCCAAGCTGCCGGGCTGCATTCACTCACCCGGTCAGATCTCCACCTGTGCTGCAAGGAGGCCAGTGGATGGAGGGCAGTCCCCTCCTTTGGACCAGAGTCCCTCCAACTTTAAAAGTGAGCACAGCAGTGAACTCCTTCATGGTCAACATCTCTCATCTACAATATAGTGGAATTCCCAGAACACAGCACGAAGCATGGGGCTTTCTCTATATTCAGCAAATGAGTGGATTATCTCTTATTTGTTGTGAAAGAAATGTTGTAACTGAGACTGATCTTCTACTTAGCTGGAATCTACATTAAGCCTCATTTCTCAAGACAGTTTGGGTAACTATTATATACCAGCCATGTAAGTGAAGTACACATAGAGTTATTCTGTGCACAAATGTTACATTATAATTTGAAATTGTATGCAACTTGTCAATACAAACTTTTAGATGGCCATAGCATTTATTTCTACAATTTAATTCTGAAGCCATAAGTTTAAGTCAAAGAGCCTTTTTTTCACCTGAGTATGTGTAATTTAAAAACAAATAAAGATTCTTTAAGATGAAGTTAAATTGTACTCTTAGAAGAAACTTTTATTATTTAAGTTTTATATTCTGCTGTAACAATATCCATATTAAAAATAAATTTGTGAAATTATGTGACATTGTTTCCTTTCTCTCCTTGCAAGAAACCTGCAGCATACATTTCTGATCAAGAAGAAATTCAATTGGACAATTTGTAAAAATCATGACATCCCTGCCCGTCCCCTCTCATTCACCATCCTGCACACAAACTTTGGTGGAAAACTAGGGCAGGGAGGTTTTTTTCATACAAAATTTAGTCTGAGGCCCACAATTACCATCTTTATTTACACATCATGCACTCTTATAAGGCAATGAGCACAAATTGGTTTTTACCACGTCAGAAGTGAAGGAGACACAATACTTTTGTAAGTGGAAGGAATCACATGAATAAATGACAGAGGTAGCATCATAAGATATGTCACATTTCCTCAAATTGATAAATGTATGGTGCTTGGGCTGGGGAAGATTAATTAAAACTAAAAACTATGTCCATTTCTTTGTGGTGCTGACACTGAAGGGAGGAAAGAAAGATTCTATAGAGGAAAATTAAAGAGAAGATATTGCCTGTGAGGATGGTATAAGTTGTGTAAGAAATAGAAACAGGGAAAGAGGCAGCGGTGGAGTAGGGGCTGGTGGTCTTGGCAGAAGTGGGGCTTGAAGGCCCCTCTGAGGAGGGGACACCTCAGCACGGCAGACACCTGGAGAGACGCCCTGTGGGATGAAGGCACAAACAGTAGATACAGTAC
This sequence comes from Vicugna pacos, assembly GCF_048564905.1. Classification (NCBI taxonomy): domain Eukaryota; kingdom Metazoa; phylum Chordata; class Mammalia; order Artiodactyla; family Camelidae; genus Vicugna; species Vicugna pacos. Next base: position 21,336,652 of record NC_132997.1, on the reverse strand, counting down.
TGACCATGCTGTGCGTGAAGAGCTGTCAAAATCAAGGCTGGCCAGAATGCAGTGAGGGAATGGCAGAAATGGGGGTAAATGCCACCAGGCATCAGAAGATGGAGGGAACTGTCACCACAATAAACAGCTTGATTTCAAGTAAAATGGGCTTTGGCTGCCACTCTGGAAAGAGGATAAACCAGGTGTGAGAACGTAACAGTGATTTGAGGCTGAGGACAGAGATGACTGGACCCAGTGGAAGCAAAGAAGTAGAGATGGAGAGATGGAATCCAATTAACCAGGGGCCCTGCAGGCAGAGAACACGTGACGGATGATGGTTGTGGTTTTGAAGGAAGAGAGGAGTGGTGATGAAGACAGAATTCTTATTTGAGTATCAGGATCAGAACCAGTGTCTTCTAGTGAAATGCGGATGAATTCAGAGGGGTGTATTGGAAGGTAAATGGAAATGTGAGAGCTTGGATGGAGACTTTTGACAAGGTTCCATGACAGCAGAGTAGAAATAAGATGTTATAAGAGCGATTCAAGGGTCTTGGGGTTACAGTGTAACCAGAGAGGCAGCTATAAATGTGAAGGGTCATTGGGGAGTGAAGTTACTTTAGCAGAGATGGAGTCCAAGTACTGGGTTGGTTCACTGGATAAACTCCATGGGCCTTTTTGTGTTCACAGGTCAACTTAGGTTTCCCAGGATCAAAAATACAGAAATGAGCACAATGGTGGTCTTCTTCAGTCTGTACACATGTTGGGGCTTGAGTTGTGCATGATCCCCTACCTGGTCCCTTTTCACCACAAGGGATGGGACACCTCACGTAGTCACAGGGCTCTGAAGAGAAATGAGGAACATGGCTGGAACCGTCACACAAGTGTCATGGTACACAGGGTGCTTCTCTTGTCTTTGGCTCTTGTAAAATGAGGCCAACCTGTTTTTGAGTTGGAGGCTCAGCCTGTGATTTGCTTTTGAACTCTGGGATCTGCCTCCAGGTACACTGTCCCCCTCTCTATCAAGTGAACTTCAGATCCTAAGAGATCCTAACTACCCTTGTGCTTCAGAAGCATGAATTCAGGCACAATCATCCTATGAACCATTGACACCATCACCTCCCACTTTTAAGCTGGGGTTCAGTGCTCTTTAGCCAGAATGTCAGAGCCCTTGCAAGCCACAGGAGTCCACCACAGCTGCCTAGCACTTAGCCAGAAACTGCCTAGCCTTGCAGTGAGAACAGATTAAAAACATGCTCATTATTTGCATTATCCCACTCCATCCTCATGAGGACAAAACGAGGCAGTATCTGCTGTGGCCTCAAAACACCCTGGTGGAAACTGAGATACAAGAAAGTTCACTCATTCCTAACTAAGCAAGAAAGGGCTGATATTCACAGGGCTGTGTGATGAATACTCTGCTTGTGAATTCTGAACTCATGTATCCAGTGGGAGCCGATGGAAATAGAAGTGGTGAGAGGTTTTCTAAACTATCTTGAAAAGTAAAGTTGACATTAGAAGCATTTGTGATTATGTTGATGGGGGTAACTGAAAATGATACATGTACTGAGAGTGCATTTGGGGAATCCTTTTATGGATCGTAAATCCAGATTGTTCTGTTCAAATTCTCGTAATAGGCCAGGAGATTTCTTTCAATGCAGGGATGGAGAGCTCAACTGAGTGTAACAAGCCTGTTGGTGGAAATTTCTGGGTAATTTGGGCAACCTTATTCATATACATATTATGTGTATATATATCTGTACATGAATATATACACATATATATGTAATATATAGAGTTTTGTATGTAAACAACAGTGTCATTCTATAAAATACCTTCTCTATTTGCTTGAGATATATTAACAGATCATTTATTTCATGTTTTCCTATGATCTTTTCATTATCTTCTGTTCCTTTGTTACCTTCCTTCAATGTAGTTTTTTCCTCCATTTATCATGCTAGAAGACATGCTCTCATATCACACAGTCCTACCCTGCACTCACATGTTTATGAGATGGGTAGAAATTAGCTGCACATGACTTCCGTGTGCCTGGATAATGGCCTGCATCTCTCAGTGTTCCTCCCTGCGTTACGCATGGGCCACACACGGAACTGTGAGTCTGTGCATTGGATGGCTCCACGTGTCTCAGCAAGTGGTCTGTGACCTTCTGTGGCAGGATCGAGAGAGTCTGCCAGGATCCTGGAAGCTGATCACGGAAAGGTGAGGTGAGGATTCAGTTTACAATCTGTAATGAAGGCTCTTATTTTCAACAGGACAGCATATCCGGCTACCTCACCATTGCTCTCAGCATGATTTCAATGAGATTTTACCATTTTGTTGTATTATAAAGCTGTGAACATATTAATCATGTGTATTCCTGTTTAAAACTTTATATGGCTGTACAACATCTATGTATTCTCCCATCATAGGATATTTAGTCTGTCTCCAGTTTTGGAGGGAATGAAAAAATATCTACTATAAATATCTATGGACACATTTTTTGTTTACCTACTTTTTCCTTGAGCAAAATCCTGGGGGCAGAGTTGCTTGTTGATGCGGAGTTTGTGTGCTTAAATTGATTTTTTCCAACATATTTGTACCATTAAACATCCCATCACCAATATAAAAACTCAAATTGCTCCATACCATTCCCAATGCTTGGTATTTTTCCTTCTTAGCTGTTACAATGTATCATGTTGTTAGTCTTACTTAACATAAAAGTCAGTATGTTACTTTTGTTTTTATTGTGTTTTCCTCAAGAAAAAACACTGCCCATTGACTCATCTCCCGGGATCAGGGAAGTCTTGATGACAAGAGAGTGCCCCACGAGCAGGGCTGAAGCCCAGATGGGTAACTTTTTGGTTCTCCGAGGTGAGTCCAAAGTACAAAAAGCAACTGGTTGACTCTGTCTTCTTAATTTTACTCTTCGCTGCTAATTTACTGTTTCTGGGGTTTTGCTACATTTAGAGGCAATAAGCTCAAGTCCATTACTGGCAAAAGTGGTTTTAAGGTTTTTTTAATTATTATTTTTTGATAAAATTCAATATATAACTATTTTAAAGTATTCAATTTGGACATCAAGGCAAAAGCAGAACTGGAGGCTCCTGACTCCCTCCTCCCATGATGCACTAAATAAACAGCGATACAAGAATCAATTTCCTGTGAGAGGAATGTAAAAATGGGTTGGTTCTCCTACACACTGGATGACGGGCAAAATACTGACATGTTAGGAAAAGACAACATACACGAGGGCCATAAACCCAAGGCCCAGCAGTGGCCCTTGCATTCAGGATGTAAACCCTGGCTCTTATCTTCATTCTAAGAAACACAGGATTTGGACAAGACATCAAGGGCACTAACATTTATAGGTGCCTTCTGAGGTCCCTAGATCACCTTGCTCTTGTTGGTCAGAGGGCTGAATATTCATGAGTCACCCAGGGACCACAGGTAATAAAGCGGTGATTTAAAACAGGTGCACAAGGTCCTTCAGGGGTTATTTCTCCTATCTGAGAACAGAGGAAGCGGGCAAAAACACAGCTCCCATTTTCTCCAGTGCAGGGTGTAGACTACACATGTAAGTCCAATGTTTAGAAATGCTGCCTGAAAGTCAGACATCAAATGACCATGCACATGGGAGCACTTCATGTTAATCCTTCCTCCAGTGTGTGTGTGTGCATGCACGTGTGCATGTGTGTGTGTACAGAGCAGGATCAGGCTTTGAGTTTTTCCCTAGGAGGAGGAGAACTATATGTTACTCTGCTTGTTTTGGCTGCCACCTGAGGGTCTGACTTCTAACTTAGCTATTTTTTTCACTGTGAGCTCATGAAGCCCTGCACTCACTAGGCTGCTCAGCGTGTACAGAGAACAACTCAGCGGTCTCTATCAGCCTCATGCCCTCTCCTGTGACTCCCTTCCCCGGCTCATGTCTGAAGTGACTGCAAGATCATAGCCCTTTCAGGGAAGATGCTTCCCTTCACCACTGCGGCAGCAGCGTTTCCAGCTACTGAACAAAGGGGTCTCTCCTAGTTTGTCTCTCTCTGGAAATGATGAATAAGACAACCCCCAGCCCCCTGATAACTTTCATGCACAGGTGAATACGTAAGGCAGTTCCTTCCCCACTGAGCTCCACAGATAGACTCCAGCCTGCAGCTGCCCCACCCACCTCTGAGAGCCCACAGAACCCAGCAGCCTCCAGATTCCTGGCAGCAACCAAGCGCAAAGAAACATCTTGAAAGAGTATGTGGTTTGACAAATGTGCAGGCATTTTCCATAGGTCCTGCCCCCAGTTTATTGTAGAATGTATAGGAGAAAAATTCCAGTTCCCTGTAATTAAGGATGAGGAGAAGAGATGATGGACGACACACAGGACATCAACTTTTCTGGCAGCTATTGAGCAGAGAGGTTTCTATCTCGTTTGCTAAGGATACTTACAGGACTTAGCACAACCTAGTACCCTGTGCACACTATGAACATAGGTGGCCATTTGAACAAGCACAAAGCTTTGAGGAAAACAAAATTTATGGCCTAGCTGATTAGTGAGATTTATCTGCCATACGAGGCCAGTCTGTGAACATTTGAGAGGTGGTTATTTGTCAAATGTACAGAAACCAAAACAGACACTTATGGAAAATGAAGAAACAAGGAAATATGGCCCAAAGAAAAGCATACAGTCAATCTTCAGAACCAAATTCTAATAAAAATGGTGATAACTGATTTACCCAAAAGAGAGTTCAACATAATGGTCATAAAGATGTTCATCAGAATCATGAGATCAATGCATAAGCAAAGTGAGAAGTTCAAATGTAGAAAGAAGATACTTTTAATAGACCAAACAGAAAAGTTACATAAGCATCACAGCAGTGAGATTTGTACATTTTGTTCTTTCTCCTATGATATAAAAATCATGGGACATCCATAACCAAAAAAAGTGCCTCCACACAGCATACAAGGGAGCCACTCACCTACAGATCTTCAAAGAGTTGGATGGCATCTCAGCATGTACTGGAGAGAAGGGGTGTGGCAGTGACGGGGGCAGCAGCACAAGTGGAAGCAGCAGGAGGCATTGGGACAGCTCAGCCTTTCCGGGAAAGCAGGTGGAAGGGGAAGCTGCTGAGTCAGTGGTCAGCTGTGCATGTTGCAGCTGGAAGAATCTGCTTCTCTCCATAGGAGAGACTGCAGCCACATTAGGAGAGGAACAAAAGGGAAGAAGGAAGACAAAGAAAACTGAATGAATACCCTCCTGTTCACCCTTGGATGATCCCAAAGTCATCCCATTGGCTTCTGGGACCACATCCCCAAACTAGGATTTACCTATTGGTATATGGGCACATCCAAAACCCAAGCCCCAAACACACATCTTCCTACTACTGGATAGCACCCACTTATGTTTCCCTCCATGAGCTTTTTTTTTTTTTTACATGTTCCCACTCTTAGTAACAAATCACTTCTAGTAAGAGAAGCCAGAAACGTATGCTACAGTAAAACTTTGGGGAAAAAAGGTGGGGGGAAATACTCATTACCAAAACACAAAATCCCAGTATCAGACGGCTTCACTGGAGAATTCTTCCAAACATTTAAAGAAGAATTAATACACATTCTTCTCAAATTCCTCAAAAATATCAAGGGACAAGGAACACATCGAAACTAATTCTACAAAGTAAGAATTACTTGAATACCAAAAGTAAATAAATAGGGGTACCACAAGTAAACTATAGACCAGTATCACTGATGAATGTAGATACAAAATTTCTTAACAAAATAGTAGAAAATCAAATTCAAGTACATCTTAATAGGATTGTACACATTATCCAAGTGAGATTTCACCCTGCGAACCAGAGATGGTTCAACATATGCAAATCAATAAATGTAAAATATTGTATCAATAACTGAAGAGTTAAAGAAACCATCTCAGTTGATGCAGAAAAAGCATTTGACAAAATGCAACAGCCTTTCACAATAAAGACCCTTAACAAATTAAGGATACCTCAACATCATAAAGGGAATATATATCAAACACAGAGCTGGCAATATACTCAGTGAAGAAAAATTGAAAGTGGGTCCTCGAATAACATGAAAAAAAAAAAAAAGGATGCCTATTTTCATCACTTCTAATCAGTAGATATAGTACTGAAAGTCCTAGCCAGAGTAATTAAGCAAGACAAAGAAATAAAAGGCATCCAAGTCAGAAACAAAGAAATAAAATCATCACTATTTGCTGATATGATGTTACATCACAATGAGCTAAATAAAGCACTATTGGAATTACCTAACGATTTCAAAAAAGCGGCTTGATACAAACATCAAAATACAGAGACCAAATGTATTGTTTCATATTAATGATGCAGCAGCTGAAAAAGAAATAAAGGAAATGATCTCATTCAGTATAGCAAATGAAAAGAAAGCAAAACAATCAAACAAAACCAGTAATGAGTAGATAGATTACTTTAAGAGATTAAATATCATAGGGGTAAATTTAATCAAAGAAGTGAAAGATCTGTACAACAAAAACTGCAAACTTTCTGAAAGACATACAAAAAAAAAGTAAAAAATAAAACAACAACACCCTTTATGTATGTAGATCTGGAGAATTAATACTATTAAAATGGCCATACTACCCAAAGCTAACTACAAATTCACTGCAATCCAAAGCAACATAGAAAAGGCAATCATTACAGAAATAGTGGAAAGAGTTTTAAAGTTTGTGTGTAAATGCGAAAGTCCCTGAACAGCCAAAGCAATGCTTAGAAGAAAAGAAAGCATGGAAGTATCATGCTTCCTGACTTCAAACTATACTACAAACCCAAACTACTAAAAACAATATGGTTCTGTCAAAAAAACAGTCACATGGACAAATGGAATAGGAGATGCCAGAGTTAAATCCGGCTACATATGGTCAACTAATATTAGACAAGAAAACCCAGAACACCCAATGAGGCAAGATAGTCACTTCAACAAAGGTGCAGGGGAAACTACACAAATGCATGCAATAAAAATATTGAACGCCTGTCCCACACCATTCACAAACAATTAACTCAGAATGGATTAAACACTGGTATCATAAAACTCCTTGAACACATCCTAAAGAACCGCAATGATATTGCTTTTTGCAAGGATTTGTCTTGACATAATGACAAAAACACAAACAGCAAAAGCAAAAATCAACACACGGGACCACATCAAACTCAAAAGGTTTTGCACCACAAAAGAACAAGTAAAAATTCAAAAAAGATAATCTACAGAATTTGAGAAAATTTTGGAAATGTGTATTCAAGCAGAGGTTAATATCCAAAATGTATAAAAACTCATACAACATAAAAACAAGAACAAGGAACAAACCCACCAATTCAATGAAAAAATAGACAGAATAAATAAACAGATATTTTTGCAAAGAGCTCCAAAAGTCACACGAAAAGATGCTCAATATCTCTATTGATCAGAGAAATGCAAACCAAAGCCAAAATGGGATATGACCTCACACCTGTTAGAATATCCATCATCAAGAAGACACAACAGGTGGGGCAAGAATGTGGTGAAAAGAGAACCCTGACAAATTGTTGTTTGGAATGTAAAATGGCCTAAACACTTTGGAAAACAGTACGACTGTAGCAAAAAAATTAAGAACAGATCTATTATACAATCTAACATTTCCGTTTCTGCATATATACACCCAAAGAGTATGAGAAATTCAATGTGCATTTTGGTGAAGTGTATGCATGCCCATGTTACAGCATTATGTGCAACAGCCCAAATTAGGGAAACCCAAATGCCTATCAGCAGATGAGTAAATAAAAGTATGTGGAATGTGCACAATTGTACGGTATGCATCCAAGAGAAAGAAGGATATTCTTCAATTTGCTAAAAGATGAATGGAGTTTAAGCACATTATGTAAATGAGTTAATTTGGAAATAAAAGACAACTGGTATATAAGATCACTGATATGTAGAATAATGGAAACATCATGAAAATAAATATAAATGTATTATATATAACATAGATGTATAAAATATATATGCAATATCATATAATATGAGGGGTGAAAAGGTAAATTTTATCATTACTTTATGCAAGTGACGTTCAGATGTTACCAGCTTAAAATAAGCCATTGTTATAAGACATTTTATATAGGAACCTTGGTAATTCCAATATAACTGCCTACATCATTTTTACAACTGAAAAAGATAGAGGAATCAAAACTTATCCATGTAAAAACAGTCATTAAACACAAAATAAGACAGCAAAAGAGAAGAGGTATAAAGAATGCAGGACAGGGAACAGTTAGCAAAACAGCAAGCTCAAAACTTTTCCTATAAATACTTACTTTAAATGGAAGTGAATGAAACTCCCCAATAGAAAGATAAAGCACAGCTAAATGGATAGGAAAAAAAAGAGCCAACTGAACCCTGTCTTCAAGAAACTCACTTTAGATTCAGGGACAAATAGATCAAAAGTGAGGCGATGGAAATTTATATCCTATGCATATGTAACTGAGAGAAAACAGAAGTGGATGTATTTATAACAGAAAATATCAGCTTTACATGAAAAACTGCCCCTAAAAGAAAAGAATGTCATAACATAAAGATAAATGGATAATTCAACAGGAAGATAAACAGCTGTACATATATACATACACCAAATATCAGAGCAAGCACATATTTAAAACAAATGCTGACAAATCAGAAAGGAAAAACAGTCTGCACTATAACAGTAATAGGAGACTTCAATGCCTGACTTTGAGTCTTTGATAGTTTAACCAGATAGCAAGTTCATAAAGAAACAGTGGACTTGAACTACACTATAGTGCAAACAAGGCTGACTAACATATACAGAAGATTCTGCCCAATAGCAGAAAAATACACGTGTTTATTATCAAGCACACACAGAATGTTCCCCATGATAAAATATATGCCAGGTCACAAAACAAGACTTAACCATTTTAAAAAGTTTAAAACCATTCCAAGTATTTATTTTGGCCACAACAGAGACAAAGCAGAAATTGATAGCAGCAAGGAAACTGATAAAAAATTATCAAAACATGAAAACTAAATAACACACCATTGAACAACAAAGGGTCAAAGACAAAATCAAAAGGGAAGCTTAAAAATGCCCATAGACTAAAGAAGATGAAAACGCTACTTACCAAAAGGTATGGGATACAGCAAAAGCAGGATGTTTATATGGATAATTTCTTATATTATAAAAAGGAGAAATGTCTCAAATAAATGACCAAGCTTTACACTTAGGCACTAGAAAATGAAAACAAAATATACCTGAAGTTAGAAGGAAGTAAAATGTAAAGATTAGAGCAGAAACAAAGAAAATAGAGAAATCAAAATGTCAAAAAAATCAACAAAATTGAGGTTTTGGTTTTTTTTTTTTTTGAAAATAAACACCACAGAAAAAACTTTAGCTAGACTGTGAAAAAGTGAAAAGTCTCAAATAATTAAAATCAGAAATTAAAAAAAAAGAGAAATTACAACAGATGCCTCAAACAGTGAACAGTTATTCAACAACAAATTAGAGAACCTACAAGAAATGGATAAGTTCTTAGTCTCATACATCCTACCATTCTACCTTTTTTTCTGAATAAAGAAAAATAGAGAGGCTAAACAGTCCAATAAGAAAGAAGAAGATTGAAATCAGAATAAAAAAACTTCCCAACAAGAAAAGCCCAGGTCCAGAAAGTTCATGGGTGAAGTCTCAAAACATTCAAAAAATAATGGTCACCAATCAAACAGGATGATAATGGCACACAGACACAGAAACCAATGGAATGGAAGAGAAAGCCCAGCAATAAGTGCACACATTTGATCAATTAACCTGTGACAAAGGAGGTAAGAATATATCATGGAGAAAAGACAGTCTCTTTAATAAATGCTCTGCTGGGAAAACTGGACAGCTCCTTGTAAAAAATGAAACTAGAGCATCTCTTAACATCATATACAAACATAAACTCAAAATGGATTAAAGACCTAAGCATAAGACAAGATACTCTAAGATTCCTAGAGGAAAACATAGGCACGTAAATCACAGCAATAACTTTTTTTTTCCCCAGCAGTGCCTAGAGTAATGGAAATAAAAGCAAACATAAGCAAATGGGACCTAATTTAACCTAAAAGCTTTGCATAGCAAAGGAAACCATAAACAAAATGAAAAGACAACTGACAGAGTGGAAGAAAACATTTGCAAATGATGAGGCTGACAAGGGATTAAATCCAAAATATATGAGCAGCTCATACAACTTAATATAAAAGGAAACAACCAACCCAATCAAAAAATGAGTAGAAGACCTAAATAGACATTTCACTAAGAAGACAGACAGATGGCCAACAGGCACATGAAAAGATTCAAAATATCGCTAATTATTAGGGAAATACATATCAAAACTACAATGAGGTGTCACCTCACATCAGTCAGAATGGCCATTGTTAAAAAGTCTACAAAGAATAAATGATGGAGAGGGTGTGGAGGAAAGGGGACCCTCCTATCCTGTTGGTGGTAATGTGAATTGGTGCAGTCACTTTGGAGATGAGTACAGAGGTTTCTGAAAAAACTGCAAACAGAGTTAATATATGACTGAGCAACCCACTCCTAGGGATGTATCTGGGTAAAACTATAACCCAAAGAGACATATGTACCCCAGTGTTCGCAGCATCGCTCTTTACAATAGCCAGGATATGGAGGCAACCTAAATGTCCATCAACAGATGAGTGGATAAAGAAGATTGTGTATATATATATATATATACACACACACACACACAATGGAATATTACTCAAGCATAAAAAGAATGAGATTATGTTATTTGCAGCAACACAAGTGGACGTAGAGATTATTATATTAAATGAAATAAGTCTGACAGAGAAAGACTAATTTTATTTCATGATATGATTACTGCTATCTAAAACAAAATGATAAAAGTGAACTTGTTTACAAACCAGAACTAAACTCACAGACACAGAAAAAAATAATGGTTACCAAAGGGAAAAATGGTGGGGGGGGAATAAATAGAATTTTGGGATTAATATATACACACTACTGTAAATAAAATATATAAACAAAAAGGCCTGCTCTATAGCATATGGAACTATGTTAAATATCTTGTAATAACCTATAATGGAAAAGATTTGAAAAAGAATATATATATTCATAGATATGAGAGTGTGTATATATATATAATTGAATCCTTTTGCTGTATATCAGAAACTAACACATCATTCTAAATTAAATATACATCAATTTTAAAAACTCATAAGAATTATTCTAAACAAAATAGTTACATGATAATTTACCTTAACAAAATTAAGGACTTTTAGAAAGCCCAATTTAACATTTCCAACAAAGAGAAAAAACTGCATACTTTCCCTCTAAGTTCTAGTAGATGGCACAATGTCCACTCTCACCACTTCTATTAAATCTAGGAAGTCAAATTTATAGAATTTTAGAAATAAAAAATAATAAAATGAACCAAATCATAAAGGAGGGAATTGTCTGTATGCAAATGGAATAATCCTATATAGAAAAAATATATATATGTATATAGAACCACCAAAGACCCTAAATCCTTAAAGCAATTCTGAGCAAGAACAACAAAGATGGGGAGATCGCATTTCCTGATTTCAGATTGTATTCAAAGCCATCTTCCTCAAAACGCGATTTGACTAGCACCACAACGGGCAAGGGGACTCACAGAACAGACCAGAAAGCTCAGAAATATGCCCAAGAATAGGCAGTCACCTAACTCTGACAAGGGTATCATGAACGCACAACGGGGAACCAATATTCTCTTCAATACATTTCATTGGCTGCAGGGGATATACACGTGCAAGAAAGTTGAACCTTACTTACACCACACACAATAATCAACACAAAATGGATTAGAGACTTAAACATCATAACTGAAAGTACGAAACCTCTTGAAGGAAACGTGCAAAAAGCACACTGACTTTGGATGCCTCAGGTGGGCCCTGGAACCCAGGGGGCCGCGTGGTCTCCCCAGCCAGGCTGGGTCCAGCCCGGGTTGCTATGCGCTGTGCTCTGGGTCAGCGGGGACCCGGCCTCAGCCTCCCTGCGCAGCTGCCACTGGGAAGCACACCGGCCCAGGTCAGCCGGCGCCCAACGCTGCCAAGCCCAGGGCCCAAGGGCCCCCCAAATCCCGGTAACAGAAAATGTAAAAATACATCTTCCGATCAATGTCAGAAGATCACAAAGACCCAACAGTCCAGTGAGAAGACAATGCGAACAACAAGAAAGGCCGGGAGGCTGAGAGACCTTCTGGGAGGTAACTCACCCGAAGCAGGGCCAGGTGAGAGGATCCCAGCAGCACTGCAGGACAGGACGCCAGGAGACAGGGCCACCGGGCAGGTGACAGCGCTTCCTTCTGCGGGAGGGTCCCAGCCACCATGGTAGCTCCAGGTGACCTACATCAGCCTCCACTTTCAGTTACGACCCCAGGTCACCACCACCCAGCCAGGCAGGATTCTGATTGGCTGCGTCTTATCGGACGTCACCTGTGCGCACTGTGTGCCGCCTGAGAGTCAGCAGTGCCTGTGATTGGCCGCCTCCCTGCCCTTTCCCAGCCAAAGTCGCTCCAGGCATCCCTTTTATCAGTCCCCTTCTCTCTCCCTGGCCCTAACCCAAGGACTGCTGCATGAGCCTGGAAAGAAACGCATTCTTATCCAGTCCTGGATCTTAGGGGGTTAGAAGTTTTTAACATTAACTGTGCTGTTATTAGCTGCAGGCTTTTTCTTTTTCTTTTTGTTAATCAAACTATGGAAGTTCCCGTCTGTTCCCAGTGTATAGGGTTACACTATGATTAGACGTTGAATGTTGTCCTATTCTTTTCCTGCAACTATTGTGATAGTAGTATTCTTGTTCTAAATACTGCTATATGGTTATTATATTCATATATAAATATCAACTCGGCATTTAATAGTTGAATTTTCCCTATTAGGTATGGAATTTTTTGTGGTTTTTGTTGATATCATACTTTTTTTCATTATAGGTTTCTACAAGATATAGAATATAGTAACTGTTCTACAAGGAAGAAACTTATTTATTTTATATATAGTAGTTAATGACTCCAAATCTGGATTCCAGTTTGTCCCTTCACATCCCCTTTGTCCCCGGTAACCATAAGTTGATATTCTGTCTCTCAATCTGTTGCTGTTTTGTAAATAAGTTCATTTGTGTCGTTTTATTTTTTAATTTAGATTTCACATATTAGTGGCATTTTTTTTTCTCTTTCTGGATTACTTCATTTAGAATGACAATCTCAAGGCCCATCCATAGTGCTACAAATGACATTATTTTATCCATTTTATGCCTAAGTATTATTCCATTGTATAAATACACCACGATTTCTTTATCCAGTCACCTGTCAATGGACATTTAGGTCATTTCAATGCCTTGACTATTTTAAATTCTGCTGCCGTGAACATTGGGGTGCATGTAACTTTTCAAAATAGAATCCCCTTCAGAAATATGCCCAGCAGTGGGATTGCTGGATCATATGTTTAAGCCTATTTTTAGTTTTTGGAGGAATATCCATAGTTTTCTATAATGGTTACACCAAATTGCATTCCTACCAACAGTGTAGGAGCATTCCCTATTTCTCCATACTCTCTTTGGCATTTATCATTTGTGGATTTTTAATGATGACCATTGTGACAGGTTATGAGGTTATATCTCACTATAGGCTTCATTTTGATTTTCATTCTGACAATTAGGGATATTGAACACTTTTCATCTGCCTATTGGCCATTTGGCTTACTTCATTGGAAAATTGCTTCTTTAGGTCTTTGGTTCATTTTTAGATTGGATTGTTTGTTCTTCTGTTATTCAGCTGTCTGTGCTGTTCTTATATTCTGGAAGTTAGGGCCCTTGTCATTCCCATCATTTGCAAATATTTTCTCCCATTCCATAGGTTGTCTTTTTGTTATGCTTATGGTTCCTTTGCTATGCAAAAGCGTATGAGATTAATCAGGTCCCATTTGTAGTTTTTTTGGCTTTTATTTCTATTGCCTGGTGGATTGTCCTGGTAAAACATTGCTAAGATTTATGTTAGAAACTGCTTCACCTATGTTTTCTTCTATGAAGTTGATCATGTCTTGCCTTCTGTTTAAGTCTTTAAGCCAATTTGACTTTATTTTTGTGTATGGTGTGAGGGAGTGTTCTAACTTAATTTACATGTCACTGTCCAGTTTTCACAACACCACTTGGTGAAGAGACGGTCATTTCTCCATTGGATATTCTTATCTCCTTTGTCAAAGATTAATTGATTGTAGGTTTGTGGTTTTATTTCTGGGCTGTCTATTCAGTTCCATTGATCCGTATGTCTGTTTATGTGTTAATACTACACTGTTTTGATTACTGTACCTCTGTAGTATTGCCTGAAGTCTGGCATGCTTATTCATCCAGCTTCATTCTTTTTCTTCAGTATTTCTTTAACAATTCTAGGTCTTTTGTGATTCCATATAAATTGTCAGATTATTTGTTCCAGTTCTGTCAAAAATGTGCTGGGTAATTTAATAGGGATGGCATTAAATTTATAGATTGATTTGGGCAATATGGTCATTAGCAATATTTATTCAAATCCAAGAACATGGGATATCTTTCCATTTTTTTAAGTATTCTTTAATGTCCTTAATCAATATTTTGTAGTTTTCTATGTGTAAGTCTTTCATCTCCTTGGTCAGATTTATTCCTAAGTATTTTATTTTATTGGATGTGATTTTATTTTATTTTATTTTTTATAGAGCTGTAATCAGTTTGCAATCTTGTGTCAATTTCTGGTGTAGAGCAAAATTTGTCAGTAATGCATTTATATATATGCATTCATTTTCATATTCTTTATCACCATGAGCTACTACAAGATCTTATATATATTTCCCTGTTCTATACAGTATAATCTTGATTTTCTATTATATATATACCTGTCAGTATTGACAGATCTATAACTTCCAGTCTGTCCCTTCCCATTCACCTCCCCTGTGACAACCACAAGTTTGTAGTCTATGTCTGTGAGTCTGTTTCTGTTTTAGATTTAAGTTTATTTGTTTGTTTCTTTGCTTGTTTGTTTGTTTTTTCAGATTCCCCATATGAGTGATATCATATGGTATTTTTCTTTCTCTTTCTGGCTTACTTCACTTAGAATGACACTCTCAGGGACATCTATATTGTTGCAAGTGGCATTATGTTGTTTTTTATGACTGAATAATATTCTATTGTATAAATATACCACCACTACTTTATCCAGTCATCTGTTGATGGACATTTATGCTGCTTCCATGTCTTGGCTATTGTAAATTAGTGTTGCTATGAATATTGGGTGCAGATGTCTTTTTGAATTAGGGTTCCTTCTAGACATATGCACAGGAGTGGGATTGTTGTATATTTTCATAGGTTGATTTTTAGTCTTTTGAGGAATCTACATACTGTTTTCCACAATGGCTGAAACAAACTGCATTCCCACCAATAGTGTACGAGGGTTCCCTTTTCACTACACATGCTCAAGCATTTATTACTTGTTAACTTTTCAATGATGGCCATTCTGATTGGCGTGAGGTGATACCTCATTGTAGTTTTGATTTGCATTTCTCTGATAATTAGTGATATTGAGCATTTTTTCATGTGCCTATTGGTCATTCATATGTCTTCACTGGAGAATTGCTTGTTTAGGTCTTCTGCCCATGTTTGAATTGGGTTGTTTGTTTCTCTCTTATTAAGTTGTATGGGCTGTTTATGTATTCTGAAGATCAAGCCTTTGTCAGTTTCATTTTTGCAAATATTTTCTCCGATTCTGTTGGTTGTCATTTTGTTATCTTTCCTTTGCTGTGCAAAAGCTTGTAAGTTTAATTAGGTCCCATTTGTTTTTTTTTGCTTTTCTTTCTTTTGCTTGTGTAGACTGCCATAGGAGAACATGGCTGAGATATATGAGAGATAATGTTTTGCCTATGTTTTCTTCTAAGAGTTTTATTGTGTCTTATCTTATGTTTAAGTCTTTAAGCCACCTTGAGTTTATTTTTGTGTATGGTGTGAGAGTATTCTAACTTCATTGATCTACATGCAGCTGTCCAGTATTCCCAACACCGTCTGCTGAAGAGATTGTCTTTATTCCATTGTATGTTCTTGCCTCCTCTGTCAAAGATTAATTGACCAAAAGTTTGTGGCTTCATTTCTGGGCTCTCTATTCTGTTCCATTAATCCATATGGCTGTTTTTGTACCAATATCATTCTGTTTTGATGACTGTACCTCTATAGTATTGTCTGAAAAATGGGAGGGTTATTCCTCCAGCCTCATTCTTTTACTTCAGCAATAGTTTGACAATTGTGGGTCTTTTGTGATTCCATATACATTTTAATATGCTTTGTTCTGTTCTATGAAATATGTCCTGGGTAATTTGATAGGGATTGCCTTAAATTCACAGATTGCCAAGAACATTAATCATTAACATTATATTCTCAGTTTTGCCAAGGATGGTCCTCAGCTAGCACCAGTACAAACAATGAATGCATTACGGCAGTAGGACTCAACTGCTTATTTTAGAGCAGAGATGAGGGACATTCCTAAGAGGTGTTTAAGTGGAGGCCATAAAATCTTGGCTTGACTAAAACTGGGAAGACAGGGAGTGCAGAAGTGGGTGGATCAGTGGATCCATAAGGTTAGATGAAATCTGAGACTCTTAGAGTGTGGTCCAAAAACCACATAATAGCTTAGTTACAAGAATAAGAGAAGTTTCTATTGTATTTCAGAAGCTAATGAAATGAAAATATCTGGTACAGTCTTAAATTGTAGGAGACATTGTTTAGTTTTTGAAAATGAGGTGCATTAAAAAAACTTTTACAGGGGGAGGGTATAGCTCAGTGGTAGGAGGTCCTGGGTTCAATCCACAGTACCCCCATTAAATTAATCAATCAAGAAACTTAATTACCTCCTCTCCAAAAAAAAAATGACTTTGACAGGATTTATAAAAGCATAAATATACCTCTGTAAGGTAATTTGAGCACATAGGTTACTGTAAGAAAACTACTTCAATACTGCAGAAAGCCCAGTTGGAACCAAACTTTTGGCATCTATTATTTGTACTAAAGTGGAATGTTTTTTTTACTATATAAATTTAATTTTAGAATTTTGTCCTGATGGCTAGGTGAAATGTAGGACCAAAAAATTGGCTACATTCCTAAAGAAATGTATTTTGAAATCCATTATTTTCATTATATATCGCAGAACACAGGCTCATGAACAATGATATTTAAAGCTGGACTAGTTTCTTTTTCTTCCAGATTTTGGACACATTTGATCTACATAAGTGTTTCTAAAGGATTGCTGCTGTCATTATGTCATTCAGATAACATACAACATATGGTCCACTGAGACACATACATTTTCCTCTTCACTTCTCTAACTGAGTACCACAAAGAATGTCTGGGCAGATAGTAGGCATTCAAATTTTTTTCAATGAACATATAATCACAGAACACTTAAAGTGGATTAGGGAAGAAATAAGAAAGCAAATAAAAGTGATAGAAGAAGAGACATGAAGAAAGACTCATAATTGGGGCTAACCTAATGGCAAAATGGTGAAGTATTTAATATCTATAAGAATATATAGGTTATTTCCCTTATAATAGTTATGGTTTCATTTGTCATGCAGAGTTATAAGAATTACTGACACCTCAGTTTCATAGTAAAGTGGTTAAAATATCTTCATGGAAGACCATTAAAATATGAATAAATACTTATCCATTTACTATGGCCAGATATGGTCTTCTGTGCAAGTGAATTGCTAGACAAATCCTGAAGGCCTATGCACACCCTGGGAGTCATTTCCAACTGTATCATTTGATTTCCAAAGGTATCAGATATGGATGACCATGTGTGGTATGTAAGCACAATTCCTCAATTCCAGCTAGGCTGAAAAACATAGTTTTGCTATTCATTCAAAAAAAATAGACTGAGATAGAATCAAAAGATAATTTCAATGCCTGGTCTAAAAAATGCAGATTCAAAATATTATATAATATACCACATATTATGTGAACCATACGAATGACACACTCATTAATGTTTTAGATGCAAAAATCTAGCAAATTCTTTGACTTCTTTCTTTAATGAGTTATAGAATTAAGGAGTCATTTCTACCCTTGTGTAAAAAAGAATATTTCACCCTTTCCCTATATAGTTTGCTAAAATTACATGTTCTTGGTCCTAAAACCCCACTGGATGGAAAAAGCAAGACTCATTTGTATTCAGTATTAACAGTGGAGTGAGCTTACAGGAACCTCTAATCCATAACTATAGGACTCTGACTTCGGTCAAGGACTATTTAGGACTCAATGAGTAGATTTTCCACTCTCAGTCATGAGGACCTCAGAATGTGGAAATGAAAATCACTCTGACTTATGACTGACCAAATTTCTGTTTCTATCTTCATGATTATCTTAAAAGATTAAATAATATTTTCCCACCTAAAAAAGGGCTGTGCTTGACATTTAATCAAATTTGGGTATAACTCATTCATTGTGTGTATCATCATTAATGACACTTAAACAACCTATAAAAACCATGGCCTAATAAAAAGGATGGAGCCAGTTTCCAGAATACCATTTGGCCTCAGTCTCATGCCATGTCAGCCCCTAGGAGAAGTCCTGAAACAGCAAGAATGTTCCCAGAGCCTGGGATGATACTAAAATGTGAACTTCAGAAGATGTGTAACATTCCAGAGCAGAAATGTTTGGAGTAGTTAATGCTCTCATATAATGATAAGTTCCAATGATTTCAAAGAGAAAGACTTTTCATAGGTTTTTTCTTTTAAAAATATCTTTTGTTGCTTTAATATTATCTGAAATTTTCCATCCTTGCTTATTTCATAGGAATATAGGAAGAATCAATAAAATAATATTTAGAAAGCTTTTAAAGTTACTGGAACAATGTGTTAAATATCCAGAGATATTTGTACTGCCTATAAAAATAGGATAGAATGTTTTAAAGAACTGAAAAATATCAATATACTTTGTTTTGGAGCACAATGTTTTGAGAAAGCTAATAAATACCAGGTTGAACTCAAATCATAAGTGTAGATAAAAGTTACAAGAATATCTAACTTTCTATCAAAAGCATAATGTTTTGATGCCTTTATAAATTTATGCTATTTTAACCAATAATTCTTGCATTTACTGTCAGAAAAAAAAAAGCCAGTAATTATGAGCAAAATCCACAAAATAGCATGTTCAGTTAAATGCTAGGCTCTTGAAACTCTGTGATCCATGATTAAACATAATTTGTTTTTCTGTGATGTCAGAATAATCCCTTTAAACCAATGCCTATTTTTAAAAATGCCTCCTAACTTTCTGCTGAAAAGAGGGGGGAAACACAACATTTCACTTCAGAATTTATCTTCAATAATAAGTTGTTCTGTGTTTTCTTTGAAAGGCTGGATGTGCCCTTTTGAGGATACCTGGTACACTTTCCCTAATTCAACCTCACAGGCTGAAATTAGAAAGAGACCTTGTGCAGAGTGTCACACTGTTAATGGTGCATTTAAAACAACTAAAACATATGTCAGAATTAGAAAATCCTGTTAATCCCAATAATTGACATAAGTCCAGACATACTTTGGAAACATCCAAATACTGACAAAGGAAGCCTATGAACAAGACTTCACCTTCTAGGGGATTGTGAAAATACCTTTTTTAAGAAATTAAAAATATATTTGACATACAACATTGTGTTAGTTTCAGGTGTACAACATATTGATTGGACATTTATATACATTATGAAATTATTACCGCAGTAAATCTAGTAACTATCTGTGGCCATACAAAGTTATTACAGTATTATTGACTATGTTCCTTATGCTGTATATTAGAGCCCTATAATTTATTTTATATTAAATATAAGATTGTACCTCTTAACCACTTCAACTTTTTCAGCTGTATCTGCATGCCTACCCCTGGCAACCATGAATTTATTCCCTGTATCTATGAGTGTATTTCAGTTTGGTTTTGTTTAATCATTGGTTTTGCAGTTTAGAATTCATGTATAAGTGACATCATGTGGTATTTGTCTTTCTCTGTCTGACTTATTCTCCTTAGAATAATACCCTCTAAGTCAGTCCATGCTGTGGCAAGTGGAAAGCGTTCCTTTTTATGGCTGAGTAATATTCCACTGTGGGTGTCTGTATATGAAATATATACATGTAAAACTAATCTTCATCCATCCACCTGTGGTGGACTCTTAATTGACTTTCATTTCTTAGTATTATAAATAATGCTTCAATGAACAGAGTGGTGCCTCTATCATTCTGAATTAGTGGTTTTATTTTTAAGGGGTGAAATACCCAGAAGTGAAATTGCTGGGTCATATGTTAGTTTTATTTTTAATTTTCTGAAGAATCTCCATGCTATTTTCCATCGCAGTTGCACACATTTACATTCCCACCAACAGTGCACAAGGGATCCCTTCTCTCCATATCCTCCCCAGTACCTGTTACTTCTTGCCTTTTTGGTAATAATCATTCTGTCAGGTGTGAGGTGACATCTCATTGTGGTTCTGATTTGCATTTTCCTGATGAGTAGTGATACTGAGCATCTTTTCATGTGTTTGTGGGCCATCTTTTTGTACTTTGGAGAAATGTCTATTCAGGTCCTCTGCACAATTTTAAATTGAATTCTTTGTTTTTCTGGTATTAAGTTTTGTGATTTCTTTATACAATTTGGATATTGACTCTTCATCAAGTATATTATTTGCAAATATCTTCTCCCATTCAGTAGGCTGTCTTTTCATTTTGTTGATGGTTCCCATTGCTATGCAAAGCCTATTCCTTTCATATTGTCCCATTTGTTTATTTTTGCTTTTCTTACCCTTGCCTGAGGAGACAGATCCAAAAGAAAATCCCTAGAACTAATACCAAAGAATGTCCTACCTATGGTTTATTGTAGTTGCTTTGTGATTTCAGGTCTTACATTTATGTCTTTAATCATTTTGAGTTTATTTTTGTGAATCTTGTAAGACCAGTTTCAATCTTTTGTGTGTGGTTGTCCAGGTTTCCCAAAGGCATTTATTGAAGAGACTATTATTTCCCTATTGTGCAGCATTAACACCTTTGTCATAAATTAATTGACCATAAAACTATGGGTTTATTCCTGGGGTCTCCATTTTGTTCCATTGATTAGTGTGCCTGTTTTTCTTCCAGTACCATACTGTTCTGATGCTGTAGCTTTGTGTTCTACTCTTTGTACGATAGTGACAGTTTTACTTCTTCCTTTCCAATTTGGATGCCTTTTATTTCTTTTTCTTCTCTGATTGCTATGACTAGGACTTCTGATACTACGAGGAATAAAAGTGGCGAGAGTGGGCATCCTTGTCTTGCTCCTGATCTCATAGGACATGCTTTCAGCTTTTTACCATTGAGAATGATGTTAGCTGTGGCTTACCCATAAATGGCTTTCATTATGGTGAGGTATGTTCTCTCTATGCCCACTTTCTGGGAAGTTTTTATCATAAACAGATGTTGAATTCTGTAAAAAGATTTTTCCATGTATACTGAGATAACATATGTTTTTTATTCTATTTGTTAATGTGATGTATTACATTGACTGATTTGAAATAGTGCAACATCCTTGCATCTCTGTGATAAAATCCACTTGACCATGGTGTATGATCCTTTTAATTTTTTAATGCTAGACAGCCACAGGCATAAGATTTTTACTGTTGAATTCAGTTGGCTAATAGTTTGTTGAGAAATTTTACATCTATATTTATCAAAGATATTGGCCTATAGTTTTCTTTTTTTGTGGTATCTTTGGCTTTGGCCAGTAATTCTGGCTTTGAAGGAGGACCTAGAAAGTATTTCTTCCCCTTCAATTTTTTGGGAAGAGCTTGAGAAGGATAGGTATTAACTTTTCTTTAAATATATGGTCGATTCCCCTGTGAAGCCATCTGCTTCTAGACCTCGGTTTCATGGGAGGTTTTTGATGACTGATTCAGTATCATTACTAGTAACTGGCCTGTTCAGATTTTCTATTTCTTACTGATTCAGCCTTGGAAGATTTATTTATTTATATACTTTTTTTTTTTAGAATCAGTTTTCAATATTTTATCAATTTGAGCTGTACAGCACAATGCTTCAGTCATATAGGAACATATGTATATTTGTTTTCATATTCTTTTTTGCCATAAGTTACTACAAGATGTTGAATATAGTTCCCTGCATTACAGAATAAAATTGTTGTTTACCTATTTTACATATATTACAACAAAGAAATCTTGAACTACCAATTTGTGCCTTCCCACCTGCCTTCCTCCCTGGTAAGTTAGTTTTCCATGGCTGTGAATCTGTTTCTGTTTTGTAAATAAGTTTATCTGTCTCCTATATTTTTTAAAGATTCCACATATAATTGGTAAAATATGATACTTTTCTTCCTCTTTCTGGCTTAATTCACTCACAGTGATATTCTCCAGGGACATCCATGATATGGCAAATGGCATTTTAATCTTTTTATGTCTGAGAAGTACTCCATTGTATAAATATACCACGAATTCTTTATCCATTCATCTGTCAAGGACATTTGGGTTGTTTCCATGTCTTGGCTGTTGTAAAGAGTGCTGCTATGAACATTGGGGTGCATGTATATAGTCAAATTAGAGTTCCCTCTGTATGTATGTCCAGGACTGGGATTGCTGGATCATGTGGTAAGTCTATTTTTACTTTCGAGGAATCTCTGTACTATTTTCCACAATGGTTGCACCAAACTACATTCCCACCAACAGGGTAGGAGAGTTCCCGTTTCTCCACACCCTCTCCAGCATGTATCATTTGTGGACTTTTGAATGGTGGCCATTCTGACTGGTGTGATTTGATACCTCATTGTAGTTTTCATTGCATTTCTCTGACAATTAGTGCTATTAAGCATTTTTTCATGTGCCTGTGGGCCATTTTATGTTTTCATTGGAGAATTGCTGGTTTAGGTCTTCTGCCTATTTTTGAACTGGGTTGTTTGTTTTTTCCTAATTAGGTTATATTAGCTGATTATATTCTGAAAATTAAACTCTTGTCAGTCTCATCTTTTGCAAACATTTTATCCTATTTTGTAGGTTGTCTTTTTGTTTTGCTGATGGTTCCCTTTGCTGTGCAAAAGCTTATAGGTTTAATTCGGTCCTATTTGTTTATTGTTGCTTTTATTTCTATTGCCTGGGTAGACTGCCCTAGGGGAACATTGCTGAGATTTACGTCAGAGAATGTTTTGCCTATGTTCTCTTCTAAGAGGTTTAGAGTGTTTTGCTTATGTTTAAATTTTTAATCCACTTTTAATTCATTTTTGTGTATGGAGTGAGGAATTGTTCTACCTTCATTGATTTACATGCAGCTGTCTAGTTTTCCCAACATCATTTGCTGAAGAGACTGTCTTTAATCCATTGTATGTTCTTACCTCCTTTGTCAAAGGTTAATTGACCAAAAGTTTGTGGATTTATTTCTGGACTATCTATTCTGTTCCAGTGATACTTGCACAGCCTTGGAAGATTGATATTTCTAGGAATGTATCCATTTTTTTAGCTAGTTCAGTTTCTTGGCATATAATCATTTGTAATAATCTCCTATAATCCTTTGTATTTCTGTGATATCACTTGCCACTTTCCTTGTTTTATTTCTGATTTTGTTTATTTGGGCCATCTCAAAATTTTTGTGATAAGTCTACTTAAAGATTTCATTCAGTTTTTTTTTTCTGAGAATCTATCTTGGTCTTTCATGGGCATTCCTTTTTCTTCTCGTTTTGCCTAATATCAGTTTGTTTCTATGTATTAGGGAGATCAGATACAATTTCCAATTTTCTGTTGAAGGTGTTATTTGTGGCCAGGAGCATGGTCCCCCATGGTTGCCAGAGCCAGGTGTTCCAGGAGTGTCCCCTGTGAAGGCTGCAGGTGCCTTCCTGTTCTGGCTGGGATGTGCTTGCTGCAGGTACACTGCTGTGCGAATACAGAGCCCCTTTTGGGGGCACTGGTGTTGGCTAAGGATGCTCACTGGCCTGGCAGGGCTGGGAGCCACTCTGGAGGAGTGCAGGCTGGGTTAAGTCTATAGGTCAAACTGCAGTGGGGTGAGGATGCTGTTACTTTAGATGTGAGAATAAGAAATGGTGCCCACCAGCACTCATCCAGCTAGATAGAGGGGAAAAAAAAGACAAAAATCACCAAACCCCCAAACAAAAAAATGGCACATATCAAAGACAGAGTTCCTGGAAAACTTGTGTTACAGTCAACTCTAAAGGGTGTTGATGTAACTGAGTAATTACAATCATGCTAGGTTTTGTTTCATTTAAAGAACTTTCTGATCCAAAATGGTTATGTAGTATGTTAAAAAGGTAAGCATGAGTTAGGCTTCCAAATACAGAGAAAAATCCAGCCAGAGGATAATAAGAACAAAGATGTCTCAGGCATTCCCAGTGGAAAACTGGTTCCAATACATGAATGCCACCATATTGGCATGTTTAGGGGGACAGAGCAAATATCATCTCATTAATATGTCGTTAAAGCAGGCACACTGCATGCCATTCTCTGAACTGAACCATTATCATGAGGAGTCTGGTATTTTTTTAGGAAATGGAAATATTCCAGCTCTAACATCTACAAGTCTCCAAGTTCAGTCAATGTTTATAAGTTTCCAGTCAGTGCTTTTCTGTGAATTTCCAGATCATTGGTATCTATAAGTCTGTCACCAGCACATTTGAAGGAACCACATAACAGACACGAAAAACAATGTTGTTTATATCAGAAATTATTTCTTCAAAAAACAAATTGTTTCCCATGAGAAAAATACAATTCAAAAAGACACATATGTCTGAATTTTCATAGCAGCACTATGTACAGTAGACAAGACATGGAAGCAGACCAAATGTCCATCAACAGATGACTGGATACATAAGATGTGGGGTGTGTGTGTGTGTATATATATATGTATATGTATACATATATATATACACATATATTTACTGGAATTCTACTCAGCCTTAAAAATAATAAAATACTACCATCTGCAGCAGCATAGATGGACCTGGAGATCATCATTCTAAGTGAAGTAAGCCAGAAAGAGAAAGAAAAGTACCAAATGATATCACTTATATGCAGAATCTAAAAATAGGACACAAATAAACATATCTATAAAACAGAAACAGACTCACAGACACAGAAAACAAACTTATAGTTACCAGGGGGTAAAAGGGGTGGGAAGGGATAAACTGACAATATGAAAATTGCATCTCTTGGGGAGTGATGGAAATGTTGGCATTCTTGATTGTGTTAGTGGTTTCATGGGTGTAGACATCTATCAAAATTCATGAAATTGTACATTTGAAACATGTGTAGTTTACTATACAGGAACCATATCACCATAAACATGTTAAAAAATAGGTTAATGATGAACTCAAGGAAGAAACTAAAAAATACCTTGAGAAAAATGCAATGAAAGCACCACCACATAAAATCTACGGGATGCAGCCAGTGTCCTAAGAGGAAAGTTGAGGGCAAACCAGGCCTTCCTCAAAAGACAAGAGCAATCTCAAATAAACAACCTATCCCACTGCCTAAAAGTATTAGAAATAAGAAGAAAAAATAAAACTAAAAGTTAGCAGAAGGAAGGAAATAATAAAGATTGGGGGGAAATAAATAAAACAGAGATTTAAAAAAAATGACAGAAATAAAATCAAACAAACCAAGAGCTGGGTTTTTGAAAAGTAAACAAAATCAATAAACCTCAGCCAAGCTCACCAAGAAGAAAATACAGAGGTCAAACATAAACAAACAAACAAAGAACTGCAAATGGAGAAAATGCAACAACACAACAGAGATACAAAAATAATAGGAAAATACTATGAGCAACTATATGGCAACAATCTGTACAACCTACAAAAATGGACAGGTTTCTAGAAACATACAGTCTGCAAAAACTGAATTGAGAAAAACTAGATAATCTGAACAGACAGATCACTAGAGATGAAATCGAATCAACAATAAAAAACTTCCCAGGAAACAAAAGTCCAGGACCAGATGGCTTCACTGGGGAGTTCTATCAAACATACAAAGAACTGATACCAATCCTTCTCAAGCTTTTCCAAAAGACTGAAGAGGATGGAACACTGCCAAACTCATTCTATGAAGCCACCATCACCCTGATACCAAAGCCAGACAAAGACTCTACCAAAAAAGAAAACTATAAACCAATATTATTAGTCAACATAGATGCAAAACTCTTCAACAAAATATCAGCAAAGAGAATCCAACAACACCTAAAAAAATCATACACTATGATGAAGTTGGATTCATCTAAGGGACACAAGGATGGTTCAACTTATGCAAATCAATCCCCATGACACACCACATCAACAAAAGAAAAGGGAAAATTTACATGATCATCTAAATCGATGTGGAAAAAGCATTTGATAAAATTCAACACCCATTTATGATAAAAACTCTTACCAAAGTATGTATAAAGAGAACATATCTCAACATAATATAAATTATTTATGACATACTGACAGGCAACTAATACTTGATGGTGAAAAGTTGAAAGCTTTCCCACTAAAATCTGTACAAGAAGAGGATGCCCATTCTCACTACTTCTATTCAACACACCACTGGAATTCCTAGGCATAGCAATCAGACAAGAAAAAGAAAAAGGATCCAAATTATAAGAGAAAAAGTAAAACTGCCACTAAATGCAGATGACATGATACTATATATAAATAACCTTCAAGACTCCACACAGAAACTACTAGAGCTAATAAAAGAATTTGGCAAGGTAGCAGGACACAAGAGTAACATACACAAGTCAGTCACATTTCTTTACACTTACAATGAAATAACACAAAAGAAAAGAAACAATCCCTTTGAAATCATATCCAAAAATAAAATACTTCAGGAACAAGTTTGATCAAGGTGGTGAAAGACTTATACACTGAGAATTATAAAACATTGATTAGGAAATTAAAGAGTACTTAAAGGAATGGAAAGATACCCCATGCTCTTAGATTAGAAGAATTTTTGTTGAAATGGCCATACTACCCAAAGCAATGTACAGATTTAATGTGATTCCTGACAAATGACCCAGGACAGTTTTCACAGAACTAGAACAGATTGTCCTAAAATTTATATGGAATCACAGAAGACACAGAATTACCAAAACAGTATGGGAGAAAAAGAACGGAGCTGGAGAAATAACCCTCCCAGGGTTCATATAATACTACAGAGCTACAGTCATCAAAACAGTGTGGTACTGGCACAAAGACAGACATATGGATCAATGGAACAGAATAGAGAGCCCAGAAATAAATCCATAGACTTATGGTCAATGAATCTTCCACAAAGGAGGCAAGAGTATACAGTGAAGATCATCTCCTGAGAAATGGTATTGGGAAAGCTGGGCAACTGCATGCAAGTCAATGAAGTCAAACACTCCCTCACTCCATACACACAAATAAACTCAAAACAGCTTAAAATTAAAACGTAAGACACCCTAAATCTCCTAGAAGAAAACACTGGCAAAACATTCTCAACATAATTCTCAGCAATGTTCTCCTAGGGCAGTCTACCCAGGCAATAGAAATAAAAGCAAAAAAAACCAAATGGGACCTAATTAAACCTATAAGCTTTTGCACAGCAAACAAAAACATAAGCAAAACAAAAAGACAACTTATGGAATTGGAGAAAATACTTGAAAAAGATGAGACTGACAAGGGCTTAATTTTCAGAATACATAAACAGCTCATATAACCAAACAAGGAAAAAACAGACAACCCAGTCCAAACATGGGCAGAAGACCTAAACAAGCAATTCTCCAATGAAGACACACAAATGACCAATAGGCACATGAAAAAATACTCAGTATTGCTAATGATCAGAGAAATGCAAATCAAAACTACAATGAGGTATCAACTCACACCAGTCAGAATGGCCATCATTCAAAATTCCAGAAATGATACATGCTGGAGAGGGTGTGGAGAAACGGGAACTCTCCTACCCTGTTGGTGGGAATGTAGTTTGGTGCAACCATTGTGGAAAATAGTACAGAGATTCCTCGAAAGTAAAAATAGACTTACCACATGATCCAGCAATCCCAGTCCTGGACATACATACAGAGGGAACTCTAATTTGACTATATACATGCACCCCAATGTTCATAGCAGCACTCTTTACAACAGCCAAGACATGGAAACAACCCAAATGTCCTTGACAGATGAATGGATAAAGAATTCGTGGTATATTTATACAATGGAATACTTCTCAGCCATAAAAAGAGTAAAATGCCTTTTGCTGCAATATGGACGGACTTGGATATTGTCAGTTGAAGTGACATTAGCCAGAAAGAGAAAGAAAAATATCATAGGATATAGCTTATGTGTAGAATCTTAAAAAAAGATACAAATGAACTTATTTACAAAACAGAAACAGATTCAGACATATTTATGGGTAAAAGAAGGGATATATTGGGAGCTCAATGTTTGCACACACTACGTACTATATATAAAGTAGATAAACAATAAATTTCTTCTGTATAGCACAGGGAGCTATATTCAATATCTTGTAGCAATGTATAATGGAAAAGAATATGGTAAGGATTATATATATATTTATATATATACACACACACACACATATAAATGAATCATTATGCTGTATATCAAAAATACAACATTGTAAATCAAGTATATTTCACTAAATATATATATATATTCTCCCATTTTCTAAATATTTATCTTTTTAATGGTCAACAATGCAATCAAAAAGGTAAAACATTACAAATCACAGCAGATCTCGGTGTTGGATATTTGCTTTTTCTTAACTTCAGAAGGCAACATGGTCCCGCTTAAAAGTAGATGTTTTGCCACATGTTTCCTTCAAAGTTACATATATAAAATACTCACATACTTCTGCCACTAGAATGGATCATGCGTCACCTATACTATGAGAAAAGAAATGAAAAATAGTATCTACAAAATCAAAAACGTTCTATTTATATTTCCATCACTGTGCCTGTTCTGAATTACAGCCATCAGCAAACTAGCCAAAGGAAAGGTCTTAAGGAATTTTGATACTCAACAATAGAGCTCTATACCTAAGTCCATACATAAATTCAACTTAATTTTTTAAAATTAATACTGCTCTTTGAATACATTCATGTGATAAATCATGACATAATGTGTCACTTACTAAACACTGTTTCCTACTGAAAATAGGATAGGACTATTTCTAGCCATTTCCCTTTCCAAATCATATGGCTCTTCATGGGAACAACTTTTGATTTCTGAGAATAAACAAATTGTTAAATAAACATTACTATTAGCTCAGAACTTCTCATAGGAAAGCAAATAAATTGTAGAAGTTTACAGGAATTCTAAAGATGACACTGAGAGTCTACAAGGAAAGGTAAACTGGGTTTTCCTATAAACTTAAACTTGCCTATAAGCTATAAATATAATTAATTAGTTAACACTGATGAAAGCCTCTCATAATACATTAAAGACCAAAGTAGCTTAAAATGGAATTAAAGCTATACCAGACTTGCTTTAAAGAAACGTATACACAAGAATGACAAGCTTCAACCAACAGAGAAGGAATAATGAAGTTAGAAGTTTTAACAGATGCTCAGTCTAGTGGGTGAAGGAGGATGAGGACAGGGTATTTAGATACCCTCAAAGAATCACCACACAAATGACTTACTGATTCTAAATGGAAAAAAAACTTCATAGTGGAGGAACAGGCAGACACCACCCAGACAAAGTGACCAAAGTGTTTATCCTCATTAGCAGTAATGAGACCAACAGCCCTCAGACACAAGTCAGCCAACAGACTGGACACGGATCGCTCAGCAGACAAACCCAGAAGAAGAGACGTCTGTGTACAAAACAAGCCGGTGTGCATGCCCCGATGGCACCATCAGAAAGACAAAGACTGTGGAGCTGCCACAGTTTCAAGAGGCCTCAGGAGACGTGACAACTGAACGCAATGTGTGATCTTAGATCTGCAAAAACAGCTATAAAGAACACTTCTAAAAGCGGGCTGTGGATTAGATAATAGTACTGATCGATGTCAAATTTGTCCAATTTGATCATTATACTGTGTACATGTCAAAGGACATCCCCGTTCTCAGAACATATGCACTAAAGTATTTGGGGTAAAGGACTGTGATATTTCTGACTTGCTGGCAGTTGGTTCAGGAAAAAAGTCATGCACACCTGCATATGTACATAGAAGCACACATACATACATGTCTGTATGTAAGGGGCAGGAGAGAGGGAATGGTAGAAAAAATGGAAAACAGGAAAATTAGGCAACTGGTTGTCCAGGTAAAACAAATGTAGGGTTTCCAAGTCCCAGCTTGCAAATTTCCTCTAAGCTTGAGTTACATCAAAATAAAAAGGAATATACAAACATTAACAATAGTAAATAACAAGGAGTCCCAGTTTGTCTAACCTGGAATTGTACAAGTTCTAACCAAAGGACCCGAGGCCAGGGAGCTGCTGCAGAACTCCTGGTTTAGAGTTAAGGACAGTCAAACATGCCTCACAGACAGTGTAAGTCTTGGCTTTCATCTGCATCTGACGTAAGTTTTACAGGCTGAGGGTGTTGTAGCTGCGGACACAAGTATCTCTTTAACTGATGGTGTGGCTGCCACTTCAGAGCGACAGCAGACACACTGGGAAGGCATAGTACGAAAGATGATTTACAAGCTCTACTCTTCTAAGTGAGTAAAAACATTCAACTTTCCTAAAGTGATTGTAAAAAGTTATTACTTCACTGATTAAAGCCGTATTTAAGATGACAGATACAACATCTTACAATAAAATTAAAACATTCTTACCACAAAAATGCTCATAACATTTCACATATGGCTCTAAAATTCTTCAAATATGTCCATCCTTAACCATAATATTTTAAAAAAGTAAAAAGTTGCTTTAACATTTAGGACTTGTACAAATGAATTCTTTGGTTAAAAATCTACAAATAAAATGGTATAATGCTTTGAGTATCAAAGTGATCTATATAAAATTGAAAATATTATACAATGTACACCAGCACACTACATATATAAATGCACTCAAAGTGAAGCCTGGCATTTTCTATGGGTTTAGTAAACTCATACTTCTAGAATGAAGTGATAATGCTTACCAAGGGCAGGCATGACTATCCCAGGAGCTTACAAAGGATCTTCATAATACTGGCCAGGGGCTTGGCCACATAGTGGCTGCCCCTAAAAGTGTCATTAATAATGACTTAAAGTGTAACTACAGGCATCTCTGACTGGCCTAGAAACCTCAGAGTCTCCTTCAGAGCTTCTGGAGTAGTTCTGTCACTCTAGTTGCCAATGTCTTATAATTCTGAAATGCACCGATGCTGCAACTGGAATAAGTATTGGACCCAGCATGTTTTCACTGACATAAAGGAGTTTAGTAAATGTTCCACACAATCAAATGGCAATGAGCAACACCCATCAACTGAAAGAGACACCACTGTTATTTACTTCACATGCCCCGATTTTAAACTGTATTCAAGGCCATAGTAATAAAAAGAGCATGGTATTGGCAGAAAAACTGGAAACATAGAGCAATGTAACAGAATTGAGAGCCCACCAAGAAACTCACACATGTATGTGCAATTAATTTCTGACAAAGGAGAAAAGAACACACAGTGGAGAAAGGAGAGTCTCTTCATTAAATGCTGTTGGAAAAACTGGACAGCCAGATTTAAAAAAAAAGAAAGAAAATGAAGCTAGACATCTATCTCACACCATACACAAAAATCAACTCAAAATGGGTTAAAAACTTGAATGTAAGACCTGAAACCATACAATTTCTAAAACAAAGTATAGGCACTATGCTTTGAATATTGGTATTACCAATATTCTTTTGGTTGTGTCTCCTCAAGCAAGGGAAACAAAAGCAAAAATAAATGAATAGGACTTCATCAAGCTCAAAAGCTTTTGCACAATAAAGGAAAATATTAATAAAACAAAAAGCAGCTTACTGAATATATATTGCAGAATAAATTTGCAAATGACATATCTAGTAAAGGGTTAGTACCCAAAATATACAAAGAATTCATACAAATCTACATAAAAAACCAAACAATCCAAATGGGCAGAAGACCTGAAGAGACATTTTTCCAAAGAAGAGATACCGGTGGCCCACGGACCCTTGAAAATACATTCAACATCACTAATTATTAGGGAAATGAAAATCAAAACCACAATTGCCTCACTCCTATTGGAATGGCAATTATCAAATAAATAGGAAATAACAAGTGTTGGTAAGAATGTGGAGAAAAGAGAAACCTCACACAGTGTTTCTGAGAATGTAAATTCATGCAGAAAATGGCAGGGAGCTTCTTCAAAAAATTAAGAGTAGAAATACCATATGACTCACCTTTTCTACTTCTGGATATTTATCCTAAGAATACAAAAACACTAATTCAAAAAGATACATGCACCCCTACGTTCACTAGCATTACTTATAATAGCCAAGATATGGATGCAACCTAATTGCCCATCAATATGTGAATGGATATAGAAGATATGGTACATATATACACAATGGAGTATTACTCAGCCATAAAAAGATGAAATTTCACCATTGTCAACAACATGGATGCACCCTGAGGGTGTTATGTGAAGTGAAATAAGTCAATGCAGAAAAACAAATACTATATGATTTCACTTATATGTGGAATATAAAAAACAAACCAGCAAACATAAAAGCAAAACATATGAATAAACCAAACCAACTAAAAAGAAACATGTAGCTACTGAGAACAGAGTAGTGGTTACCAGAGGGGAAGGACAAAATAGGTAACGGTGGGACAACTGGATAGTGACACATGGAAAGTATTTTTGGTGATGACGTCACTGTAGGGCACCAAGAATTAGAAGTATACATGAAACTTGTGTAATGTTACAGACCAATGTTAATTAAATAAAAAATTTGAAAAAAGAAACCTCAGTGAAGTTGCAACTTTTAGAACACTGCACAAGAACTTTAGATGTTTTTGTGAAATTATGAATTACTTAGAAAAATTGATAAGGGCTTATCAGAAGCCATGAGTTCCAACATATATACATTCAAAGGTTTCTTTTTTTAACATTTTTGTATTGAGTTATAGTCATTTTACAATGTTGTGCCAAAGCTTTAAGATACAGAAACCAAGACCACAGGTAGCACAGAAAGGTGGCAGAGGTATAATAAGAATGACCTGCAAACCACGTGGACAATTGAGTTAACAAGTAACTATTATTAAAACCAAAGAGTATGTGGGTTATGTTGTGGCTACGTGAGATGTGCTCCTCAAACAAGCTCAATGCCTTTCTACTGCTCCAGACACTGGTCAGAATCCTCCATCCGTGCTCTGTTCTGACTTTTTCTTCTCTGAGTTTTAGCAATGGGTATGGTCATCTGTGAGGCTGTCTACAAAGCAACAATGAAAGGACTAAATAAAGTGTAACGATAACACGAAGAAATGTTAACCAGGAGAAGACAAGGTATAGTGTGGCATAAAATCTCCACAAGCAATACATTTCTTTCATTTATTATTAACTTTGAGAACCATAAGAGAGACAGGTAAGATCACATTAGAATAATGGAAATAAAAATGTAAATTAAAGAATTAAAAATAGAAAGAGACTCAGACATAGAAAACAAACTTACGGTTACCAAAGAGGAAAGGGAGGGAAGACAGATCCATTGGGAGTTGGGATTAGCAGATACAAACAACTATATACAGAATAAATGAACAACAAAGTCCTACCATAGAGCACAGGGAACTACATTCAATAACTTGTATAACCTCTAATGAAAAAGAACATATATATGTTTGTGTGTGTATAACTGAATCACTATGCTGTACACTAGAAACTACCCGACATTGTAAATCAACTACACTTCAATAAAAAAGAAAAAAAAGAATGAAATAAGTAGTAAGTTATTAAGATTTTGCCTCTTAGTCCCAAACTCCTAAGGCTTGGGATGCTGGAGTTGGGAGTCAGCCAATTACCTTTGTCCTTTGCCATCTGGCTCCCTGACAGGTTTCACCAAGGAGGAGGGAAATGAGGGCTTGGAGGAGGGGACAGGAAACTAGGGGGTTTGCTGCTCTGGTGAGCTCTGCCCCCAGACACTTCTCACGAATCAGCAGGTGGCTCCGGTTCCCGGCTTGGTTTTACAGGCCCAAACCCAGCATCAAAGCACCCTCCAAAGTACCAGCCCAGTCAGTACCACCTCCTCAAAGCTCCCAGTCTCAGCTCTGCGAGGCTCATTCTCTGAGCTCCTCGGGCACTGTTTGCATAGGCAGCATCCTCTCCACATACGTCTGGGTCTGAGCCCCACAGAATGCTCTCCCTCTCGTGCTAGGTTCCTGGACAACTCCAACCTCTTCATGTCATTCCTCTAGCCCTAGGGATGATGGCTGCTCCCAATAGTTACCTGAGAGTCCCTTTTTGCTCTAACATGTGGTAACCTAATTACCTGTGTAAAATGATTTCCATTACACTAACAAATATGGTTTCTGTTTCCCTGACTTCACTCAGAACTAGTAAAAACAATAATCTATTAATTTAATGGATTATATTTTTCTAAGTACTTAACAGCTTTCTGGTACTAGTATTTAATTTATTTTTATTTATTGCTTATTCAGAATATCTGTTTTAACTGTTCACCAGATAACATGCCAGTTTTCCAAGTTACTCTTTCCCCAAAAAGGTTTTATATATAGTACTGTTCATCTGCAAACGTATATTTAAAGTCTTCTTAAACATAGCTTTAGCTTGTTCTTTTAATTAAATTTCATATGGTCCTTGATTGTGTTTACTCTTGAATTTGCTAAGCTATGTAATTTCTTCATAAACAATAAAAAAGGCTGAGTGGTCACACATTTTAAATAAGTAAGTCCCAATGATTAAATTTCAACTCTAATTCAAACAGATTCTTGGATGGTTGCCTATTTTTATTTCTTCTAAAATACAATGATTAAAGATGTATATGTACAGCGGAGCATGTATAACATGTATATAACATGTACCCAATTTCCAACTTAAGAAACAGAACATAACTAGTACTTTGGAAGAGTCCCGTATGCTCCTTACATCCCACCCTCAGGCCCAGAGGCAACCACTACCTTCAAGTTTGTCTTTTTCATCCCCTTGCTATCCCTAAATAAGTTTTATATATATACACACACATATATATACAACTTTGAACATTGAAATCATGCTGTTTGTATTTTCCCATGCCTTGTTTCCTTAGAATTGTATTAATAAGAGTTATCTATTTTTAATGTGAATAAATGTAGTGTAATTAGTTTCACTCTTCAATAGATGTTCTTAGAAAGAACATATCATAATTTACTCAGCAATCATTTTATTGAAAAAATATCTGAGGGTTTTAGGTGCTGCTGCTATAAATAAAAACAGCTATGTAGTTAGCCTGGTCACCTCTGCACTAGTATATACACCTAGGGACCACATGCTGGGTCAGAGAATATGGATTTTTAAAAGTTGGTGAAATATTGCCAGACAATTTTCCAAGAAAGTGCATCAATTTATATTTCCATTACCACTGTAAAAGAATTCTCAGTGATTCACATTTTTGCCAATATTTCACATTCTTTGACTTTTTAAAATTTTCAAAAAGGTATTAATTGGTAGTATTTTGGTATTTATATATATATATTTGGCATTTATATATATTATATATATTTATATATATATAGTATATATAATGGAATATTACTCAGTTGTAAAAATAATGAGATCATGCCTTTTGCAGCAACACAAATGGACCTAGAGATTATTATATTAAATGAAGTCAGTGACAGAGAAAGACAAATGTTATATCACCACATGATTGGTGCTATGTAAAAAAATCAGAAAAATGCACTTGTTTACAAACTAGAATTAAAATCACAGACACAGAAAAATACAATGGTTACCAAAGGGGAAAAGGGTGGGGGGGAGGGATAAACTGGAATTTGGGGATTGATACATACACACTACTATAAATAAAATATATTAACGAAAAGGCCTACTGTATAGCAAAGGGAACAATGTTAAATATCTTGTAATAACCTACAATGGAAAAGATTTGAAAAAGAATATATATATGTAATTGAATCCCTTTGCTGTATACCAGAAACTAACGTAAAATTCTAAACCAAATATACATCAGTTTTAAAAAATCATAATAAATATTCTCAATAAAATAGTTACAGGAGAAGTTACCTTAACAAAATAAAGGACCTTTAAGAAAGCCCAATTTTACATTTCCAACAAAGAGAAAACTGCATCCTCTTCCTTTAACGTCTAGTAGATGGCAAAGATGTCCACTCTCACCACTTCAATTCAATACAGGAAGTCAAATTTATAGCATTTTAGAAAAAAACATAATAATAAAATGCAATGAAATCATATAGGAAGGAACTGTCTTTATGTAAATGGAATGGTCCTGTATAGAATATATATATATATGTGTGTGTGTGTTTGTGTGTGTGTATATATATACATATACATGTATATATATACACATATATAGAACCACAAAAGACTCTAAATCCTTAAAGAAATTCTGAGCAAGTAAACAAAGATGGGAGAAACATATCTCCTGATTTCAAATGATTATAAAAAAGCCATCATCATCAAAACACAATTTTACTGGCGTAAAAACAAACAAGGGGACACATAGAATAGACCAGAAAGCTCAGAAATATGCCCACGAATAGACAGTCAACTAATTTTGACAAGGGTATCATGAACACACAACGGGGAACCAATATTCTCTTCAATACATTTCATTGGATAAAGGGGATATACATGTGTAAGAAAAGAAAGTTGAATCCTATTTAAACAATACACAACAATAAGCCCAAAATGGATTAGCGACTTAAACGTAACAACTGAAAGTATGAAACCTCTTAAAGGAAACGTGCAAAAAGCACACTGACTTTGGATGCCTCAGGTGGGCCCTGGAACCCAGGGGTCCGCGTGGTCTCCCCAGCCAGGCTCGGTCCAGCCCAGGTTGCTGTGCGCTGTGCTCTGGGTCAGCGGGGACCCGGACTCAGCTTCCCTGCGCAGCTGCCACTGGGAAGCACGCCGACCCAGGTCAGCAGGCGCCCAAAGCTGCCAAGCCCTGGACTCATGGGCCTCCCAACTCCCGGTAACAGAAAATGTAAAAATACATCTTCCAATCAATGTCAGACTATCACAAAGATCCAACAATATACTGAGAAGACAATGCGAACAAGAAAGGCCAGGAGGCTGAAAGGTCTTCTGAAAGGTAACTCACCGGAAGCAGGACCAGGTGAGAGGATCCCAGCAGGATGCCGGGAGACAGGGACACCATGTTGGTAACAGCTCTTCCTTCTGCGGGAGCGTCCTGGGCCCAGGATTTTCCATGGCGGCTCCAGGTGACCGGTGTCAGCCTCTGACCTGACTTCACTTTCAGTTTAGGCCCCCGGGAAGGATTCTGATTGCCTGCGTCTTATCTGACGTCACCTGTGCGCGCTGTGTGGCGCCTGAGAGTCAGCAGGGCCTGTGATTGGCCGCCTCCCT
Organism: Vicugna pacos; assembly: GCF_048564905.1. Lineage (NCBI taxonomy): Eukaryota > Metazoa > Chordata > Mammalia > Artiodactyla > Camelidae > Vicugna > Vicugna pacos. Next base: position 21,299,104 of record NC_132997.1, on the reverse strand, counting down.
GCCCTTTCCCAGCCAAAGTCGCTCCAGGCATCCCTTTAATCAGTCTCCTTCTCTCTCCCTGGCCCTAACCCAAGGACTGCTGCATGAGCCTGGAAAGAAACGCATTCTTATCCAGTCCTGGATCTTAGGGGGTTAGAAGTTTTTACCATTAACTGTGCTGTTATTAGCTGCAGGCTTTTACTTTTTCTTTTTGTTAATCAAACTATGGAAGTTCCCGTCTGTTCCCAGTGTATAGGGTTACACTATGATTAGATGTTGAATGTTGTCCTATTCTTTTCCTGCAACTATTGTGATAGTAGTATTCTTGTTCTAAATTCTGCTATATGGTTATTATATTCATGTATAAATTATCCTATTAGGTATGGAGTTTTGTGTGTGTGTGTGTGGTTGTTGTTGATTTCATATTGTTTTTCATTATAGGTTTCTACAAGACATAGAATATAGTACCCTGTGCTATAAGGAAGAAACTCATTGTTTATCCATTTTATATATAGTAGTGTCTAAAAATTTGGATTCCACTTTGTCCCTTTCCACCCTCTTTGCCCCCTGGTAACCATAAGGTAGTGTTGTCTGTCTCTGAAATTGCTTCTGTTTTGTGAATATGTTCATTTGTGTCCTTATTTTTTTCTTTAGATGTCACATATGAGTGGTAGTTTTCTTTGTCTTTTTGTATTACTTCATTTCAAATGACAATCTCCAGGCCCATTCATGGTGCTGCAAATGACATTATTATATTCTTTATATGGCTGAGTACTATTCCAATGTATAAATATACCACAACTTCTTTATCCAGTCACCTGTCAATGGACATTTAGGTCATTTCAATGTCTTGGCTATTGTAAATTCTGCTGCTGTGAACATTGGGGTGCATGTATCTTTTCAAAATAAAATCCCCTTCAGAAATAAGCCCAGGAGTGGAATTGCCGGATCATATGGTTAAGTCTATTTTTAGTTTTTTGAAGAATATCCACATTGTTTTCTATAATGGTTACACCAAACTACTTTCCCGTCAACAGTATAGGAGAATTCCATTTTTCTTTACACCCAATTTGGTATTTATCATTTGTGGACTTTTTTTTTTTTAGCATTTTTTATTGATTTACAATCATTTTAAAATGTTCAAATTCCAGTGTCGGGCACAATTTTTCAGTTATATATGAACATATATATATTCATTGTCACATTTTTTTCTCTGAGAGTTACCATAAGATCTTGTGTGTATTTCCCTGTGCTATACAGTATAATCTTGTTTATCTATTCTACATTTTGAAATCCCGTCTATCCCTTCCTACCCTCCACCCCCTATTTGTGGACTTTTAAATGATGACCATTCTGACTGGTGTGAGGTGATACTTCATTGTAATTATGATTTTCATTTCTCTAATAATTAGGGATATTAAACATTTTTCCTTTGCCTACTGGCCATTTGGCTGTTTTCATTGTAAAATTGCTTCTTTAGGTCTCTGGTCCATTTTTGATAAGGGTTGCTTGTTTTTCTGTTATTCAGCTGTATGTGCTGTTTATATATTCTGGAAGTTAGGCCATCATTTGCAAATATTTTCTCCCATTGCATAGGTTGCCTTTTTGTTATGCTTATGGTTTCCTTTCCTGTGCAAAAGCATATAAGATTAATTAGGTCCCATTTGTGGGTTTTTTGCTTTTATTTCTATTGCCTGGTAGATTGCCCTTGGAGAACACTGCTAAGATTTATGTCAGAAACTGTTTTACCTATGTCTTCTTCAAGGAGGTTTATCATGTCTTGCCTTCTGTTTAAGTCTTTAAGCCATTTTGATTTTATTTTTGTGTATGGTGTGAGGGAGTGTTCTAAATTAATATACATGTCACTGTCCAGTTTTCACAACACCACTTGCTGAAGAGATGGTCTTTTCTCCATTGGATATTCTTGTCTCCTTTGTCAAAGATTAATTTATTGAAGGTTTGTGGCTTTATTTCTGGGATGTCTATTCAGTTCCATTGATCCATATGTCTGCTTCTGTGCCAATACTACAGTTTTGATTACTGTACCTCTGTAGTATTGTCTGAAGTCTGGGAGGTTTATTCATCCAGCTTTCTTCTTTTTCTTCAGTATTTCTTTGACAATTCTAGTTCTTTTGTGATTAGAATTAAATTTGAGGATTATTTGTTCCAGTTCTGTGAAAAATGTCCTGGGTAGTTTAATACAGTTGGCATTAAATCTGTAGATTGCTTTGTAGGGTCATTTTAACAATATTAAGTTTTCCAATTCAAGAGCATGGGATATCTTCTTATTTTTAAAGTCATCTTTAATTTCTTTAATCAATGTTTTGTAGCTCTCCATGTGTAAGTCTTTCATCTCCTTGGTCAGATTATTCCTAAGTATTGTATTTTATTGGATGTGATTTTAAAGGAGATTTGTTTCTTTACCTTTTTTCTGATATTTTATTGTTAGTGTAAACAAATGCAACTGATTTCTGTATGTTAATCTTTTTTTTTTTCCATTGCAAGTCATTTAGTCCTCTGGCAGAAGTGAGCAAGGTCACTAGAACATTAACCTCTTTTCTAGAACAATGTAAATAGCAATGTATACATATCTTAAATTTGACAGGTCGTAAAAGTTAGGAAGCAATCATCTTTTTGATGCAACAGAAAAATAAGTAAATAAAAATTAAATATTTTAGCCCAACATTTGGTATTGATAAATCAATAGTGTCAACTTCATATATGAAAGACAACGCAGTCTGGTTTTTAAAAAATCCTCAATGTCATGATATTTGGGATAAAAATGCTTTGAATATTAACTGTTTCCTTTTTGCTTAAAGGAATATAATACAATCATCTTCAAGCTGAGACCAAAACTCATTTTCAGCTGGGGTAAAGTGACCGTCTGGTCCATGGCACACGTTACGTATATCACACTTCTGTCAAACTGAAACCTTAGGTTTATAAGATTTCATGTTATAAGCTACAATACACACTGACTAAACTGTCAGTCCCTCACAGTTTTTTAGAAAAACATCTACATTTGTCCTTATGGATGTCAAAATGTTACACCATCATTTGTTTTTAAAAAAAAAAAATGCACATTCATACTGTGGAGTTATTAGGAAAATACTCTTGCAAATAAACTATATAAAGATAAAATACACTTCAGAGGTATGTGGGTTGTTTTGTTTGTTTGTTTTACAATATTGCATAAAGTCCTGAGAAATCCGAAGGAAAATACTACTCCCCATAACATAGTTTAATTACAGTAGCTTTTGCCTAGCAATACCTAGAGGAAGTTGGACACTTCTGTTTCCTCAGGATGAGGATGGAAGAGGATCTTCCGATTCAGATTTTTTTTTCTGGCCATAAGTCTGTTTTCTTCAGGAATGGTTGCTGATGCCAAATCTCCATTAAGTGTATTTCCTGAACAGTGAACAGGTCTATCTGGGTCTTCAAGAGGAACATCATTACAAGAGTCTGTATCTGGGTAGGTTCTTCGACATCACTGGGAGAGTCGAAGTGTAGGCACTGGTTCTTTTATAGAGTGGCCACTCCTCTCTGAACTGCAAAAACCAAGGTGGCTGACAGAACGCTTCATCATTTGAACAGGAGAAGGTGACACAGGAGAAACTAAGGGATCCTGATGAGACAGCTGAAACATCTCAGGTTTAAACTTGGTGCTTGCTATCTTCACACATTCCTCAAGCATTGTGATCAATGTATTACATGTGGCACTAAGTAGAGAAGAGGCTTCATTCATGGTCTCTATGCTGGGAGATGAACAATTCTCATCATGGTGAACAAATTCTTGGATTGTGTGAACTTGCATTAGGAAGTCACAGGAGAGGTGAAGTTTAGACATTTTGGTTTTCAGAGATTCACTGGTTTCACTCATTTATTTTTCTTTTTCAGTCCTAGTATCAGTCAAACAGGCTTTGGAGCTTCCCAGAGCAAGCAGCCACCTTTGTCTTTCGGCTGCACTTACTGCCTTCATATAGAGATGCTGCTCTCCGGGAAGGATGATTCCATTCCTGTGTTGTCTGCTGAATGGACTTGAATTTCACAAACTGCCATCTTCGTACTTCCTTTGCTCCCTTTGCAAACATCACCTGGTGAATCAGAGCAGGACAGGATTCCATCTAAAACAAACCAACGAGGCTGCCAACCTGTGAGATGGTCCACTTGTACAGAAACCCCTCCGTGCTCCAGAGCCCGGCGCCGCGCATCCTCCCGGCCCAGCGCCGGCCGCGGCGACGAGGGAAGCGCGGAGCCTGGGCAGCCGCTCCCGGGCCGCCCCCAGCCCGCGCGCGCCGCCGGGACGCGGCGGCCCTCAGAGGCCGGGAGCACGTCCGCCGCGGGGGGGCTCGGGGGCCGCGAGGCGCGGGCTCAGACGGCCCCGGGCGAGCCCTGGCGGCGGCGGCGGCGGGGAAACTGCGACCACGGCCCCTCCCGCTCGTGCTTCCGCTCTGTGTGTGTTAATCCTGTATCATGTTACCTTGCTGGTTTTATTAGCTTTAAAAATTTTTGTGTGAAGCCTTTATGATTTTCTGTGTACAGTATCATGGCGTCCTTATATAGTGATAATTTGAGCTCTTCTCTCTCAGATTAGATCCCTTTTATTTCTTTTTCTTGCCTGATTACTGTGGCCAGGACATCCAATACTATGTTGAATAGAAGTGGTGAGAATGGGCATCCTTGTCATGCTCCAGATTTTACTGGAAGGCTTTCAGTTTTTCACCATTGAGTAGTATGTCGGCAGTGGGTTTGTCATAATTAGATTTTATTCTTTAAATTATATTCCATCAGTACTCATGTTGATAAGAGCTTTTATCATGTATAGATGCTGAATTTTATCAAATGCTTTTACTGCATCTATTGAGATAATCGTGTGATTTTTGTCCTGTCTTGCTGATGTAGTGTACCACGTTGATTTTGTATGTTGAACCATCATTGTGTCCCTTGGATGAAACCACCTTGACCTTACTGTGTGATCTTTCCTGTGTGCTGTTGGACTCTGCTAATTTTTTTTTGAAGCTTTTTGTATCTCTGTCCATCAATGATACTGGCTTGTAATTTTCTTTCTTGGTAGTTTCTTTGTCTGGGTTTTGTATCAGGGTGATGGTGAGTTCATAGAAGGAGTTTTGGAGTATTCCGGCCTCTTCAGTATTTGGAAAGAGTTTGAGAAAAGTTGGTATACATTCTTCTTTGTATGTTTGATAATATTCCCCAGTGAAGCCATCTAGTCCTAGACTTTTGTTTGCTGAAAGTTTTCATTGTTGATTCTATTTCACATCTAGTGATTGGTCTGTTCCTCTTGATTCAGTTTTGGTGAGCTGTCTGTTTATAGAAACTTGTCCATTTCTTCTAGGTAGTAAAATTTGTTGCCATATAGTTGTCCATAGTATCTTCCTTCCTTCCTTCCTTCCTCCCTCCCTCTTTCTTTTTCTTTCTCTCTTTCTTTCTCTCTTTCTCTCTTTCTCTCTTTCTCTCTTTCTTTCTCTTGTGTTGGTTGTAATTTCTCCATTTTTAAAATTTTGTTTAATTATTTCTCCTCCGTTCTTTTCTGGGTAAGACTGTCCAGTGATTTGTTGATTTTTTTAATTTACTCTTTCATAAAATCAGCTTTTGGATTGATTGATGTTTTCCATTGTTCTTTTAAACTCTATTTTATTTATTTCCTTCCTGATTTTTATTAATTCTGTCCGTTTGCTGACTTTAGGTTTTGTTTGTTCTTCCTTTTCTTGCTCATTTAGACGGTACGTTAGGCATTTACTTGAGATTGTTTTTGTTTTTTGAGGAAGTGCCCTCTTAGGACTGCTTTTGCTGCATCCCATAGATTTTGTGTGGTTGTGTTTCAAAGTATTTTTTTAAGTTTCTTCCTTGATTTCATCTTTGACTCATTGGTATTTTAGTAGCATGTTGTTTAGTCTCCATACAGTCATTTTTTCTCATTTGTTTTTCTGTCATTGATTTCTAATTTCATGATACCATGGTCAGAAAAGATATTTGAAATAATGTCTGTCCCCTTACATTTGTTGAGGGAAGTTTTGTGCCTAAGTATGTGGTCTATCCAAGAGAATGTTCCATGCACCCTTGAAAAGAATATATATTCTCTTTTGAGGGGATGTAATATCTAAAATTATCAGCCAAGTCCAGCTGTTTTATTGTGTCATTTAGCATCTCCTTTGCCTTATTGATTTTCTGTCTAGAAGATCTGTCCAATGATGTTAATGGGGTGTTAAAGTCTCCTACTGTGATTGTGTTTCCATCAATGTATTTTTTATGGCTGTTAGTATTTGTTTTATGTATTTAGGTGTTCCTATATCAGGTGAGTATATGTTAGAGAGTATAATATTCTCATCTTTATTGCTCCTTTAATCATTATAATGTTTCCTACTTTATCTTTCTTTATGGCCTTTGTTTTAAACTCTATTTTGTCTGAAATCAGTATTGCTACTCCTGCTTTCTCGTCATTTCCATTTGCAAGAAATATCATTTTCTATCCTCTCATTGTCAATCTTTGTGTGTCCTTGACCCTAAAGTGGGTCTTTTCTATGCAGCATACTGTAAGCTCTTATTTTGTTATCTAACCTGCCACAATATGTCTTTTGATTGGAGTGCATTTAGTCCATTGACATTGATGGTAATTATTGATAGCTGTTTCTTGACATTTTGAACTTAGTTTTGCAGCTGATTTGGTATTTCTTCTTTGTTCCTTTCTTTTTCTTTTTGTGGTTTGATAATTTTCTTTTTCATTATCCTGGTATGTTTGGTTTTTGTGAGTCTATTGTGTGCTTTGGATTTGTGGTGACCATATTTTTCAAATATATTAATTCATTATTCTATTTGTTTGCTTTAAACTTATAGTCATATAAGGTCTAACACATCCTAAAAAGAACGAAAATGTATCTACAGTGTCCTGCTTCCGTCTCTCACCTTTTTTATTTTTGCTTTACATTATTTAAAATTTTTTTTATTGAGTTATAGGCAGTTTACAATGTGTCAATTTCTGGTGTTCAGCACCATTTTTCAGTCATACATGCATATATATATATATTAACTTTCATACTCTTTTTCACCATGAGCTACTACAAGATCTAGAATATATTTGCCTGTGCTATACAGTATAAACTTGTTTATCTATTCTATATATACCTGTCAGTATCTACAACTCTTGAACTTCCAGTCTATCCCTTCCCACTCCTCTCCCACTGGCAACCACAAGTTTGTATTCTATGCCAGTGAATCTGTTTCTGTTTTATATTTAAGTTCATTTGTCTTCTTTTTTTTTAAATTCCACCTATGAGTAATATCATATGGTATTTTTCTTTCTGCATGTCATGCAACTTTCTTGGACTTTGATATCATATACTAGTACATGAGAAGTCCAAGAAACCCCAAAGTAAATATATTTGTTGAAATACAATTAAGCTAGGATTTCCCATATATTCTTGAGCAAGAAACATTTGAGAGCACATATGTGTGTGTTTGTTCTTCACCACTGCTTTTAACATGTTTTTCTGGTAAAGAACAGGAGCTCAATCATCTCATTGTATCAACAAATTATGAGTGTGATCCACTCATCTCCACTCAAACCTATACACATCTAACACCTTTCATGTAGAAATACTTTCCTCATGGCTCAGTCATTCTAAGGACACCAGAGAATTAAACATTTCTCCAGTTGATAACAATCTCCTTTAACGTAAAATTACCCTTACAAAATATTTTCCTCCAACCAATTTCTTATTTTTATGCACCAAAGAAAAGAAAGTATGTTCTTCTATACACTAATCTCTAAGAAAATACTTAAAATCTTTTTCTCTGGTAAGGACAGATATTTAAAAATCAATGCATCAGTTGAAGCCTGGTTTGCAATGTCCTAAAATCAAAGTGATTGTGTTTTCTACTTAACCTTATTCCAAATCCATTTGTGTTAATGATTTTCTGCAAGAATCTTGTATATAATGAGCAGAGGCCCTGGAATTCCTCTTGCGATTTCAAGCGAGTTCTTCTCATAACTTGGTTGCACTAGGGACCTAAATCCACAGTTTTGCTCTCTAGTTAAATAAGTCTAATTGAAAAACAGATACTATAGATCAGCTGCAGGCTGTGGTAACATTCTCAGGTTTCCTGAGCAAAGCACTTCTTGGTATTTCATGCCACGTGCACACCTGCACATGCATACACGTGCACAAGTAATTTCAAGGGCTGGAACTCACACCCATCACTCTTGCAACAGTGAGCTCATATTATCCAGAGCCAGGACCTGGTCTGGGGACAACATCTTTCCCATGACATTCATAGCTCAGATAATTCCATCTGAAGGATTCTGAAAATAGAGATAACTTTTCCCCTTGAATCATCCAATTATGCCTGGTTTTTCCATCTACTGAAAGTATACAGAGAGCTCTTTAAAGAAAAAGGTGGAGAAAATCATGCTAATAATTTCTCTTTTGAGAAAAATCTGCCTGGGTTCGTGTGAATTAGGTTTCACACAATGACACCAAGGCTGGTGAAGGTTACCAGCCTGCCCTGGCCGGGACAACCTTCTCACATCTCTGAAATTCAGACCATTTACTGACCAAAGTTAGGAAAAGAGGGTGGGTCAGAGTCTAGAATCCTGAGCCTCCTGACTGCGGCCTCAAGATAGAATGCCCCGGAGCCATGGAAACATCCAGATTTCCTTCTCTAACATGACCCTCTTCTTCTTCGGATGCTAGTGGACTTCTCAGCTTCCCACTGTCCCTGAGTGTCATTTACGAGTTCCTACCATATGTCATAAGCCATGGATGCCTTCCAAAGGCGTTGGGAGCAAGAGACGAACAGAGCTTGATCTCAAGCCAGATATAGGATTCTGCTTCTATTTACATTTTTCTCAGATCTAATTACCATATGGTAAGCACAGCATAACAAAGGAAGCTTTGAGATGAAAGAAAATATTTTATTGCCAGTGAATATGCTCTGACTCCAAGGCAGCTTTGAAGAGCCAGGGCAAACACACATTGAGGGAAAAGCAGGAAGGATTGCTGGTCCCCAAACATAATACTGCTTTGATTTTCAGTATATTTATCAGATTTTCCTGAAACTCCTGGTGTCTAGGTGAAAGACAAGATGTGAAAGAACATGTGCTGATCGCAAGGCATAAGGCTCATCTATTTTATTCACACAGCCTTTGTGGGAAGTATGTACCATGATTTCCATTTTACATATGATGGGTAAGATGGGTCACTGCTTGAGCCCTTTCCTGGAGACTCTGGGGCGTGGTATTAAGCTCACAGACTCTGGAGTCTGACCGAAACTGGTTAAAAAAAAAAACTGTCCCTTAGTAGCTGTAGCCCTTGGGCAAGTAACTTCAGCTTCCTGAATTGAATGTCCTCATCTGTAAATTGGGGATAAAAACAGTACTCACCCCATAGGACTGCTATCAGGCTGCAACAAGATGGCACTTGAATGTGCCGAGCAGAAGGCTGGGCACCCAGTTTACATTTCACTAACATCTGCATTCCTGTTACTGCCACGGCATGCTGGCTGTTAGGTGGGCTGCCCCCTGATGTGACCAGGAGTAAGAGGGGGAAAGAACTTGAGTCATAAAGGGCAGAGCCACTCACACCCAACCTAAACCTACTTGGCTTGCAGAGGCACACTCCAAACCCAATCACTCATTCAAATATAAAATGTTGTGATAATACTGTTGCCCTCAGACTATTCCGTATAGAACTTTGAGGTAGAAGGACGGAAGCAGGCAAATGAGGAACTCACAAAATCAAATCAGGGAACCTCCTCTTCAGAGGGGAACTTAAAGGTCTTTATGCCAATGTCCTCAAGCCCAGCTGGTCTTCAGAGCTGGCCGGGATATAGCTGAGAAACATGGGTAGATCCCTCAGCCCTTCTCCAGCAGATTCTGAGTCAGTTAGCTGGGGACGATTTAAGATACTGTCTATTATATACAAAAGAGATAAATGACAAGGTCCTACTGTATAGCACAGGGAACAATATTCAGTACCTTGTAATAGCCTATAATGAAAAGGAAGAATATGAAAAAGAATATACATATATGTATAAATGAATCACTACTATACACCAGAAATTAACATAACATTGTAAATTGACTATACTTCAAAAAAAAAATAGCCCCAGATTCTGATGATCATCCAGGAAGTTTGGTAAACCATGATCTAGTTCCATGCATCCTTTCAGCTCCATCTTCCTCCAAAAGAAAACAAAAACCTCGCCTGTGCCCAAGGTTCCAGAATCTTCTACTATCTCCTTCACAATTTCCTCTCTAGTCCCTGTTTACTTATATTTTAGTTTATGCTGAATATTCAGATAAATATATTAAGCATTACATTTAGTACAAGAGGCAGGATAGCAGTATGGATTTTGGAATCCTTAAGACATGAATTCTAGTCCAAGCACTACCGCATGCTTGTGTCTGACCCTCAGACAGGTTGTTTAACATCCCTGGCTTTGGAAAACAAGGTTTATTTCAGTCCCTACAGAATAGGGTTATCTCAAAGATTAAATCAGCCAGTATTTAGAGCATCCCTGGAACACAGTACATGCTCAATAAGTGTCTGTGTTCTTACTCTTATTCCAGCTGAAGTAGTTCCTTTGCCTCACCCTGAACACAGCTAACACTGTCTCGCAAAGATCAGCCAAAGAACAGGCCAGGGACATCCACAGCTGTCACCCCCAAAAGGTGAAACATGTCAAAACACAGAAGCTTTTTGCTGAGGGTAGTGCCCGAAGTTCCTGTGGATTGCGTTTTGATCCCATCACTGAAGACCCATGACACAGATAGAATCAGATAATGATGGCAGTAAATAATGATAGCAAATTATTTTTTATTTTCATAAACACAGAGTGGGTGAGTCCCAGTGAGTTACACACATCGCACGCCAGCGTTCACTTGCAGGGCGGTCAATCAATGGGGGATCACAACATACCCCCACCAAGACAGGAGGGGGAGAGATGGAGTAGAGGTGGAGAAATTACCCACACAAGAGTGACACGTGCACAAAGTTAATCTCATCCAGGGGCAATCAGGGTGCCACTGCGAGCCTGTGAATATGGAACAGCCTTGATTTATTTTGCACTGCGGTAGCTAAACATTTCATTGTTATTTGCAACAAACATAAGGAAAGGAAAGATGAAACTGTAAAAGGATTCACTGTTAAGCCCCCAGAGCAGCAATAAATCATAAAATGAAGTCTAGAAAAATTAAAAATGGGTAGGGGAAGACAGGCTGTCTGTACTATGAGGCCTCTGTTGTCAAATCATAAGCCCAAAATGAAAACCTAAGGTGGTGATGGTTGATTCTGATGCAACCTGTAACTTGCCCTGAGACTGGCTTGGGGCTACCCATCCTCCAGGGGTGAGCATCACCACATGGTCACCAGAGGGGCAGTGAGAGGGCATAAAGGATGTGTCTAGATGGAAAGCCTTTTATTTTCAATTCTGCCTCTCAGAGCCTCAGTTTTCCCCTTTCATAATGGGGATAATCACATCCAGAACATGAGAAAGAGAGAAAGCACAATTCATGTCCTACTTGCCTCCTCAGGTCCTTGGGAGAATCAGATGAGACCCCTCAGCATAAAGGACCATCTGTCATTCAAGACGCATCTTGAAAACTCCTTCCTGGTCCTACATCTTGTTCTATTTGTTCTTCCTCTGAACTGCTGTGACAATCTCCTGTTTTCGTCTCAGTACACTAACCCAATCCAGTGTTTCTCAAAATGTGTCCCAGGGATCACCTGTATCAGGATCACCTGGGGTTTTCTATGAGGGGTCTTGTCAACGATGTCATTTGACTGGGTACAACTCAGACCTTCAGAACCAGGTCCCTAGTGAAGAGGCAAGTGACTCTTCTAAAACATATTCCCAGGGACCATGAGAGGCACTGTGGTTTGAAAACCACTGCTTTAGTGAAATTCATGGTGCAGCCATTGGCAATGTGTCCCTTCCTTGGTCCTTGAGGACAGAAAGCATGTTTCATTCATCTTTGTAAGACTCACTCTGTACTATGTACTTAGCACAGTGCCTGGCACATAGAAGGAACTCAATAAACAGGAATTAAAATACATTGAAAAGTTCTACATGTCAGATGCTTTCATCCTCATTGTTGTCTAGATCAGGGACCATGCAGTAACAAACAGTCCTGTGCAACATGATGGGCAGGAGCTCCGGGATCAGACAGACCTGTGCTCCATTCTTGGCTTTGCCACTTATTACCAGTGAGGCCTTAAGCTAGTGCTCACCTCCCACAGTGTCTGTTGACACATCTGTAAAATGGGCATAATGCATAAATCACAGGACTGTGATAAAGAATGAACTGTAAAATGTACATAAACCTGCTCAGTGCAGAGTTAGTCACTAGGAAGGGCTGAATAAATGTAATTGCTATTATTAATAAACATAAACCAGTGATCTGTTCCATCAGTTCTCTAGGAAACAGATCAGACAGCTAAGCTAGTTGTTTCACCAAAATGATCACTTTGGGGAAAGCCTATTTAGTCAATCCCACAACCTGTTAGCAATACTCCTCAAGAAGTTCCCTTCAGGAGAAAATATTTGCAAGTGATATGACAGATAAGGGGTTAATATCCAAAATATATGATCAGCACAACAACTCAACATTAAACAAAACAACCTGATTAAAAAATAGGCAGAACCTGAACAGACATTTTTCCAAAGAGGAAATGCAAGTGGTCAACAGGCACGTGAAAAGTTGCTAAACTTTGCTGATAATCAGGGAAATGCAAGTCAAAACTACAATGAGATACCACCTCACACCTGTCAGAATGGCTATTACCAGAAAAAAAAAAAAACTCAGCAAATGTTGGCTAGGATGTGGAAAAAAGGGAACCCTTGTACACTGTTGGTGGGAATGTAAATTGGTACAGATACTGTGGAAATCAGTATGCAGGTTTCTCAAAAAGCTAAAAATAGAACTACCCTATGACCCAGCAATTCCATTCCTGGGTATATTCCAAAAAACCAAAGGTACTAATTTGAAAAGATACATGCACCCCAATGTTCATAGGAACACTATTTACAGTAGCCAAAACATGGAAACAACCTACATGTCCATCGACAGATGACTGGATAAAGAAGCCATGGTATATTTATACAATGGAATACTACTCAGTGAAAAAAATAAAATAATGCCATGTGCAGCAACATGGATGAACATGGAGATTGTCAGTCTAAGTGAAGTAAGCCAGAGAGAGAAACAAAAATACCATATGACACCATTTATATGTGGAATCTGAAAAAAAAAGGATAGTGGTCAGCACCCCTTAGAGGCAGGGGGCCTGGTGTCTGTGGCAGTGTCGGGTACCTGGTAGACCCTGGTCCAAGTGAAGACTGTGAAATGGAAGCTTGGCTGTTACCATGTTCCTCGTGTCATGAGTGAGGTGTTAGGCCACCAGAAGGGAGGGCAAGTGAGACGTCTACTTACACTTTTTACTTTGTAGTTTGATTTTCAGTCAACAATTTCAAGTGAATATCTTAAGCATATCCAGTGTTGTGCTAGGCACTTTGGGAAATATAAAATGCAGGTAATACCCTTCCAGGAGCTCCCAAGGATTTCCTAAAAGTCATTCTACAGTGATGATCTGAGGAAGCAGTCAGATGTTCATTAACTACATGGTGTGAAGTTCTTTAAGGTATCACACATCAGCAGAGAATGCACAATAAATCATCATCCCTTTGTTATCTCAAAATAGTTTAATTATAGTGATTAAATCCAGGGTAGGGAAGAAATAGCCTATGAGAAAGCTCTAATATTATGGTTTGCAGATACCAGTGGCCAGTTGCCCTTGATATTTTTTATCCTGTTTTTTTTTTAACACCTGCAACAAAAGAATGGCTGCCAACAGTAAAAAAGGTATCTTTTACCTTAACTTTATAATAAATATTTTATATATATATATATATATATATATATATATATATATATATAGCTGCATGGTTATCAGAATCTCTACAATATAATAGAATATTTATCTTACTAAAAGGAATGAAATTGAAATAATGTTGATTTTTTTCCAACAGCCTTTTTGAGATATAATTCACATACCACAATATGTATTCTTTTAAATTGTTCAGTTCAGTGGTTTTTAGTATAACTACAAAGTTGTACACCCATCATCACTAATTCCAGAGTATTTTCATCATCTGGAGAAGGAAACTCTGTGCCCATTAACAGTCACATCTCATTCTCCGTGTCCCCAGCTGCTGTCAGCTAATTTGCTTTGTCTGTATTCTAAATTTTTCATATAAAAGAATTTGCATATTTGCATATTCAAACATTTAATATAAAAGGAGTCATGTAATATGTGGCCCTTTGTTTTATGTCTGGCTTCTTTCACATAGTATAATGTGTTTAAGATTCATCTGTGCTGTAACATATATTCATATTTCATTCCCTTTTGTGGCTGAATAATATTCCACTGCAGAAATACTTCATATTCTATTTATCCACTCATCGGTTGGTAGATGTTTGGATTGTTTCTGCTTTAACTGTTATGAATAACTCCTTTGAATATTCACAGAACAAGTTTTTGTATGAACATAATCTTTGACTTCTCCTAGTTATATACCTAGGAGTGGAATTACTGGCTTGTATTGTAACTCTGTTTAGCTTTTAGAGGAGCTGCCTGTTTTCCACACTATCTGCCCCATTTTGCATTCCCACCAGCAGTGGATGAGTTTAGTTGCTCCACGTCCTTGTTAACAGTGGTTACTATCTGTCCTTTGGATTAGCGCCGCCCTAGTGGCTGTGCAGTTACATCCTTACGGGTTTGATTTGCATTTCCCCGTGTGATGTCTGATGATGTTGAGCATCTCTTCATGTGCTTATGGGCAACAGTGATTCCTTAAAACTTTTTCCTTCAAGTAGTTTCCTGTTTAAGTTTATTCAGAGGATGACAAGTTGACATTGGTGTGCTGTCCCCATTCTGCTTCTGTCTAAGGCTTTGGCAGACATCCCAAGATGTAAAGCCCTGGGTATAGAAGGCCTTCTCGCCCTCAGGTAATTTACTCTGAGTGTGTTCACATACGCTTATTTGTCAAAACTTTCCATTTGTAAATTTTGTTTTCCCTTCTGCTTTAACCCATAGTGAGTGGTTTTAGTTAATACTGACATTGGCATTTTTTAGCTCTTAATTTTATATAAGAAAAAAGTAAGTTAAAAAAACTATTATTCATATAGTTGAACTTGTTTTGTTTTATGAATTGCTAATTTAAATATATGTGTAATTTATACATATATATACTAATATATATAATATATAAAGCTATATTAAAATATATAAAACTAACACATATATAATGTATACTAATATATGCTAGTTTAAACATACCAATATAAGTGTATTTATATATTTATATAAATTTAATCTATTTAAACAGTAATTTAAATATATTAAATACTAATTTAAATATATTGAATTTATATAAATATATACTGTTGAATTTTCACCACTTAAAAATAAGGCCAGTAAGTTGTTTTTATTACCTTGGTATGTAGAAAACTAGAGATAAAATATCCAATATATATGGATTTTCAGGCTGGCCCTGAGCAGGTATTCGGGACCCTGGACTCCAGGAGGGCTCCCTCCAAGCCCCCCTCCTCCGCCTGGGGAAGTCAGTTCAAGCTACTGATGTTAGCACTTCTCCGTTACAGACTCGGCTTAATTCTAACCTATGTCCTCTATATTTTTGATGACAGGAATCTTTTTTTTTAAATTTTGCATTTCTCCAGTGCCTAAGAGACCACTGAGACTTGGGATGTGATTATTTCCTTTAGAAAGCACCTCCAGCTTTGGGGCACAGAGAGAAACGAGAAATAAGTTTGAACTATGTTAACACAAATCAGGCACAAAATAATGAGGGTGTAGAGTTAGGGTAATGGCAGAGGGGGTGAGGAAGGGGCTACCTGGGGCCTTTAAAAGTTTGAATTTCACTTTATTTTCTTGACCATAGTACATCTAATTAGGTGGAATCTGAAAAATTTGGAACTGTGGAAAGCAAGTAAAAATCGCCTATAAGGCCAACCATCAAATCCATATTTTTTGGTTTAATTCTTAATTTTTTGAATGTATGTATTCTCACTCTTGCTTTCTCACTATATACATTTAAATGATATTTTAATACATATTGTATTTCTAAGCAAATTAACATTATACTGTTTTTTGAATTTTATTTTTCATCTTTACATATATTTAAGTATTTTACAGCATGTTGCTAAAGAATTTTCCACTATGTGATGTTTAAAAATTCAGTTGGGGGGATAATAGCTCAGTAGTAGAGCACATGCTTAGCATGCAAAAGGTCCTCGGTTCAATCCTCAGTACCTCCATTTAAAAAATAAATAAAATAAAAACTCAGTTGATTAACTATTTTAGAGTTTATTTAATCAGTTCCATTTGTTGGACTTTTGCTTCAAATCTTATTTCATCTAGAAATGTGTACAGCTAAAAGGTAAGGATTTTAAAGGGTCTAAGAAACAGACCCTTCTCTCACCTAAAAGTGTTAATTCATTTCTTGATATCAAATATTCAGTGTTTAAATTTCTCCAGATGTTCAGAGGATGACAAGTTGACATTGGTGTTTATCTGTTTGTTTTGGCATTTCATTTGTTCAGATACTCAGTTTTGTTCAAGCACCTAAGTAAGGTCTGTTTATTGCAATGATATGTGTAGTTTACACATTGTGGTTAATCCATCCTGAGCTTTTCTTGGTATGTGGTGTGAGCCGTGAGGTGTAAATGAAAAAAAAAATGCGTGTAAACATGTTTCAGACTGTGCTTAGCATGTGTTCAGTATCCACTAATACTCTTGTCTTTTCCCCTTGGTTTCATCAGGCAGCTGCTTGTTTTGTTTGTTTTTAAGGAACCAGCCCTTAGATTTCTTTCTTTCTTAAGTTCTCAGTTCTCTCATTCATTCATATCTGTTTTCATTTTTCCTTCTTTTACCTTCTTTTAGTATATCTTGCTGATCTCATAGCATCTTCATTTATTGAAAATTCAATTGCACACCTTCTGCACACCGGGCTTTGTGCCACGTGTTGGGAATGCAGTGGTCAGTAGATAAAGATGCCCTGTCCCCAGGAAGCTTATAGTTGAGCCCAGAATTTAATTCTCTTTATTTAATAATAGAAATATATCTATATACAGATACATAGGCAGATGTATGAGTGTAGATATGGCTGCTTTCTGTAACTTTTGTTATTGAGTCATATTCTCATCATTGTCTAAATCTCTACTGTATAATGTTGAATCATAGAAAATTGTTGATATTCAGGATCAACACAGGATCAACCCAAAGAGGAACATACCAAGGCACATGGTCATCAAATTGACCAAAATAAAGGATAAGGAGAAAATATTAAAATTAACAGTAGAAAAGCAACAAAAAACATACAAGGGAACTCCCATAAGGCTATCAGCTGATTTTTCAGCAGAAACTCTACAGGCCAGAAGGGAGTGGCACGATATATTTAAAGTAATGAAAGGGGAAAATTTACAACCGAGAATACTCTTTCCATCCAAAGTGTCACAGATAAATGGAAGCTAAAAGATTTCAGCACCACCAAACCAGCTTTACAACAAGTGTTAAAGGACCTTCTTTAGTCATCAAACCATAAGAAAAGAAAACAAAAAGAAGAAAGTGGAGAAAAAAATAAAAAAGACAGACCTACAAAAGATTGCTTTGGCTGTTCAGTGTCTTTTATGGTTCCTTACAAATTTTGGAATTGTTTGTTCTAGTTCTGTGAAGAATGTCATGAATATTTTGATGGGGCTGCATTGGATCTGTGGGTTGCTTTGGGCAGTGTGGCCATTTTGATAGTGTTGATTATTAAAATCCAAGAGCACAAGAAGTCTTTCCATTTCTTTGTGTCATTTCAGTTTTCAGGATATAGGTAACCTCCTTGGATAAGTTTATTTCTAGGTATTTTGTTGTTTTTCATGTAATAGAACTGCCTCTGCCAGTTAAAAATGTCTGGTTTTTGAAGTGAAAAGAAAAGTGAATGAAGGGCAGCAAATGGCAAAATATCCTTCTTTTTTATGAGTGAGTTGTATTCATATATATATATATATATGATATATATGTATACTGCATCTTCTTTATCTATTCAACTATTGATGTACACTTAAGATGCTTCCTTATCTCAGCAATTATAAATAATGTTGCTGTTAATAGCAAGGCATATGTATCTTTTTCAATTAATTCTTATTTTGTGGTTGGCTTTATTCCTTTGATAATGATGTAAGTTTAAAAAGCTAAAGCTCTAAACATTCTTACAAACAATAAACAGTATATATAGGTAAATTTTAAAAATATAGGTACAGTAAAAAAAAAAAGATAAAACCATGAGAGACAGGGAAGTAACTTAAATGACCTATTACTAAATGAAAAGAGCCAGTCTGAAAAGGCTACAAACTGTAGGATTCCAACCAAATGACATTCTGGAAAAGGCACAGCTACAGAAACAATAAAAAGATCCTGGGGAGAGGGAGGGAGGGATGAATAGATGGTGCACAAGGGATTTTTAGGGCAATGAAATTATTCTGTGTGATTCTATAGTGGCTACATATCATTATGCATTTGTCAAAGCCCACAGAATGTACATCAAGAGTGAGCCCTAATGTAAACTAAAGACTTTGGTTAATAATAATGTGCCCATGTTGGTTCATCGATTGTACCAAATATGCCAGACTGATGCAGGATGTTGAGGCTAGGGGAGTATGTGTGTGTGGGTGGGAGGGCTATGTGTGAACACTCTGTATTGTCTGCTCAATTCTGCTGTGAACCTGAAACTGCTCTAGAAGAATGAAGTCTATTAAAAAAAAAAGAGGATGGATTAATTAGTGATATAATCTTACAAGGATGAATTATTCAGGGCTACAAACAAAATGAATGGCATATTCAATTAAAAGCATGTATCTTTAAAAATGTTACTTAGAGCAAAAGAGACAGACATCACAGTGTGCAGTGTGATTTATTTCATTTTTATCAAGTTCAGCCACCATCAAACTGATGGATGCATGTTGTCAGGGTGTGGTTCAGTTGAAATGTGACAGAAGTGTATATTCTATGTTAATGGATATGATTCAAACATATGATTCATACATTGACTTTTTGAAGACTGTGGAGGGTTAGGAATTTGAAAAATTTGTGAAATCAGTAACTTAACATTGATACATTTCACTCTTTTTTTTTAAATTATATATAGATATAAACACAAAAAGAAAGAGGTAAGAAAAATTACCATTGGACAGTAATGGAGAGAATGACACTTTGGTTACAACCCTCCCCTCTGGCACAGCCCCTCCCCCACACACTGGTAACTGACCCATCTGGGATGTCAGTTGCTGGCTGGGTTCCAGGTGGAACATTGCGGGTGTCCCTGGGGGCTTGTTGTGGCTGGTGGCTCCACGGTAACCGGGCAGAGCCCTGGATGGGTCAGTGCCATGGAGGGGCTGCTGTCCTCCATGGAGCTTGGCTTCAGGCTGATCCTGAGGGAGTTGAGCGCGGTCCTGGTGGTGCTGCTGCCCGATGGCCTGTGTTCTCAGCTCATGTTCCAGAGCCTCCAGTGAGAGGCAGTGTTGAGTCTCCCTGTCTTCACCTCATTGGTGGTGTCTTATTTACCTGCAGACTTATTCAGTGTGTTAGAAGTCACCTTTATCAAAGCTATGAAATGCAGCGGGCTGAAACACTGGCTGCCCAGATTGAAGAGAAGTGCCACCTCATCGACCAGCTGTATGTGGCTAAACAGGAGTGTCCCAGCATGGAGACGACTTTAAAGAATGCCAGGCGAGAGAAGGAGCCAGTAAATGTACCCAGCCTCGCTAAGGCTTACAGACACTTGATGATGGTTAACCTGAGTTCAAGGAAGGAAATCACTTTTCTCATTGAAGAACTGAGGAAAGAGAGATCCCTGCAGTCTATTCAAGCAGAGGTGGCGGAGATGCTGAAAGTGCGCATGTTCCTGGAGGAGGTCACGGGAATCAGCACATTACAAGCAGCTGTTACAAACCAGCCAGGGGACCAGGCACCAAGCCTTGATGATCCCTTTCCCAGGAGTGGGCCCTCGTGTTAAAGCCATGCTGTGCCCTCCCCTCCACCCAGGCCTCCCAAGCTGCCGGGCTGCATTCACTCACCCGGTCAGATCTCCACCTGTGCTGCAAGGAGGCCAGTGGATGGAGGAGAATCCCCTCCTTTGGACCAGAGTCCCTCCAACTGTACCAGTGAGCACAGCAGTGAACTTCTTCATGGTCACCTTCTCCATCTCAAATGTATGGAATTCCCAGAAAACACCAAGAAATGTGGGACTTTCTCAATATTCACAGAATGCTCGGATTGTCTCTAATTAGCAGTGAAAGAAATGTGTTTAAGAGACTGATCTTTTACTCAGTTTGAACCTTCCTTGCACCACATTTCTTAAGGCAGTTTTAGTAGCTATTGTACATCAATTGTAGAAATGTATATATAGGTTTCTGTATATAAATATTGCAGTATAATTTGATAACACATGTAGTTTATCAGTATAGAGTTTAAGTTGGCCATAGTATTTTTTCTAGAGTTGAAATCTTAAAAGTCATCAGTTTAAGCAAAAGAAATGTTTATGCCTGAGTTTTGTATTTAAGAAAAAGACAATGTCTTTTGAGATGATAATAGAGTATACTTATTAGAGTTTTTATTGAATACTTATATTCTGTCATAACAATAGATATATTTAAAAATAAATTTGGTGACTTCCATGGAGATTGTTTCTTTTTCCTGCAGTAATGCTACAGTATGAGTTTTCTGACCAAGAAGAAATCCACCTGGACAATTTGCGGACACCTCCACATCCCTGCCCCTCATGTCTCGCTTGCCATCTTGCACTCACACGGCAGTGGAAAGCTAGGGCAGTGTTAGGGTTTTCTTTTCATAGTTAAGATTTAGGTCCGCAGTTAGTACCGTTATTCACAGATGATGTGTTCTCCCAGTGGAATGGACGCAAAGTGGTTTTCATCATGGTAGAAGGGATGGAGCTCATAACGCTTTTGTAACTGGAGGGAATCACCTGAATAAATGACAGAGGGAGCATCATAATAAGGTGTATGACATTTCCTTGAATTGATTAAAGAAAAAAATTGTGCTTGGGCTGGAAAAGAGAAATTAAAACTAAAACGTAGTCCTGTCTTCCTGTTGGGGAGGAAAGGATGATTCCAAACACATTCCAAATTAAACAGAAGGTATGGAATTTCAGAGGTGATACACATATAAATATGAAGAGGAAAAGTGGAAGCAGTGGAATCTGGGTTAGCCTTGGCAGAAGTGGTCCTGAAAGACCTCTTCTAGGAAAGGACACCTGAACATGAAGGTCACCTGGAGAGAAACTCTGTAGGTTGAGGGGACAGTACAGGTGACAGCTCTGAAGGAGCTGTCATCACAGTGTGTGTGAGGACCAGTCAAATCCAGAGTCTCCAGAATGCAGTGAAAGAATGGGAGAAGGGAGGGTAAGGCTACCAGGGGTCAGAAGATGGAAGGGGCTGATACCACTACACTTTGACTTCAGTTTGAAAGGTTATTAGCTACCACTTTGGAAAAGATGATAAAGTGAGTAGGATACCATGACTGTGATTTCAGGCTGATGATGGTGGTGACTGGACGAGGGGAGCGATGGAAGTGCAGGTGGAGCAGTGAAACTGGTTCCCCCTCGAGTCCTGCAGGCAGAGACCATGGGACATAAAGGGGTATGTGGGTTGAGGAAAGCAAAGAGTTGGGATGGAGATAAGAAATCCAAGTGACGCATCTGCATCAGAGGTGATAACTTCCAGTGAAATAGGTATGAAAAACAGGAGTGTATTTGGAAGAGAAATTGGAAAGCGACTGTCTTGAAGAAGACTTTAGACAAGGTCCCATGACACCAGAGTACAAATGCCCAGTGCTCAGGGGGTACAAATGTCTTGGGGTCAGGGAGGGATTAGAAGGACAGCTACAAACACAGGGAGGAATGTTACTCTAGCAGAGACATAGGTGAAGGCTGGGTCAAGTTCATAGGGGAAACTCCAATGGCCTGTTTGTGCTCCCAGGTCAACTTGGGTTTCTCAGTATCAACAATAAAACAAAGGACCACAGTGATGGTCTCCTTGAGTCTGTCCCCACATGCTGGGGTTTGAGTTGTGCAGAATCCCCACCCTGGTCCGTATTCACAAGGGAAGTGACACCTCAGGTAGTCATAGAGCCCTGGAGAGCAATAAGGAATGTAATGTGACACATCACACAAGAGTCATGGCACAGGAAGTGCTCCTGTTGTCTTTGGCTCTTGTAAAATGATGGCATCCTGTGTTTGACACGGTGACTCAGCCTGAGATTGGGGTTTGAACTCGGGTCTACCTCCAGGCACGCTGTTCCCCTCTCTATGAGATGATCTTGGGGTGGTAAGACATCCTACTTTCCTTATGCTTCTGAGGGTGAATTCCACACTATCATCCTATGAACCTCTGAGTCCATTACCTGCCACTTCCCAAGGCTGGGGTTGAGCGTCCTTTAGCCAGAATATTAGAGCCCATGCAAGCAATGTCACAGGTGTCTTAACCTGGAGCAGGAGCCTCACCTCCCTCGGAAAATTAGAAATATCCTGGAGTAAGGGACAGTGGTCGGATACCTGGGTGCTCAAAGGAGAATATTCAAATTATTCTAAAAATGAAATACTTTCAATTACATAAATAAAGTAACTTATCTCACTAAGAAGGGAGAATTGACATTTGGGGGACATTTCTTTGAGTATGAAAAGTTTACTATCAATGTAGTCAGATCCTTTTATCTTTTTCATATACTTTTTCTTTCTTTTCTTTTCATTTGTTTTGGCCTGGGACCATCGAATTCAAGTATGTTAGATGGGAGGGTGGGGAATGTGAGATCCACTTGCCCCCACTCTCCCTAACATAGTGCAAAGTACTCATACCTCTGCTGGTCCAGGTAGGGGTGGGGAGGTGTGTGAGCCCACAGCCTCAGTCCTAGAGGCAAGCTGAGAGAGAGGTGGCCGAGGTCTGTGTCTTCCTCATCACAGAGGCTCAGGGCCCCTCCACCTCGGCCCCTCCCCTACAGGCAGGGACAGATGACAGTGGGCTCCTGGCCTCAGTTCAAACACTCTCTGGCCTGACATGGTCACCAGCAAAGTGTGTTCTCCAAAGACCACTGACAGGAGCTTGAAGGGTATGTTCCTGCAGTGCTGTGGAAACCACAGGTGGTGCTGACCTGCTCAGAGATGTTGCTGGCCATCCATTTGTCATTCTTTCAATCCCCAGGTGTCACCAGCACCGCACCATCACTCAGCAACAGGTAAGAGAGCTGGTCTAGGGTTTGCTCCAGCCCCCGGGTCATGGCAGAAGGCATCACAGCCCTAGGTGCTGGAGGGCGCTTTCTGCCAGACTTGGCTTCTGGGTCCACTTCAGTTTCAAAACTTAATGACTTAAAATGAGAAGAACCATAGAGTATGAGGCAGCTCCCAGCCCCCACCTCTGTCAATTACTAATCTGTTCTTTGTAACTCAGAGTCAGGTTTTGGTGTTTTGACAGTTTTGGTGGGTTTTTTGTTTGTTTCGGGTTTCTTTTTTGTTTCCACAATATGAGATCATGTGATATCTGTCTTTCTCTGTCTGACATTTCAGTTAGCAAAAGACCCTCCAAGTCCATCTGTGTTGTTGCAAATGGCAAGATATCTTTCTTTTTATGTCTGAAAAATATCCCATATATATTCAATCGGATATTTATTATATACATTCATCACATTTTCGTATGTGTGGAATATTTGTGTCATATGTATATATGACATTTTCTTTACCTATCATCTATTGATGGAAACTTAGATCACTTCCATGTTTTGGCTGTAGTAAATAATGCTGCAGTAAACATAGGGGTGCAGATAGGTTTTTCAGTTAGTGTTTTTGCTTCCTTTGGATAAATATGTAGAGGGAGAATGCTGGATCATATAGTAGTTCTTTCTATTTTAATTTTTTGAGGACCCTCCATGCTATATTCCATAGTGGTTGCATCAATTTACATTCCCACCAACAGTGCAGGAGGGTTCCCTTTTTACCACATTCCTGCTAGCACTTGTTATTTTCCTGTCTTTTTGATAATAGCTGTTCCAATAGGTGTGAGGTGAAATCTCATTGTGGCTTTGATTTGCATTTCCCCGATGTTCAGTCACCTTGAAGATCCTTTCATGTGTCTGTTGACTCTCCCTGTGCCTTCTTTGAACAAATGCTTACTCAGATCCTCTGCCTGTTTTGAATCAGATTGTTTTTTCTTTTTCTTTCTTCCTTTTTTTCCTACTGAATTGTAGAAGATCTTTATGTATTTTGGATATTAACTACTAATCATACATGAGTTTACAAATATTTCCTGCCGTTCCATAGGTTGCCTTTCCATTTTGTTGATGGTTTCCTTTGCTGTACAGAAGTTTTTTAGTTTGATGTAGTCCCATTTTTTTTTCATTTTTGCTTTTGTTGCCTTTGCTTGTTGTGTCAAATTTTAAAAATCAGTATGAAAACCAATATCAATGAGTTTAGCACCTGTGTTTTCTTCTGTAAGTTTTACATCTGCATTCAACTCTTTAATCTACTTTGATTTAGTTTTTGTGGGTGGTGTAAGCTAGTGGTATAGCTTCATTCTTTTGCATGTGGCTCTTCTGTTTTCCAGACGCCATTTATTGAAGAGAATGCATTTTCCCCATTGTATATTCCTGGCTCCTTTGTCATTAATTAATTAATTCATGGGTTTATTTCTGGTCTCTATTCTGTTCCACTGATGTATGTGTCCAGTTTCATGTCAGTACCATATTGTTTTGACTCCTGTAGCTTTGTATAAAGTTTGAAGTGAGGAAGTATGATTCATCCAGCTTTGTTCTTCTTTCTTGAAATTGCTTTGTCTATTCAGGGTATTTTGTCTTCTATAAAAATACTTGGATCAATAATTCTCTTTCTGTGTTCACATCTTGTATGTTGTTTGGCCTGAGGCTTACCCGCCCTTAAGCCTACAAGATGTTTTGTGGGGCTGGGTCTTGGTACCTAAGGATCCAATCAAGGTGTCAGCCTCCAGGGAAGCTCACTTACATGAACATTCCTGGAATGTCTGCTGTCAGCTTTTATGTCTGCAGGGTGAGGCACAGGTGTCCCCTAGCTCCCCAGGCACTTTTCAAAACCAGCAGGCAGGTCTGGCCCAGGTTCCTATGAAATCACTGCCTCTGCCCTTGGACCTGGCACATGCAAAATTCTGTGTATGTGTCCCAAGAGAATGAAATCTGTTTGCCCCAGTCACGTGGGGCTCCTGGAGGTAAGCCCCCTGGCCTCCAAAACCACATGTCCTGGGCTCTCCTCTTCCCAATGCTGGACCCCGGGCTGGAGAGCTTGACATGGGGCTCAGCGCTCTCAGTCCTGTGGGAGGGCCTCTGTGACTTAATTATGCTTCAGCTTGTGGGTCACCCACCCAGGCGATATGGGGCCTGATTCTATTGTGAGCATGCCCTCCTACTGTCCCCTGCAGGTCTCTCTCTACATTTCCCATTGAAGAAGATCTTTTTTGCTCGGTTCCAGTCTTTTTTTCTCAATGATTGTTTAGCAGTCATTGTGGTTTTGTTTTTAGTCATGAGAAGAGGTGAACTCGTGGTCCTACGACTGCCATCTTGACCCCCCCGATACTCTATTTTCCTTTAACCAGATATAGAGCTGTGATGTAGGTCAGGTGTAACCAGTACTTTCCCATCCCACCCAGGGTTTGACTTTTTATCATGGGACCCAGTGCCTGACTTGGGTGCCCAGTAGTCCCTGATATACTGTGCTTGGGAAAAAGCCTGTTTTTTCAGAGTGTGAAATAACAAGACAGTTCCTTACCATGTATATCTGTTTGGTTAGAATCTTGCTCTATTTCATCTCCAAGGACTCCCAGATCCCTTTCTCTTCTACATCCTAACCCAGGGTCCTTAGCTTGCACCATAATATCTGACAAACAGTTCTCCATCTTCAAGTCTCCCCTCTAAACCATCATTCACAAGTGCTTCATGCTGGCCTTTCAGAAAAGCTTATCTGAGTGCACTGCATCCTGGCCTAGAAGCATTTCTGTGGCTAAGCAGTGACTGCCCAGTGGAGTCCAAACTCTTCAGCAGGCCCTTGAGACCCTTTGCAAAGATGGCTTGCCATCTTCTGATTCCATCTCCCTCAGCACCTTATGTTCTAGCTGTATCAGATTTCACCATCCATTTCTTGTCATTTTATTGGTTACTTTTCAAAATCCAATTTAAATATAATTCTACAAGTATATTTAATCATTCCTCTCCTGTGTTTCTATAGTATCTTATTTATATCACTAACAAAATACCTTTATACTGGGCAGTGGTTACTCAGACATCTATCAGTTCTCTACTAGTCTATGAGTTATGAAGGAAGGGTCTATGTTTCTATTTCTTATTTTCTATTAATTTAATAAAACAGTTGTTGAATAATAGGAATTAGACTATAATATCTCTGAGATTCCTTACTGATCTAAATCTCATAATTTTTTATTATTCAATTCTATTCTAGGAGACAAACCAACCTTTAAATTTATAAGTTGCCCTTCTAGAAAGCATTTTGGTAATAAAAGTATCAGGAATGTTAAAAAATGTCCATTAAATCTGATCCAGTAATTGTAATTGTAATAATCTATATTAAGGAAATAATCAGAAATATAGTGGAAAAAAAGGCTATCAATAAGGATGTTTAACAAAATATTTCTTAAGAGCAGGGAAAATTGGAGTCTAATTTCTTACCAGAATCTAATGACTTACTAAATTACAGCACAATCATAAGATGGATAATTATCAAACCATCTTAAACAGTTCTTGAATTATAGTAAATGACATAGGAAATGCTCATGGTATAACTTTCAGTGGGAAAACATATATAAAAGTGAATAAAGATGTCCAGTCAAATGGAATGATGAATTCATAGGCTGAGCATTTCTTCTGCTGAAAACACATAGCAATGAATGGAAACATAAAAGAGAAAATCAAACCAACACAATGTGCTTTAGAAAAAACATGTTAATGTCTCTTTGGACCAGAAACAGCAGAGAAGCCTAAGTTAATAAATAATGTGGGGGTGAGATGTCATGGGATTGTGCACATGGAGGAGAAGGTAAAGATCTTGGCTTACATGGAAACTGGTGGGGAGAGAGGTCACACAGCAAGGAATGGAACTGGCCTCACCACTGGAAACCCAGAGCTGTGACGGGGCTCTAGACCCATGAAAGGAGGGTGAAAAGAGCTATGGTCCATACACAGCTGTGTGTCTAGGGCAGCAACAGTAGACAGATACAGCTTTCCAGGCATGACCTGAGCCAAGTCGTTCACTAGCTTGATGACCGAATCTTGAATAACTAAACATGTCCACATGGCAGGACTCCCAGGCAGACTAAGTCAAAATAGTTGAAAAAATTAAGAGAGTGCAGATGTGTTGGGTCAGGGGACGGGAGAGAGCAAGGGACAAACAGGTTGACAGACAGTTTCTGTCAGAACTCCTCAACTCTTCAGTTGTAACACAAAAGCAATGATAGATAATTCATAAATGATTGGATGTATAAGGCTATGTTCCAATTGAATTTTATTTACAAAAAGCCTACACGCTGTAAACTTCTGACATCTTCTGACACCTGTTTTAAATCAACATTCTAATATCTTAAAGAAAACTAATGAGTGAAACAAAGCATACAGCTATTAACAAATTAAAGATGAAACAAAAACTATAGGAAATCCAAACAGAATTTTAATATATTTTTACAAGCATCAAAGAGATAAAGGAAAGATAATATTCAAAATAAGAACAAGAAATTATTTTAAAAGTAATCATAGATATGGTAAAAAATATTATAAATCTTAATAAACAAAAAATTATTATGATTTTAAGATAATTGCATTGAAAATATAAACATCAGGTTGGACAGAGTCATAGAGAGAGTTAATGAACTGGAAGACATTGTTGAGAAATACAAGACGGTTATAGCAAAAGGAGTAGTGTAGGTTTTAAAACTATAAAAGACAAGTTAGGAGACAGAGTGTTGGACCAAATGGCTCCAATACCCATCTAAGAGGAAATTCAGGAAAAGAGGAGAAACTGATCAATATATGAAAAGGTAATTGTCAAGAATTCTTGAAACATTAAGTTACACATCAGTCTTTAGAATAAAAGTTCTAAGTACAGGGAAAGATAATAAATAAACAAACAAACAAACAAAAAACCAAATAAAGTCATACTATATATATTAAAACAAAGCCAAACATGAATAAGGATGAGAAAATTACAAAAGTCAACAATAATAAAAGTCATTATCTACAAAAGCATGACAGATTGAAAACAGATTTATCAGTGATAAGAGATGGCAGAGGAAAAAAAGTGTCTTCAAAATATTGATGAAAATGTGTCAATCTACAATTCTATGTCCAGCAGACTAATCATTCAAAAATAAGAAAGAAAATTTTTTGCAGTCATTTCCAGACTCAGAACTTAACACCCACCAAGCCTCACTGAGCAAACAACCAAATGAGAAGGGAAAAATGGGATGCAAAAGTGATGGCAGAGTGATTAAATATGTTGGTAAATGTTATTATTTAAGGATTATAAAATATCAGCAATTTTTAAAAAGAAAAATGATAGTAGTTAAAGTCTGGAAAAACATTAGAAGAAAGAAAAGAGTAGTTAATTATTAGTCAGAATGTTCTTAAAGTTTCATCTTTTTTGGGAAGGTAAATATATTGAGTAAATTTATGGCATGTATTAAAACTATATACATTAAGAAAATATGTTCATAATTAAGATCAGCCAACAAATTAATAGTAATACTGTCTATAGCTTTCAAAATGTATTGCAGGAGTCAGGGAGAGAATGTTGACAAAATTTTAAGACAATAGAAAGCCAGAAAAAAGACATAATGCAAACATAAATATATTATCCACTTTTAGAGCAGAGAATGTAAGAATGGATTAAAATTACAAAAGCTGTATGCATCATGCTGTTGATGGAATAATTTGTGCATGTACAACATATACACACACTAGATAAATACATGCCAAAATATTAACCTTGTATTATTGGACTACAGGATGACAGATGATGGAGGAAATTTTCACATGCTGAGATATGGATAAGTCATTCTGGCTTACACATGATTTGGTTTAAAGTTTATGCTAGCTACAACAGACTGTTTTGGGGCTTTCAAACATGCACTGTACATCTGCTTTAACTATTAAAGGAAAGAATGCATTAAAGAATCAAAATGGATCAGTACCATACTGTTTTAATTACTATAGCTTTGTAGTATACTCTGAAGTCCAGGAGCATGTTTCCCTTACTACTGTTTCTATTTCTTAAGATTGTTTTGGTTATTTGGATTTGTGTTTCCACACAAATTTTAATAATTTATTCTAGGTCTGTGAAAAATGCCCTTGGTATTTTGATAGGTATTGCATTGAATATGTAGACCACCTTGGGTAATATGTTCTTTTTAACAATACTAATTCTTCCAAACCCAGAACATGGTATACCTTTCCATCTGTTTGTGTTGTCATTATAGATACGTTCCTATATTACCAAAAACTTGAATTTTCTGCACTGTAGCAAACTCAAGGACACCACCAGTCATTCTCAGAACAATATCTGCTAGTAGTTGTTAGCTGTTACCTCATGGTCTAAAGGTCTCCCCTTGTAATGATGCAACCATTTTGGACCAATCTTTATGTAACAAACACCCTTACCCCTTGCCAGCTCCAATTCTAATTCTTGACAAACAACATATGTAATTTTGCAGTTTTTGCCTGTATAAGCCTTCCCCGTTATGTGGTTCAGCAGGATACAATCCAAGTGCTTCCTGACTCTGTCTCCCAGGCTATAATCCTCAGATTGGCTCAAATAAAACTGTTCTCTATTCCTACTGTAATTGTTTATTGATTATTTCCATTGATAAAAATAAATATATTTTCTTCTCTACATTTTTCAATGTTGTCTGATGTTCCATACTAAAATGTTACTCATTCTAAAATCATAATAAGAAGTAACTTTTAAAAAGCTGCTGGGTTGCATTTGAATTAAGTTTATAACATCATTTTTTCATTTCTCAAACAAAAATAAAATCACACATCTACAATTATTCATGTAAGTGTTCTAAACAAATATAAATCAATACAAATAAGTCTATGAGCTGATTTTTCCTGTATATGTCTGGACAGAGACATTATTTCAGCTTGAAGTTATAGGTAATGAATTTGAAATACTTTGAAGTCAGATGCTGAAGGTGGGGGAGGGCAGGAGGTTCAGAGAAGAATGTGCATAAGAACATGCTTGCCGAGTTCCAGGAACTTAGTTACTCAGTGCTCTGTTCATGCTAAATCAGGTGGCAAGTGGAACCATTTCTACCCAAGAAAGGCACGGGAACAGAAGCCACAGTGGGGCACGATGGCATCAAGAAGAGCTGCTCACAGTCAGAAGAGGCACAAGCTGACCAGGCTGGTAAACCAACTACACGTCACTGGGTTCGGAAAGCCAGGGAGCTCCCAGGGGAGCTGGAGAAAGCGTGGGAACAATATACATACCAAACACAGCGGATGCTCTTATAAAGTGCTAAAATGAGATTCAGTTGTCTTACTATAAGTGCCTGAGCCATAACACATTATTTCTCGGTCTTTCTTTAGAAACAAAAATTAAGTCTGGAAGCAGAAACAGTGACAGAGCCAGAAGATGGGTGACTTAGGGCTGACAGTTTATCTGTCTTTATCAAACTAATCACACTGTTTATTCTATTTTCCTTATTATAAATAGCCAATGTCTTTGAGATAGTTATTATATGGAAAATATTGGGACAGATTCTCTACATATATCATCTAATTTTCTGTCTTCTTTAAAAATATTGCTTTTGAAAAAAAGTGGACAGACCATTGAATCTTCTGAAATGAATTGTCTAATTTGGTCACTTAAAAGAGGTCATTATTAGGGTGCATTTATCAACATAGCTATTAATTTAAAGTAATTGTGTCCAAAATAACCTCCTATTTGACTCCTATTTAGTCAAATCAATGTATATTTTTACCCATCTCATTCCGTAAAGGGACATGAGGCAGCTTTATTCTACGCCTCGTTGATATGGAATGCTGCCTTCATGCTAGATCCTTTCTAGAAATGGAATTTAAATTCCAGATCACAAGATTTCCTTCCTTGTGTCACAAAACATCTCATTTTTATGGAAAAAAAGAGCATTTTGGAAAAGCAAAAAATAAGAGGCATAATTTGTTCCAATTTTTGTCAGTTTTTCAAAAGATCCCTCAGAGTTTGACAGCCTTGTCAACAGCCATTCAAGCTGATCTCATTTTACAAGAACAGTAACATGTAATGAGAATATTTCATGACCTAGTTTCATTTCCCCACCTTTACTGTAAGCCCCTCTGAGGCACACACCATGCTTCTGTTACTCACAGGGCAGCAGGCCTGCATTTCTTGAAGTGAGTTCCTCCGACTACAGCACCTACCAGACACACTGGGAAAAGTGCTCTGTGGTCAAGTGGGCTGGGAACTGCTGCCGCCCTTTGTGCAGAGGGCCCTGGAAATGCCTTCAAGCTTATCTTAGCCCAGCAGTTCTCATACTCATTTTGCCATGAAATCCCCCATTTCTAGGGCACCAAATTGTAACAGCCTATGGACAAACTTGAGAAATGTGGTGCTGGGTACATGCAACAGGGACTAGTTCAGGGAACGGACCATTCAGAAAAGTTCTTCTTATCCCAATATAAAGTATAAACCCTTGGGGCTAAGATCGTCACCTTCTTAACCCTCTGAGGCACTCAGAAATTGCTAAGATGCTCCTTCAATAAGCGATCATTGCTCGAGAAGACAGACGTGCAGGAGGAAGTAGCTCTCATCAGTGCTGCCTACCCGCCCTTTCCAAATCCTTTTCCCAGTGGCTGTTAGTTCTCCCTTTTTTGTTCTGAGTCTTGAGAGTTAGAAATGTGAGCATTTTCATGACCTTTTGTAACTATAGTAAGAAAGCACGTATATATGAAAAGTAATTGAGATTACATTCCAAAGTGAAGCATCAACCAAATTAAACATAAATTGCCTGTTAATGAGCTCACCACAACACTTCTTTATAAGATCTTTTGTAAATTATGAAATCCTGCTTTGCAAGACTGAATTGGTTAAAGTGTTAAATATTCTTCAGATACCCCAGAAATGTCCAGCACTACTTCAGAGGTGACAGTGGGGGAAGAGAGAGAGAGGGAGAGAGAGAGAGGAATTTCAGAAGCAAATCATGATAACTGGCAAAATTTTGAAGTGTGATAAATACTATACATGAATAGTCTGGGTTTTGTATTGATTTAAGAAATCATACTTAAATGCATAGTAATGTAGCATTACATAAAGAAAACACAGTTTTAATTGTTTCTAAAAAACAAGGCAATCAATCCTGGACTCAGTCAATGAGCACTCATATTAGAGGCTCTAAGGTGGAGCATCTTAAAGACAAGTCTTCACCCTCCCTGGACAGTTGACTGTAACTTTGCTAGGGTTACAGGATCTGGTAGGGTTACAGGCATCTGCTAGGATAGGCACCTAGCAGATGCCTATCCTGCATCAGGCCCATAATAAATGCTTAGTGTTTAAGAACTACAAGTAAACTATATAATGTTACTATTTTGATTTAAATCCATATAAAATCATCTGTAACTGGAATATAACAACTCCATAAATTTGATTATAGATCAATATCTTTGGATAAATACTTTAGCAGTGAGACTGAATGTCTTAAAATTTTTTATCATCCTTTTGGTTTCTGGGCAGCAGTAACCATGCCTCTTCTTCTCATCTAGTGAGACATGAAATGAAAATCTCATATAAACTTATTCACTCCCTGTCTGTACTTAAAGTTAGAAAGAGGCTTAAATAGATAGGTGAGGTGTCTCAACTCAATAACAAGAAGAAGCCTCATGAAAAGAAGATAAAAGGGATGAGTGAGAAAAGTGAAGGGAATTAAGAGGTACAAGCTGTCAGTTATAAAATAAATAAGTCACAGGGGTGTAAGGCACAGCATAGGGAATATAGAAAATAATATTATAATAACTTTGTATGGTACATAATATTTGAAAAAACTGAATCATTAAGTTGTGCACCTGAAACTAATATAATACTGTTAGCCAACTGTACTTCATCAAAAGCAGAGAGGGGAGGAAAGGGATTTTATTCACCAAAAAAAAAATTATAAACAATTTGCTTTTATATATTACTCTGAATTTACAAATTCAAAGAATTTCAAACTCTCTTCAAAATGATTTGATATAAGGTTTCTCAACTAATAATAAAGCATTACACACGTGTGTGTTTTTTGACCAAATATGTGAAAGAAAATATTTTCTTCTCAGGCAAGTTCACAAGCCACTAGATCCTCGGCAGGTGCACCAAGGGCGGGGTGGGGGGAATACTTATCTTTTAACAACGATGTGACAGAAGTCTGTCCTCTCACTGAAAAAGCATAAATATCAATCATGATTTGTTTTAAGACTTTACATTACCTCTCAGGTCTCTCTTTAGTTTTCTGAGGTCTTTTGGAAAATCTTCAAACTTCATCTGTGAGGTCTGAAGGAGGTCCTGGGGCTCAGGCAGTGGAAACACATACTGTTCCTTTCCAGCATCCTAATTAGTGAGAAGCACATGATGTTCAATTGATTGAGAAGAATACAACAGCAGCAGTGACAAAACAATGACACACACTGTGAAATCGCTATCCAGTGAAGAACAACACGACTCTCTAAAAACCATCTGACCTCATCAAAATTGCACAGATAATAGGAAACAATGTACAACAAAAGGCTTCTGCTATTGTCCTAGGCAGAAAGACCAAAGTAAGTAAGAATAGATTTTGCAAATTATTACATATACAGTGTCAAATAAAATTAATTCCAGTAAATCCACATATTTAGATGAGAATATTTAGAATGAAAGGTGAAATTCTGT
The DNA here is from genome assembly GCF_048564905.1 of Vicugna pacos. Lineage (NCBI taxonomy): Eukaryota > Metazoa > Chordata > Mammalia > Artiodactyla > Camelidae > Vicugna > Vicugna pacos. The sequence continues at coordinate 21,265,111 of NC_132997.1, read as the reverse complement.
TTCATGTTACTTTAGCTTAATAGCACAGAAGACCTTGTGTTCCCCACTGTTCCAACCTAATCTCCCAGTGGAAGCACAGCGGTTTCAGGGTGGAGTCTCAACTGTGTACACTTTCCTGTTTTCACCCTCCTAGACCAGAAAATTAGCTCATTAATTTTTATGATTTATTATTACAAGTATAACTACCATCTAAACTGAAAAGGCAAAGTCTCTCCAGCATTTCTGCACAGCTGGACCAACAGTGCCACTCCCACAGTGAGTCTGACCGAGGCTTGTTAGTATGTGGATTAAGAAAATTTTTAAGTTAAGTATTATTTCAAGTAAGCTGGAGCTTTGAAAAATGCAAAGACATATTATAAATCATGTTAGCAATTAAGATGTAGAAATTAACATCCAGGTAGCTATAAATAATGCATAATGTGTGTAGTTCTAAAGAAAAAAGTAAAATTGTTTCATATCTAACAAAGAAGAAGCTGTTCACCTTCTTTCTGGCACAGTTAGAGACATTAATTTTATTTTATTGCTGAAAATCTGGATGTGTGAAACCTAATACATATTTTTAAAACACCCTCTGTAATACAAGCTTTGTTTTCTATAATATTCAATCAGCCAGGACTATTTCCCCCATGGATAAAAAGAGCAACATGGTTTTATAATCAAGTTTGACATGACATGATAATATATCTATTAGATTACCCATATAGTAATATATTCTGTACTACTAACATATCTGTATACAATATATGTACAGCTATGGTAATAAAAGTGATATATATTTAAGAAACTGGATTGTTTGTAAAATGATTTAAGCAACTTGACTTCCTTTGTCTTTCCTAACTTGCACATCAGTGAAATGATTAGCAATACCTGAATCAATTAACAAAACATGTATTAAATGCCTGCTGATAGGCACGCTGAGCAAAAATTAATTCCGAGTGATTGGAGTAACAGCTCCATCCACGTGGGTCTACCAATAGTACAAACTATATACATATATAACTATATAAATATAGTTACATGTGTTTTATAGAAAAAGAATGAAATCAGAAAGACTTTGCATAGCTGTTGTGAAAGTATACAAAAATCTTGCTTCTTGCTTCATTACTTTTTATTCAGATTACTTCTTAATTATTTAAATTAATGAAATTTAACTTATTGGAGGATTGAATAAGATATATTTACCAATACAAAAGAATCCTTTATTCATATACAGTTATGATTCTCAGACTCTGTTTCAGATCCATTTTTATGAGTAACATTTACAAAAACTACTTGTTTCAATCCAAAAATCAGTGTTAAAAACTATTCAAGGGCTAGCATATGTTTAGAAGAAAGTTTTTGTTTTTAAAGAAATGTGATTTATCAGGTTGACAAAGTGGAGATTCCTATGAAACTGTGTATCATACAGATAAACAGCATTTGAACAAATATAACCATAAAAAATCACAAAAATTACATGCTCTTGGTGTCCTAAGCAAGGATGATGTCTTCCCCAATTTTGGGAAAGCACAGTGTGTGGCATTACATAGAAGCCCGATGTAAGCCAAGTTAAGAGGTAAAAGACAATGCACAAAACACGTTTATCCTCACATTATTCATGACACACGTGCACAGAAGATACTGCATTTTTCAAATGGAAAGAGCCCACCCATAGCCTGGATGCCATCTACAGGGTCCTATGATGCACTCACTGCTCAGGTTTGTCCAGAGACTTGTCATTTTCCTTGTTTTTGGAGGACCGGCCATGTGTCTCCATTTTTTCCAGTTCATCTGATTGTGCTCTGAGGAAAAACAAAAGCCAAGTGGTTGTTAGATAATCATGATTTTAAATACAGGAAAACTCTGTGTATTTTGATATTTTCAGCATCTATTTGAGGTAAAGCTTGACTTAATTCATGACACATTTTAAAATGTTTAAATATGTTTAATGCAAACCAGATCATCTCCAAATCTTCTAAATGCTATTCGCTATTAGTCATGCACCAAAATAAATAAATAAATATTTTTATTTATTCCAGCATGCTTTAAAACAGTACAGTTTTCCTCCCTTGTTTTTAGGTATTTATAATGCTCTCTGGAATGCAAGACTTTTATTTCAAACTGGTATTTCTCTCAGAAAGTAATCAAGTTAAATTTGTAAGTAATTTGATCCTAAAGGTGTTATAACTTTTTTAAAGAAATAAATAAGTATTTAACTATTGCAATCATTGTTTCTGCCTCTTTGTTTTGGAAAAAGAAAAGTACAATTTAATTATTAAGTCATGGAACAAAAATAGAAGATTTTGATTATTTCAAATTTTTTCATCACAAAAATGCTCCAGGCTTCTTTTCTTTCTAACTGTCCTCTTTCACCCTTTAACACCCAAGCTAAAAATTTGTTGCTCTAAGTTTGGTTCTTTATAGGAGAGGATCGTCTGCATTTTAACATAAGGCAGAATATTTTACAGGTTTGAACAACACAAAATTTATTCTTAATACAGAATTTAGATGATTTTAATTTTCAGTCTTATCTCTATAATTCGCAAAGATGTTTCAAAACAGTCAAAATCCTACATTTTCTAAGTGTATTAAGAAGTCTGAGTCAACCACCATATCTTGGGTTTGAGTCTAGTCCTCAGAAGTAAAAATCCCTTCAACATTTTCTGTTGTTTAAACATAAGGCAGCTCAGCCATAAAGTGCTGTAAATGATAGAAGCTGAGAGATTTCTAATAAAGCTATTTTGTGTTTTGTGTTCACTGACTGATTTGAAATGCAGGCTTTTCTGTTGATGGGATTACCCAGCAAAGACTAGCTCCTCAAAGGAAGCTTCTCTCAGCAGGGAAAGAAGATTTGATGACAGATCAATAGATCTTCTGAGGGCTTGACCCATTTGGCTTTTGGAATGTAATGCAACAAAAGATACATAGAAGTAAATGAGATGGTTTGGCTTCAATATAACCTTCACTAAAAAGCCTGCCTTGCCCACCTTGATCCTCATTATAACAAGTCTCTGTCCACAATAACACAGAACCTTATATTTGTTCTGTTCTGTGCTTACTACAATGTCTTACTGGTGCTACACATGGATGTCTACTTCTTCTACTGACTGGAGCTTATTGGAGAGAAGGACTATGTCCTGTGTATCTCTGTGGTCCTAGTGACCAGTATGATTCATGGTACAGTCAGCCCTCTTTATCCGTGGGGTCTGCATTTGTGGATTCAACCGAACACAGATCCAAAATACTCAGGGCAAAAAATTTCATAAAGTTCCAAAAAGCAAACTTGAATTTGTTGTGCTCCAGCTACAATTTACATAGCATTTATGTTGTATTAGAAATTATAAGTAATCAAGAGGTGATTTCAAGTATACAGGAGGATGTGTGTGGGTTATATGCAAACTACAAACAATTTTATTTAAGGGATTGAGCATCTGGGGATTTGAGTAGCAATTCCCTGCAGATACCAAGGGATGACTGTATGTAGTTAGAAGTCAGTAATTTTTTTAAAGACAGAAAAATTAGATCACTAATTGAATAGGAAAAAAGAAAGCCTCCATGTCCTGGGAGAAGAGAGAGGTTAAAGGAGGAAAGTTAATGACAAGACAATCAAAATAAGAAATATCGAGGACATAATGATATACAGATAATGCCAAGTGTTTACCATCATCCTAGAGTAAAATGAGGGTCCTTATGAGGTAATTTGAATCCCAAATAGATACTTAGGCATGCCTGAAACAGAGCTGGTCATGTCAAACATGAGGATACAAATAGATAGATTAAAAAAATACGAAGGCTGCGTCCAGCAAAGCTACATGTGAATTCACTCATCTATACGTTCACTCAACAAAACGCTCTCGTGTGCATATCATTCATCTCTTATGCGGGAATACGTATGTGTAGGAAGTTACAAAAATAGAACTAAAACTTAATGTTAATCACGTCTGCAATATTCTGCTATTCATTACTACAGCAAGACCAACTGTTTCTTCTTGCCTGACATCATGGCTTTCTCCTTGCAAGACATGTGGGATCAAGCAAAAGTCAGTAATTTTCTACCTGTTAAAAACCCATTTCTCACTCTTATCAGCAACTATCAACTATGTAAAACGAGTGCTACAAATTCATGCCAGAACTTAGAGGTCATCTGGATAATTTTGGCTTTGTTTGACCTCCAAATTAAATATAGTCTCAAGTGTTCTCCTCTGGTTTTTCTTTTAAAAAAATGAATTTTAGGGATTATTTATTCATCCACCCATTCAATCAAAAGCCCCACCCCCAGACCACAGGAGCCAATCCGCGCGCTCGCTGCCAGGACAGGCCCCGCCACAGAGCCCTCCTCGGCCTCGCCCCTCCTTCCGCCTACCGGCCCGCCAGTTGGCAGTCGGCAGTTGGTGTGAGCGGCCATCGTTTCAGAAGCTCCGCGGCTCCCCTGAGGCGGCGGCTGCTGCTGAGGCGGCGGCGGCGGCGGCGGCGGCGGCGGCGGCGGCGGCGGCGGCGGCGGCGGCGGCGGCGGCGGCGGCGGCGGCGGCGGCGGCGGCGGCGGCGGCGGCGGCCCCGAGCTGGTCGGCCCGCAGGTCTTAGGCGTGGGGCCGCGCTCCAGCAGTCTCATCCTCGAGGGCTCCTACCGCGTGGTGTGGTGAGTGTCCGCGCCCCGCGTGCCGGCCGCGCCCGCCCGGCCTCCCGTTCCGCCTCGTTGGCTGCGGCAGTGGCGTCGTGCCCGACCCGCGACCCCGACCCTGGCCGGACCGCAGCCGGGCTGCCCGCCGTCCGCGCGCCGGGGGTCTCGGGCGGGGCCGGGCCGCTCGGGCCGGGTCGTTATTCGCGGTGCTTCCCGGGCGGTCCTCGATGGCGCGCGGAGTAGGGGAGCGGCGCGGGGGTCGGAGGCCGGGACCCGGGACCCCCGGGACGGGAACTGCCCCCAGCCCTAGGGTACTTGACTAGCGGCCTTCCCTTGAAGTCCCCATAGTGAAGCCGCGAAGTACTTAAGATGCTTGAGGAGGCGGCTGCGGTCTGGACAGCGGTTCTCAGTGGCGCGTGTGCACAACCCCGAAGTCATCGTCTTGTTTTGCCCCCTCCCCTGCCTTTTCCTCCAAAGGCTTTGGTTCAGCACCTTCCGTGGTGCCAGTGGTGCTCCCCTGCGCAGGCTTTCTAACAGACATGAAGTGGCACCAGTGTGGGTGTGGAATGTCTCCATCTTCAAGTGTTTAAATGGGTTTGGGCATGGTACTGTTCGCGTTTCAGGAAGGGTAAGTCAGCATCGCTGTTGTGATTTATTTAAGGAGTCTTTTGGAGTTGGGCCTAATTTGACTTGTCCCGCCTTTTACCGGGCGTGAGCTCTCGTACTGGCATAAAGGCTTCCAGAGGTTTTAGCATAATGACTGTGGACTTTCCCTGTTGAAGCTTTAGTGGTCTGTGTGTGTGCCGCCCTGATGGAGTTCTTGCAGAGCCACATGCAGGCGCCCTTGTCTGGCTCGAGATCCCTCAGAAGTGTTCGTGGGATGGGGTTGATGGTGATTTTTCTTTGTTTTTTGTTGTTAGAACCAACTACCTGTGATATTTTGTGCTCATGCAGATTTGTGGTGTAGGCTTCCTTATGCCTAAACCTTCATGTGTGTCTTTTGTGTTGTGTGAAGGAAGCAGACTATTTATGATCACTTCATGTCAGGTACTGTGCTATGTACCTTATCTCATGTTACCTGAACAACCAGCTGCAGAGAGGGAAGGGCAGTGCTAGCTCTATTTCAGATGAGAAAGTGTTTTGAGGTGAAGCCGGTTCTGAAGGTCCCACAACTAAAGAGTCAGACTTCAGATTGTACCTGAGATCCTGTTTCAGTTGCCAGAGCTCTTTTCATTACTCCCTATTTTCCTTAATTAGTATTATTAATAAATTTGAAATTTTAGCATATTTTACTCTTACAAGCAAATTTATTTCAGAAACGTTCAAATTTGAACGGTAATAATTATAGAAATACACAGAGGGAATATTTTACCACGTATGTTAGCTAAGTACAAAGACTAGTTAAAATTCTTTTAAAAAAAATACTTGAATATTTACATTCTCTTCAGGAGCAGAGTGCTTCACAGTACACAGCTGTGAAGATTCACGTGAACTCAGTAGGCTGGGATCCATAAGAGGAATTAAATTAGGTCAGGCCTAAAAGAAATAAGGTCCTAGAAGGTAACAGAAAGACAGTACTGCCCACAACATCAATTACCTGGAGTAGGTCTGATTGCTGTGCATCTGCTGGTATGTGTGCTAGTCACCAGGTCTCGTTGTGAGAGGCTCGGAATTGCCCGTCACATCATTGGGCCCTTAGAAAAAATTAACGCTTAAATGTGTACTGAAAAAGTCTAATTTTATGACATCTCAGTCAAAAATTGTTTTTTAATCTGATGAGAATTTTTCCTAGCTTGATGATGGTTTAGATCTGGTAACTTTCTATCTCGGCTGTGGACTTACATGACTTAAGTCTCTATTAGGTGAAATGTCAAGTCCACTTACTATATATATTTTCCTTTCTTAAGAAAGATCCAAGTACAAATAATATTGGAATTAGAATCCTGGGACCAGATTATAACTTTTTACCTTCAGGTTGATTGTATTTCATATAAGAGTTTAATTCACATTGTGCATTATTAGTATTTAGTAAATGTTGGTTAACGATGCTGGGTTTTTGAAGGATTTCTCGATTGAAATATTAATAATATTTGAAGAACTGACATTTTAAAAAGCTTAATGTTTCCAGAAGGACTTAAAATTTTAAGGAAGAATTTTTTTTTTATTTTCTGAATCTGTTCATTAGGAATTTTGCCTTTTCCATGAAAAGTCCTTCCCTAAACATTACGTATGGGATATAAAGAGTGGAGTTTGAATTGAGCCTTTCTGAGTGGTGTGATTTTGATAGAAAGATAATAGGTGTAAGGGACAATCTAAGCTATGGAATCCAATCCTGCAAAAGGACTTAGGTGGCAAATTGTGGAGGACTCTGTAGACAGAATAGAGTTAGATTTTATGTTTGTGCAATGGAGAAGGATCAGAGTTTTTGAAAAGAAGCAGGCACATGATCAGTTTTGAAATTTTGGGAGAATCTAGATCGACACTGGTGGAAATGACAGGAGAAAATTAAGGTAGGGATTCAACTAGGCTAGTGGCCTTCTAAAGGTGAAGTGAGGTAGCGGTGTGGAGGATGGAGATGTTAGAGTCAATAATGGGCTCTTCATGGCAGGTATGGGATGCAAAGGATGATGAGGTCTTACAGGGTAAGAGTTTACGGTGGTGCCATCATTAGAGGAGGAATACTGTAGGAAGAGAAGGTTTGTTAAGGAAAAATAGTGGGTTCTGGTTTGGACTTGTTAAGTTTATGATGCAAGTAGGTCCTTTAGGTTGTATCCACAAGGCATCCTGAAAATAAGAGGGACATAGAATCTGGAGATGGAAATTTGTGTAAGTTGTAGTCTGGTGTACAGGAGCACAGATCCTTATTTGAGATCATTGGTTAGGTGAAATCGCATACATATATTCTGTGTGTTTATCTTTTTAGTAAACAATCCATATCATTCAGTATATTTTCAAAGGGTTCATTATCCCAGAGAAGTTAAGAACCAGTGAGACAGAACAGAAAGACCAAAGAAGAAGCCTTGGCAATCAAGTAGTTCTAAGAGGTGGGAAAGGAAGAGGAAGCTTAGGACTGGTGAGATGTACAAGACCGGAGAAAAGGGGGAAAAAATGGTATGAAAGAGAGAAATTGAAGGTGTATGTTTCATTATCTAATTAAGATAACCATCTGTTTTGGGTAAATTCAGCTTGAAACATTTTCTGAGTGTAACTGAGAGGTCGTGGGGTCATCTCCATAGATGATAATTGAAGGCTTGAGAGAGGACAAGATGAGAAAAAATGTGTGAGCTGAGCCGAAGGAATGCCTGACTTTAGGTGTCCTTAGTGGGCAGCTACAGAAGAGGAGGAGGAGGTGTGGTCAGAGGCCAGAGACCTGGGAGTCCACATTGTCGGAGGAGCCGGGGACATAGTGGTCACTAGGGATCTGTACAGAGGACCGTAGAGAGCAGGGTGCAGCTGGAAGACAAGCTGTTGGATTTGTTGACTTTCAGCTCTCCTGAAAAAACATAGTTTTAACAAAAATTTTGTCGTGCTCATATTCCTGATGGTGCAGTATCTGGTCCTGTTAATGTTTCTGTGATCACAGCAGGCTGGTAAGAACTACCATTTAGTCAATGTTTTCTGTTATTTTTTAATTGGCATCATTAAAGCATATATTCATTAGTCCTCTTAACCACACTGCAGGGGTGGTTCCTTTCCTTAAGTGGGAGTCTGAGACACAGCGAGGTTACTTAATTTGCCCACAGATACCCAACTAGGAAGTGGTAGAGCATCTGTGTCTGCTTCCTAAGTGATACTCAGCCAAAGAGTAGAGTTGAGAAAATGCATGCTTTCAGTAGCAGAAAATATCTATCGTCTGCTTTTCCCATGGTTTGCTTTTTAGCCTTTTAAAAACCTTTCATGCAAGGTCATTCACTTAGAATTCATTCAGCACCAGTTCTCTGCAAGGACTCACATGGCGCCTGCCCTTCAGTAGCTGTTGTTCCAGACAATGGGGTGCAGTTGGGCGGGAACACAGAAGCCCCTGTAGAGTGCTGTGGGTGACAAAGTCCTGAGTGGCATGTGGCTGTCCGTGTCCGGCGTCACAAACCTTCGTACTGGGTGTTGGTGTGTGAGTTGGGAGTTTGCCGTGAGACGTGCTCTCCGGGTAGAGGAGAGTGCGCACGCCGAGGCACAGAAGTCTGAACATGGCACAGCCGGTCAGGAAAAGCACGAGTTGTCTGAGAAGTGAGGCTGTGGGTGGGTGCCTTGGGGAGAAAGCTGGAGTGGAGGCAGCTGGGATGGGTGGGGCCGAGTTCTGAAGGGCTTTGTTTTCAAAGGAGTTGGGACTTGATTTGGTCAGTGAAGGTCCCTGAAGGATGCCCTTTTTCTGCTGGTTCCTCATCCAATTTTGTGTTTCCCTCTGTCTCTCTTTGACTTTCTAATCGCTGCGCTTGTCTCTTCTGTTTACTTACTTAGGGCTACTCAGTGGGTGTGATTTTTATCCAGTCTACAGGGGCATTGAAATGTATGTGGGTTTTGTTTTACTTTTTGTTGTTGCATTGATTGGAGGTGTTATTGGCCTTTGGTGTGTATGAGGTGGAGGCCAACGTGCCAAACGACCTGCATGCAGTTTGCATGCAGCACATTCAGTCCCTGCACCAGAGAAGCCTCCTGTTTAGATGCCAGTGCTGTTTCCCTCCAGCCCATCATGAAGAAGGGCTGGGTCCTAGTCAGGTCCTGCCTTCCTCTGAGATTCATCTACTCCAACAACTTGTCCTTATTACTTTCAGCTCTAGCCCTCTCTCCATCCCTCCCTGGGACTTTGCTGGGTATTGGTACCACCTGTTTGAAAGGCAGGACCAGCAGTGGTATAAATCATGTACAGAGGTTCCAGATCAGATTCCTAGTTGTGCTGGTTTAGCTGTTAATTTGACTTTTAAAAAACAAGTCTCTTGTCTGGTTTTCAGAGCTCAGAGATGGGACGACACCATTTTACATAAGCAACAGAAAATCCAGAGTTTCTGAGCAGTTTTGTGTGCAAGTAAAATGCAAACAAAATTCATTTTGATATTAGTAACATCCCAAATAATGTGCTCCTGGTGATTAGCTGTAATATATATGCCATTCTGATGAATTGAATTTGTATGTTCTCAATTCTCAAGTATTAATAAAAATTCTTTAATGAAAAGCATCCTAGTTGAGTTTTCCAGGAACTATGTATAGTTTATTCCTCACCTTGCTGGCAGTAATGTACCTACTAAGTAAAAATCAAGCGATTCCCCCCAAAACATCTCAAGCTACCCCACCATCCATCCAGCCTGCTCTGCCCACCCACCTGCCTGACCCTGAGATACTGTTTCTTCCTTTTGGCTTCTCTTTTCTCTTTCACTTCTTGAGGCTCCCATACGTTGGAAAGCCAACAGGTTTGATGTTCTCCAGGGTCTCTCAGATGCGCAGTCTTAAGGCAGGCTCTGGGCTCTGAGCCCATCCGCGGCTGGTAGGAGCTGGGGGTGGGGTGTAGGCGTGAGGTCTGCAGGACTTCACCATCACCAGCTGACTAACATTACTTGCAAGCTTGCCTTAGGTGCTGTGGTTTGAAAGTCATTTTCATCCTCACCTTTGAGTTATTTTTTTTTCACTGTACAGATGAGGAAACCAGGTCTTAGGTAACATGTCCAGGGTTCACAGCCAGTAAATATACAGCAGAACTGAGATTTGTCTAGACCTCAAAACCTGTCATTATTATTATTATTTTTTTTTACTAAACTACTGTAGACTTTCCTCTGTTGTGGTGAGTTACCTGGAAACCTTCTTCTTCCAGCCTGGGTTCCTGAATGTGTTGTCACCAAAGTATAAAATGATGATTGTCATGGCAAACTTGGGCCTGTTGTGGAGATGGAAGAAGGAAGAAGCAGAAACTTGGAAGGGGTGAGGAAGGTAGGGTCACTGCAGCTTCATTTTTATCAGAAGGTTGTTTATCAGTGTTAATCCTTCTCCTCCTACATACCTCCACCAGTTTCTTGATGTTCACTCATTTAGTAATGACACTGAGCATGTACCTGACCTGTGTAGTAAGCAGTACGATCGAAGTGGTTTTTAATTTTTGGTGCTTACAGTCTTAACAGGAAAGTAATCACATTTACTGAAAATGATGAGGTGCAGAGTGCTACCCTTTATACCCCTAAAAAGTGGAGCAAAGCTCTGAGGAGTAGTCTAGGCCAGTTTCCTGGAGGAAGTGCTGTTTAAGCTGGGACCTGGAGAATGACTTAGAGCTAGCTGAGTGAAAGATAGGGAAGAGTACTAAAGTGTTTGAGGCACTACTTGTGGGAAATGGATGGTAAGAAGGTAGGAACTAAAAACTAGATCAAAGCATCTACTCCCCACCCTTTGTACATTTAGAAAATCTTCTTGTATCCTGCATCTCTGCATAGCTGTTTTTGTTTGTTTCTTCTCTTTTCACTTTTACCGCATCCCATGCAGTTGGCAGAAGAGAGCTGACCCTCACTCCCCAGAGATATGTGTCTTCAGAGCAGTCTGATTCCTGGGGGAGAGAATCTGATCCAGCTTGGGCTAATGTCCACCACTGGTCTGGACAGCTGAGGCCCAGGTGGAGTCATCTGATAAGGCTGAACTTCTCTAAGGTGGTGCAGTGAGGTGGGGGTGGTCATGAGATGTCTCCTGCTGACCTCTGACACTTACCACGGTAGCTCTTGGTGCTGCTTACCTACCTGTTGTGCTGGGCTGAGGCCTGCTGATGGGGGCTGGTGGGGAGAAGAAGAGGGGAGGGCAAAGTCATTTAGGCAAGAGAGGGGCTTTGGGCTGATTTTAGGGTGCTTCTGGTTTCGTCTTTGCCAGTATCGGGGTGGCAGCCAAACTGGGTGGTGTTCTTTACAATGTATTTAATATTTGATATGTATGTAACATGAGAGTTATGCAGCCTAACAATAAACACCCAAGAACCCACCACCCACTGACTGACTTCACACCAGATTGTCAGAGGCCCATGTTCTAATCTCTGGCTGGGAGTCTGTACAGTAGAGCAGGAAATAGTGTGGGCTCTGAACCCCTGTATGTGAACTGAGCTTGTTTTTCTCTTCTGTAGAGAAAGGGTAGTGATACCCACCTCAGGGTTGGGAGGATTGAATGAAACACATCGGTGAGTGCTGAGCCCATGGCCTCGGGTTAGTGCTCTAGTTGTTACTCCCTGGAAGTGAGCAGGCCTGGTGAGATCAGTGTCCTCCCTCCCCTCAGTCTCTTGGACATCACCCTGGAGTGTGAAGCAGAGTCTGTGGAAGTGAGACTGTCAGACTTGGGTCACAGGGTTGTGTGGTCTCGGGCAACATCCTCTCCTGGTGAGATTTATCAGTTAGAGCATCTTCTCTGCCTGGCCCTGGTCCATGTTCCCAACCACCCTAAGGAATGCTGCAGGTGGTGTAGGAGACAGACTGATAAGGAAATAGACTACTGTGTCACTTGGTGAAAACACTGATATGAGAGAATACTGAACAGAACCACTAACTCCTCCTGGGCTTCCCAGTTTCTAATTAATCCAGCAAGTGGTGTCTGTATGCACTAGGACACGTACTAGTTGTTCAGCTACTTCAGTGAATAAAACACCTAGTCCCCAGCAGCTCATAGATGGTGGATGCCTGGCTTAGAGTGAGCCCATTCCATAGGTTGTTGTTTGGTTTTGCTTATGTTTTCCTCTGCTGTGCAAAAGCTTGTAAGTTTAATTAGATCCCATTTGTTTGTTTTTCCTTTTATTTCTATTTCTTGAATAGACTGCCCTAGGAGAACATTGCCGAGATATATGTGAGATAATGTTTTGCCTATGTTTTCTTCTCGGATTTTTATTGTGTCTTGTCTTATGTTTAAGTCTTTAATCGATTTTGAGTTTAGTTTTGTACGTGATGTGAGGGAGTATTCTTGCTTTATTGATTTACATTGCTGCTGTTCAGTTTTCCCAAAACCATTTGCTGAAGAGACTGTCTTTATTCCATTGTATGTTCTTGCCTCCTTTGTCGAAGATTAATTGACCAAAACCTTGTGGGTTCATTTCTGCGCTCTCTCTTCTGTTCCATTGGTCCGTAGGTCTATTTTTGTACCAATGCCATGCTGTTTTGATGACTGTATCTCTGTAGTATTGTCTGAAATCAGGGAGGATTATTTCTCCAGCCTTCTTCTTTTTCTTCAGCAGTGCTGTGGCAATTCTGGTTCTTTTGTGATTCCATATAAATGTTATTATTATTATTTGTTCTAGTTCTGTGAAATATGCCCTGGGTAATTTAATAGAGGTTACATTAAATCTGTATGTTGCCTTGGGCAGAATGACCATTTTAGCAATATTGATTCTTCCAATACATGAGCATGGGATATCTTTCCATTTTGTTAAGTCTTCTTTAATTTCCTTAGTCGATGTTTTCTAGTTCTCTATGTATAAGTCTTTCACCTCCTTGGCTAGATTTATTCCTAGGTATTTTATTACTTTGGGTGGTGTTTAAAAAGGGACTGTTTCTTTACTTTCTTTTCCTATTGATTCATTGTTAGTGTAAATAAATGCAACTGATTTTTGTACATTAATCTTGTATCCTGCTAACTTGCTGAATTCTTTGATTAGTTCTGGTAGTTTTGTGTGGCACTTTTAGGTTTTTCTATCTATAGTATCATGTCATCTGCATATAGTGACAATTTTACCTCTTGTTTTCCAATTTGGATCCCTTTTATTTCTTTTTCCTTGCCTGATTGCTGTGGCTAGTACTTCAAGACTCTGTTGAATAGGAGTGGTGAGAGTGGACGACTTTGTTGGCCCGGATTTTAGTGGGAAAGTTTTTAGTTTTTCACAATTGAGTACTAAGCTGGCTATAGGTTTGTCATAAATAGTTTTTACCATGTTAATATATGTTCCCTCTATACCCACTGTGTTGAGAGTCTTTATCATAAATGGGTGTTGAATTTTATCAAATTCTTTTCCTGCATCTATTGAGATGATCATGTGTTTTTTGTCCATTCTCTCTTGATGTGGTGTATTATATTGATTGATTTGCTAATGTTGAGCCATCCTTGTGTTCCTGGAATGAGTCCAACTTGATCATGGTTTGTGAACTGTTTTATGTGCTGCTGGATTCTGTTTGCTAATATTTTGTTGAGGATTTTTGCATCTATTTTAATCAGTGATACTGGCCTATAATTCTCTGTTTTGGTAGTGTCTTTGCCTGGTTTTGGCATCAGGGTGATGATGGCTTCATAGAATGAGTTTGGGAGTACTCCCTCTTTTTCAGTCTTCTGGAAGAGTTTGAGTAGAACTAGTTTGAGTTCTTCTTTGTATGGTTGGTAGAATTCCCCAGTGAAGCCATCTGGTCGTGGACTTTTATCTGTAGGGAGGTTTTTTATTGCTAATTAGGTTTCATGTCTAGTGATCGGTTTGTTCAAGAGGTCAGTTTCTTCTTGATTCCATCTTGGTGGACTGTATATTTCCAGAAACTTGTCCATTTCTTCTAGGTTTTTCACTTTGTTTCTATGTAGTTGTTCATAGTATCTCGTATGATATTTTGTATTTCTGTGATATTGGTGGTCCTGGATTTTTGTTTGTAGGAAGTTCCAAAATTTACTGCCTTCTTACTAGTTACCAGTCTGCTTTGGAGCTCTCTGGGCTTCCTATAATTGGGTGTCTGTTTCCTTATCCAGGTTAGGAAAAGTTTCAGAGCTCGTTTCTTTGCATATATTTTCTGCCCCCTTTTCTCTTCTCCTTCTGAAGCTCCTATAATGAGAATGTTATTGTGCTTGATGTTGTGCCATTAATCTTGTAAGCTGCCTTCACTTTTTTTTTTCTCTTCCTGTCCATTTTTGCTTCTATGCTTGAGGGGGTTCCCCTCACCTGTCCTTGAGTTCACTGATTTTTTTTTTTTGTGCTTCATCTGGTGTATTTTTAAGTTCAATTATTGTATTCTTTAGTTCTGTGACTTCTGTTAGGAACTTTCTTATGTTTTCTATCTCTTTGTTGAAGTTCTCACTGTCTTCATCCATTATTCTGAGTTCAGTGGGCTTTATATGAGTGAACTTTGAATTCTTCATCAGGCTAATTACTTTTCTTCATTTCATTGTTTTTTTTTCTGGGGTTTTATCTTGTTCTCTCATTTGGAACATTGTCCACAGTTTTCTGTGTTTTCACTTCACTTGACTCTCTTTGTTGGTTTCTATGCATTAAGTAAAACAGCCACCTCTCCCAGTCTTGAAGAGTGTGTGGGAGATGAACTTTGTCAGTTAGCCCTGCCTACTCTTGGTTGTCAATGAAACTGTGATTATCCAAGCAGCTAATTTTATTTTGACAGCTTCCAGCAGTTGAGGGTGTGCCAAGACCAGTCAGTATCTCAAAGGTGAGGATCTCAACACAAAAGTTCAGACTGATTGGACTCCATACCCCCCAGTAATAGCTTTTGAAGAATATAAATACCTTGAGGCTTGGGACTGCTAATGTAGTCCCTGCTGGCCCCTAGAGCTAGGAAGTCTGGAGGTGTCCCCTGGAGAACAGTCACAAAGAACAGGGTTTCAGATAAGTATACAAGCTCCTTTCTGGGAAATGTCAGTGAGCTGCAGCAAGGCAGGCTGAGAGTGTAATGGTGGCACCCCCAGCCTACCTTCCCTGAGAGAACCTCAGTTGCCTCCTGATGTGTGCCAAACCTGAAGCCTGCCTCCAAGTCCAAAGCTCTTAGACTAGAAAATGAGGCCTTTTTTCACATAAAGGCTGGGGATGTGTCTCAGTCTAATGTGCAAGGCCTGAAAGTGGTAGCCTGCCAGGAAGTGTCTCTCCAACATATTACAGATCCATGGGTGTGAGACATGCAGTCGGTCCTGGCCTCCAGAGCCAGGTGGTCAAGGAGCATGCCCTGAGTGGAAGCCACAAAACCTGGGTCACCAGTGTGTAGACATTCCCTGCTTGGAGATACTCTCACTCTGCAGCCTATCAGAGGGAGAGTGCAAATATGACTGGAGTGAGGCAGTGGGAGTGCAAAGATGACACCTTCTGAATAAAGAGGAGCAGAAGAAATGGGAAAAGATGAAGTAAGAAATACAGCAAGACAGAAGGAGAGCGGGGAAGATGTCACCTGCTGGCTGGAGCATAAAGCTGGCACCCAAAGGGAAGGGGAAAAAGAGATGGTACCTGCCAGTTTTATTAAGGCAGAGGGAGAGCAGGAGGATGGCACCCACCACCAGCCTCAGCCCCTGGAGAGTTTTCCAGCAGCCCCTGCCCCTCAGACCAATGCTTTAACTTTTGGAAATGAGTCTCTTTCACATAAAGTGTGGGTGATTTTCAAAGGGCCACTTCTGCACTTGGCCCTGGACCAAAAGCACAGGCCCTTTAAGAGTGGTTCCTGAATTCACCGGAGCCCAGTGGGTCTCACAGCCATGTGTCCTGAGGGTCTTCCAATTCAGATGCTTTGGGGGTTTCTCTCTCAGTTGTCAGTCTTCAAAGTTTGAGTCCCCAGTGCGGGGGTACAAACCATTCACACCTCAGGTAGAAGTTCCCTGTTGTGAGTTCTCTCCTGAGTGTGTCTGTGCACACCAGGGGTGGGGTTTCTGGTGAAACTGTGTCTCAGCCTTTCCCACCTGCTTTGATGTGGTTTCGCTCTGGTTTGCCTGATGTGAAGGGGTTGCTCCACCGTTTCTGAGGCTTTTCCAGAGGAAATTGTTCCACATGTAGCTGTAGATTTGTTGTGTTTGTGGGAGGAGGTGAATTCAGGATGGTTCCATGGCGCCATCTTGAATTCAAACCTATTATATATGTTTTAAACTTTGGTTTTCAATTGCTCAGGTCACTGCTAGTGTATGGAAGTATGATTAATGCTGTGTATTCATGTTTATGTATGGATCTCATATTCTGGGATCTTTCTAAAGCTATTTATTATAATTTATTATGAGTTTTCTTACAGATTCCTTGCAGTTTCTCCATAGGCAATGATGTCATCTGTAAATAATGACAATTATATTTCTTCTTTTCTAGTCGGTGTGCCTTCATTTCCTTTCTTGCCGCACTGCACTGACTAGAACCTGTACTAAAGTTGCACACTGGCAGAAGAGAGCAGACATTCTAACGTTGTTTTCAAACCAAGAAAAGCATTCATTCTTTCACCATTATGATGTGGGATATGGGTGTTTTGCGGATGTTCTTTGTTAGGTTGAGGTAGTGCCCTTCTACTCCTAGTTTCTGAGCATTTATTTATATGAATGGGTGTTGAATTTTGTTTAATGCTTTTTCTGTATTAATTGATGTGACTGCATGGGTTCTCTTCTTTAGACTCTTCATAGGGTAGGTCACAGTGTTGATTTGTGACTATTGAACCAGGCTTGCATTCCTGGAATAAATTCCAGTTGGTGATTGTCTTATTCATGTGGATGCTTATGGCAGGTGTTCTTGTGGATTTCTTACTGTAGGCTAAATTATGTTTCCCCAAAGGGGTCCATGTCTAATCACTTCTATGACAATGTGTGAGTGTTACCTTGTATGCAAAAGGGAGTTTGTAGAAGTAACTATGTTAAAAATCTTGAGATGGGTTTATCATACATTTTCTGGCTTTACTTAATATAAAAGGAAGGATACAGGAACTGAGTCAGAGAGACCATAAGATGGTAGAAGCAGAGACTAATGTGATACACTTTGAAGATGGGCAAACTGCAAGGATGACAGGCATCCTCTGGATGCCAGAAAGGGAAAGGGAACAGAGTCTCCTGTGAGGCATCAAAAGGAATCAGCCCTGCTGACACCTTGACTGACATCAGACTACTGACCTGCAAAACATTACTATAATAAATTTGAGATATTTTAAGCTAGTAAATAGTAATTTGTAATTTAATGATACAGTTGGTAATCTGTAATACTTTATAATAATTTGTCATAACAGCCAGAGAAAATGAACACACTTACATTTTGTTGAGAATTTGGGTGTGTATCCTGGGGATATTTGTCAGAAATTTTCTTTTTTGTGCTGTCATTGTCAGGTTTTGGTGTTACGTTATGCTGGCCTTTTAAAATAAGTTGGGACATAATCACTTTGCTTCTACTTGCTGGAACAGATTTTGTGTAATTCATATTATTCTTTATAAATGTTTGTGGTTTTCAAGGAATTTACCCACTTCATGTTTCTTCTCCCTGCGTTTGTGTGTGTGTGTGTGTGTGTTTGTATAACTTTTTTTTTGAAGTGTAGTCGGTTTACAATGTTGTGTCAATTTCTGGTGTGCAGTATAACGCTTTAGTCATAAATGAACATACATATATTTGGTTTCATATTCTATTTCATTAAAGGTTACTGCAAGATGTTGAATCTATTTCGCTGTGCTTTACAGTATAAATCTGTTGTTTATCTATTTTATGTATTGTAGTTAGTATCTGCAAATCTCGAGCTCTCAATTTACCCGTTCCCACTCCCTTCACCTCTGATAACAATAGTTTGTTCGCTCTGTCTGTGAGTCTGTTTCTTTTTTGCAGATAAGTCCATTTGCTTCTTCTCCTTTATATTCCACACTTAAGTGATATCATATGGTATTTATATTTCACTTTCTGGCTAATTTCACTTAGAATGCCCATCTCCAAGTCTACCTATGTGTTGCAAATGGCATTATTTTATTCTTGTTTATGCCTTAAGTTGTATTCCACTGTGTAAATGTACCACAACTTATTTATCCAGTTATCTGTCGTTGGACATTTAGGTGTTTCTGTGTCTTGGCTATTGTAAGTAGTACTGCTGTGAACATTGGGGTGCATGTATCTTTTCAATTAGAGTTTTCTCTGGATATATGCACAAGAAGGGATTGCTGGATCATCGGGTAAGTCTTTTTAGTTGTTTGAGGAAACTCCGTACTGTTTTCCGTAATGGCTGCACCAAACTTCATTCCCACCAACAGTGTAGGGGGGGGTCCCATATAGGAGAACTGTTTCATACGCAAATACAAATCTGTTGACACCAGTCCACACATAAGTCCAGCCATGGGTGGGAAGGGAACAAATAGTAATTGTGGGGCGTCTTTGCAGACTCGTTAGTCTTTAAGGCCACAGCAAGATGGGTCGTCCTCCCTCACCCGGACAAGATGACCCTGCACAGAAATCCCACAAATCCCACAGCGATGCTGACTGTCATTCCCCTTTTACACACCTTTAACAGGCACCCCGTGAACTTCCTCTCAGCCCATTCCCCTTGTGTCCTTGGGATTAAGAGGGAGCTGCCTCCACCACTCCCCACATTGCAGTAATCCCAGGAGGCTAGAAGAGGCTCCCTCTACAATGGTGCAGAGAGGCAAAAAGCCCTGTCTCTCAGGCCAGGTCTTCCCCTCTGGTCAGGACACCTAGACAGGAAACCCTGGCCTGTCATCTTGCCGCCTCAGGGAAGCAGACTGAAGCTCCCCAAGGACAAGGGCTGTCTCCAGGCTCCATTCTAGAGAGCTGGTTAGTGTCCAGAGGGCTGAAAGGCATGGAAACAGCTCTCCATCCCTAGTTTGCTCAGAGATACAGATGATGATGTTATGCCCCACAGGCCCGTGGCCAATCAGGCAAGAAGGAAAAGGACAATGCAGGGGCCCCTAGGGGAAGTGAGAGCCGCAGGCTCCCAGGAGCAGTCTGAGGATCCCGTGTCAATGTGGAGGAAGGTCTAGTCAGCCCCCTGTGGATCTGTAGCTCCTGGGACCTCCTCAGCCTCCTTCTCAGGACCCCTCTCGTAGAGCAGCACAGACACGAATAAGACTACAGTGTTCTGAGATCATTTCCAAACAAAACTTTCATTATTAACATTTTACATATATCACCCCAAGGTGCTGCTCCCACCCACAGCCACCCAGACCCACCTTCCCCAGCCTCTTAACTCCCCACCAACCCACCCCACCTTGGCCCTGATGGTCCCCCCTCCTTCCCTCCCCTTCCTCCCTGCCCCCCACTTCAGCTGGGGTCAGCACTGGAGGAGTCCCTAAGGTCCCCTGGGGACCCCCTGGAGGCTGACAGTGGAGGGCTGGCCCGCTGTTCCCTACTGGGTGCAGTGCCTCTTTCTCTTCCTCCTCCTCCTCCCTGCGACATACAGGTCACACCTTGTCTGTTTTGCCTGTGAGGGGCGAGCCAGCCCCAGAGTCAAGGCAGGCCCCCCAGATCCTGAGGTCAGGCCTGGGCAGGGACAGCTTCCCAGCAGACACTGGGCCTCCACTAGAGGCTGCTTCCTTGACTTGACAGCTGGTAGAGGTGCTGGGCTGAGGCCAGTTCTTTGACGGGAAGGAGCCTGGGGAGTCCCCCGAACTCCAGGGCAGACAAATCTCAAGGGCCCTGGGGCAGAGCTCTGGGACATCCCCCAGGGCCACAGGCTGGACTGAGAGGCCAAGAGGAAGGCCAGGCTGCAGAGCTCCTCCTTGTACTCACTGGACCCATCCCTTGGCCCTGGGTCCTCCCTAAGAGGAGACATCTCTCTGAGAACTGAAGCATCACTGGGTCCCAGGCTCTGTGCAGTGCACTTTCGACCCTGGGGAGGCGAGAGGGGCTGTCCAGCTCAGAATGGAGGGAAACCGTGATGTCCTGGAGAGAGAATAAAGCCTTTGGTCCTGAACAGGCCATTGTCTGCTAAGTAGTGCCTTAGAAGTTCCTCAAAATCAATGTCTGGTGGGCTGTCTTTATCACTAACCCCTAGCTTGGGGCCTTGGTCACGTGTCTGGCATCTTGGCCAACATTAGACTCACGAGTGCTTAAGTCCAAATGGGGTGCACTGTGACTGGTGGGTGCCCACACACCCAACTCCTCCTTCAGGGCCAGGAATTGTTTCTGCACCAGCTGGTAGGAGGGAGGTGGACAGTGACTGGCCCCGCATACATGAGTGACGGGAGAAGGACTGCTGGGTAGGGGGATGATGGCATTGGGGAGCAAGAAAGGGGGCATCACCAGGACTCCAGTCAAAGTACAGACACTAGAGCACTCCTGCTGTCCTCCTGGGCCTTATTCCCAGCTGTGTGTCCTTCCTTTCTCTCTGGGCCCCCATCCTCTCCTTCCTATGGTCCTGCATCGCACCCAGTCCCTAGCAGGCCCTCCACAAGGCCAGGCCTTTCAGGCAGGGGAGGGATGAACAGAGCCAGGTGGGCCTCTTGTTCTGTGGTCCCATCCCTCTCCCGGCTGACCTGGGTCCTTGCCTCCCTTGGTTACCTGCGTGTCTCTCGCCTTCCCTCTTCTACCTGGGGTCCATCCCTCCCTTGTCTCCCTGAGTGTCCCTGCCTCCTCTGGCTCATCTCTTCAAGGGTGAGTCCTTCCTTCTGTTCCAACTGTTCAGCTAGGGCCAGGAGGTCCATCTGTGTTTCTGTGGAAAGCAGTTCTGCCAGTAATCGAGGCTGAATGACTGCCTCTCCCTAAGAAGGAAGGAAGAGGCCTGGAGTAACTTTTGAGTCATGAATACCTGGAGGGAAAGTGAAAAACAGACCCACCCCATTGTCCTCCACAAGGTAGCTTGTTTTAAACCACCGAGGCAGTCATCTAGACAGAGAGAGAGAGAGAGAGAGAGAGCAAGAAAGCAAGCGAGAGCACTCAGGGATAAGGATCAGAACTTAAGTCCCAAAGGCCCGGGCAGAACCCCAGTGCTGAGTGCCAATCCCTGGAATCTTGCAGCCCCCAGGCTCCAGGCCCAGCCCACCTTGGTGACGCAGGCTTCCTGGGAGCACAGCTTGTCAGTGTAGCTCAGGAGATCCGGGTCCATGTAGGTCCCGTTCTCTTCCTGCTTCAGTTCATTCCTGTCCTCTTGAAATTCTGCACCTACCTCCCCAGTGGCTGAGAGGACAGGCCCCACCAGCCCCTCCATGGTGTCCACATGCTCTTTCACAGCCTCAGGGGGAATCTCCTTAGGTGCCATGTTCTCCTAGGGACACTGGGATCTGTGTAGTTTCCTGGGCACACACACTGGGGCAGAGCGGGAGGAGGAAATAAAGGTGAGGGGCTCCTGCGTCCAGCTCCTGACCACGCAGTGCACATGCTGGTTCAGACAGTGTTTGAACAACATGGGCGTGGGTGTCGTTCGAGTCAAGGCCAACTGTATCTTCACCCACAGTGATAGGGAATGAGGAGGGAGAGTTAAGGGGGAGGTTCTAAGAGAGTCACATGTGAGGAAGTGTGGAACCTCCAATTTTCCAATTGTCTCCCCATCCAGCCTGCTTCTCAGGCAGGCTGTATGTGGTGTCCTTAGACAGGGAGGCGGGAGTTTTTAACTGACCAAATCAGTACCCTAGGGTGACAAAGGACAGCTGAGACCCCTCGATGGCTGTTGAGGCTGAAAGACCAGTAACCCTCTTGAGGGAAAAGGACTGATGTGAGGACAGTGGCTGTCCCTTACCCCTGTTACCTTTGTGTTCAGCTCCAGTGAGCATGTAGGTACCTGGCTGAGGGACCACTTTTGGGGCTGGGGTCCCCCAGGGTTCTAGCTTTGGTGGGGCTGGAGAAGGCCGGCCCTGCACCCCCTTCATCCACTGCACCTGCTGAGTCTGCATTTCCTCCTTTGCCTCAAACTCCATGAACCTGAAGGGTAAGGGAGGCACAGGCCATGCTGAGAAAAAGGCCTGGGCTCTGGAGCCCAACAAGGGAGCAGAGACAGAGGCATCAGAACAGGTTGTACTGGGGACAGTCAAGGTCTGAGAGGTACTGTCCCCAGCGGGGAACTGCTACTGGAGCAAATATCATATCTGGGGACACCCTGCTTCCCCAGCACCGGATGGTGTTCAGTAGCATACACACAGGTTGCTGAATTGAAATGGGCCTGCATGGAAGACGTAGAGAGGAGATCAGGAAGGAGTCACATGGACTGTACTGAGAGCACTACCTGGATGTGACATCTTGAGTGACGGTGACTCCTGGGAGAATAGAAGCCCTGGAGGGCAGGGCTGTTGTCTGCTGGATGCATTAAATGATGGTTGTTCCTAGGAAAGCACCTGTCCCAAGGTTGTTTCCCAAAGCACATTCCTATTTGAGGAATGAATGAGCCCAATCAGCCCCATCACACAGATCTGAGTGGACCTGGGACCCCACTTCTCCCTCCCAGAGGTCCCTGCCCTCACTCTCCTAGGACAGGGACAGCTATTGGACCACAAGTCCTTTTTGAAATGGGAAAACAGTTCCACCCAAGGCCAAAGTCCCAGTGACCCAGGAGGCAGAGGCTTCCTCATGGGCAGGAGGACAATGGCCAATTAGCCCAAACACATCCTTCCAGCTGACGTTTCCAGGGGCCAGGGCCCCAGGAAACACTCCATGAAGGGCCCCCTCTGTTCCTGCCCTCCTAGGGCCTGATCCTCTCTTGACCCCAGTGTGCAGAGGGGCAAACTGAGGCTCACAGAGGTAGAGTGACAATCCCACATGTGACTGCTAGTAAGTGGCTGAGTCACCAATGTCCCATGAGAACAGAGTGCTCACCTTTGGAACAGAAGGTCCAGCACTTGCTGGGTGGTGGCGAAAGTTTATAGTTGCCCAGGAATGTGTGCAGGTAGGAGGGGTGGCCTCCCAGTACGGCAGGCACCAGGTTCACCACCAGCTTCTCCAGCCTGTGTCACTGAAGGCTCCACACCCTGTAGGTCTCATCCCTGCTCCCTGATGGTCCAGCTCCCCTCTGGGGTGGAAAGAGGAGAGACATGAGTCAGAGGCAGTACCAGGGACACCCAGGGGATTGGGGCTGGAGCTCAGACCAAATGGTTAAGCCTAAAGTTCTTGTGCCAGAGGTGGAAGAGGGAAGCCCTGAGGGGATTCAAGGTTCTCAGCATCACCAGTACAAGGGGCAGAGGGCGATGATTAAATGCATTAGTGTCTGAGATCATTGTGTCAGCACAGCGGTGACAGCACCTCCCTGATGAACTACTACATCCCTGTGACTGCTGCCACAACATCCCATTCTAGAGATGAGAACATAGAGGCTGATCCCAGGGTGGGAGGGATCAGGGACCTCAGGCCAATGTGGACCCATGGGGATGGAGGAGAAACAGGACGGTCTATAGAAAAATGCAGAAACTTCCTTGACTTAACATGAACTGAAATTCTGTCAAAGTCTCTGAGATTCTGACTCGTATGTGGGCACTGACTTTGCATCTGGCCAAGGCAGGGCCTGGGCTGTGAGGGCGGGTAGGAGAGATGGGGAATCAGATTCCTTTGCCAGCAGGTCTCTAAGAGGGAGCCCAGGGGAGGAGCAGGGCAGCTCTGTGACCTGGGGCTTCCTGGGTGTGGAGTCTCCTCTCTCACACTCACCCTGAGCCTGTCCTGGATTCTGTTGGTGTCATGGGTCACATGCCCGTCCTGCAGGGAGATGGCATGGGGTAGTCTATGGACCAGGTCCTGTGAGGAGTCCTGCAGACACAGTGCCCAGCAGCCAGGCAGAAACCTCAGAGCCCTGTCTGGTTGTCCTGACTGGTTCTCAGACCCATAAGACAGCTCCAGTCTCGACACGCACACACCACTCTCTGCACAGACCTCCGTCAGGGACAAAAAAGCTGACAACCTGAGGGCCTTGGATTCCCACTGGCACAGAGAAGAGGCCCCTTAGGAGTCCTCTTTCCCCCCTGCCAGCCATGTCCTCAGGTGCGGCCATGACAGGACCACCAAGTTACCATGTGTTCAATGGCTGGTTCCTGCCCAGAGGGGACACCTCCCCTCAAGTCCCCCTTCCTCCACATGGAGATGAGGGGAGTGGGCCTGCCCAGGGAGGGCTCCCAGAGGAGGCTGGTCCCAGAGTGGCCTGCTCCAGGCCAGCTGGTTTTACCTTAAGTGACCGCCTCATAATAGACTGGAGATGTTGGGGTTGAGGGTTCCACCAAAGCCTATGGCCTCTCAGAAACCTCTCACTCCAGGGTTTCCTGGAGTAGAAGCCCCGGGTGTTCATGAAACAGAAAGAACATGTTTCTCTTTGAACTGTCTCCAGCCAAGTGAGGTTGCTCTCGGGCTGTCCCTAGAATGTGGGTGCCTGGTAACCAGGTTCCATTTCTGTTGGGGTCTGTGGTAAAGGAAGTGATGTCACTTCCTGGGGTCCACTTCCTGGAACCCCCTCCTCAGACAACACCTCCACACACAGCCTTCTGGGCTGCTGCCTGCTCACCCCCTTCTCCTCAGAAACCCACCTCTTCCACAGTTACTGCAGCCGTACCGTCTCCATGGCTCCCGGGGAGGCTCTGTTTGCAGCTATGAGGAGAGGACCTGGCTTCCAGACTCAACTCCTCATTGTTACCTGTTCTACGTCTTGTATTTATCCTGGTGTTTCTCCAGGACGGTCCCCAATCTGCACAGTGGGGCTGATTCTAGTAATACTTCTAGAGATGTCCTCAGGCGCGTGTGGGATAAGACCTGAGAAGTGTAGGAGTGGTGTCACTTATACGTGATGCCTCCAACCCCATGATTTTTTGTCTTATAACCAAGCTCACATGTGTTCCTCTCCTGATCCCACCCCATAGTCCTTAATGTCACTGTGCATGTGTGTCTATGTGTTTGTGTTTCTTTTTTTTTTTTTTTAACATTTTTTATTGATTTATAATCATATTAGAATGTTGTGTCAAATTCCAGTGTTCAGCACAATATTTCAGTCATTCATGTACATATACACACTCATTGTCCCATTCTTTCCTCTGTGAGTTATCATAATATTTTGTGTATATTTCCCTGTGCTATACAGTGTAATCTTGTTTATCTATTCTACAATTTTGAAATCTCAGTCTATCCCTTCCCACCCTGCACCCCCCGGCAACCACAAGTGTATTCTCTGTCTATGAGTTTATTTCTGTCCTGTATTTATGCTTTGTTTTTGTTTGCTTGTTTCTTTTTGTTTTTGTTTTTTAGATTCCACATATGAGCAGTCTCATATGGTATTTTTCTTTCTCTTTCTGGCTTACTTCACTTAGAATGACATTCTCCAGGAGCATACATGTTGCTGCAAATGGCATTATGTTGTCAGTTTTTATGGCTGAGTAGTATTCCATTGTATAAATATACCACATTTTCTTTATCCAGTCACCTGTTGATGGACATTTAGGCTGTTTCCATGTTTTGGCTATCGTAAGTAGTGCTGCTATGAACATTGGGGTGCAGGTGTCTGTGTTTCTTTGTGTGTGCTTCTGCACATGTGCAAGCCAGTACTCACTCTCTGTGTGGCCAGCAGAAAACTCCCCCCATGTGGGAGGGTTAGGCAAGAGCTTCCTGAGGTCTGAGGGTTTCTAATTTCCAAAGCAAACCTGCTGAAAGGGGCTCAATTCTTGGCCAGCAGGTCAGAGCCCCGTGACCACAGGCCATGCAGTGAGCAGGGGCTGGAGCTAGGGTCACAGACTCACACAATCTGATTCCACTGTCCACACTCAGAAGCACAGTGCTGAGGGCAGGCAGACTGTCCCCTTCATGGGCACACAGCCTGGCAGGGTCATCTCTGGCTGGGCACACAGTGGTCCAGGGACAGACTGGCAGTTGAAGGGTTGCTGTCACCAGAGAGATCTGATAGTCTCATTTGGTGCTGCGTCTATGTTACTGTCCTCACATGCCTCTCCCCAAGTTCCAGCCCCAGTATAAACAGATTCCTTCCCCAGGAACAATAGGATTTTTATCCGCTGGAGTAAGAAGACCCTAAGTCTCAGTGGAAATTCCCTGGTAATCTGCTTCTCCCAGTGATTTCATGAGGAAAGTATCAGATATAATATAATCTCCTAAGTGTCTGAGGTTCAGTCTTCCCCAAGCTGCCTTCTGGAACTCTCTTCCCACCCATTCCTCTGTCCATGCAACAGCGCCATTCTCCCCACCTGCTCAAACCAGAATCTGGGGCCCTGTCTGCTCCATCTGTCCTCCTCACCCTACATGGTGCCAGCTCCTCCCCTGTCCCTGGGTCCCAACTCCAAATACATTCATCATCTCTCTGTATCTCCCTCCCCTCTCTGTCCAGGCCACCACTGACACTGTCCTGGATTCATGCTCTTTGCTTCCCTTTCTCACTCCCTCTGAGCCAGGGGAGGGATGGTTAAAAGACAGATCTGTTCCTGTCACTCTGCTAACACACAGGGAACCACTCAGAGTCACTTTGGGGAAAAGCCCCAGTCCTCAGCCAGACCTGAAGGCCCTCCTCCTGCCAGCAGCCCACCTGGCCTTGCTGCCCCCAGTCCAGCCACTCTGGCCTCTGTCTGTTCTTCCAAGAACCACCGCCTGCCCTGCCTTCAAAAGCCCCAGGCTGGGAGCCCATTGAGCCCTTTACCTGGTGACTCCTCCTTCAGGTTTACCTCAAATGCTGGATGTTGGCCTGCCCTGGGCTCTCAGCTCCTCCCCCAGGGCTCTTTCCACAAACCAGGGAGTCGTTATTGTAGTCTGCTGGGCCCCAGGGTTGGTTTGGGGAAATTTCAGGAACTTGAGATCCTGGGCAACCTCCCAGTGCCTAGCCCTGTGACTCCTCCTGCCACTGGCTTGCAGGTGACCCAGAGGGCTTTGTCACCCCCTGTGAACCTGGGAGAAAAGGCCCTGCAGCCCTCCAGAGCCCCCCCTCCCTGCTGGGATTCCAAGGGGAATTAAAAGGAGGAGAAAGCCAGAGCAGTGGGAGGGTCTTTCAAATCCTGACCTGCTCATCACAAGCCCAGCTCTTCTTTAGTTTCCTAGGTTGGTCTTCCAGGGCTCAGGGTTCCTAGTCACCTGGGTGCAATCCTCTCTTCTTTTGTTTTACGATGTGGCTGGTACAACTTGCCTGGCACTATTCAAGGCACTGGCAATACTGCAGTGAATGAAACCTACAAAGCCTGCCTGCTTGGAGCTTACAGTCCAGCGAGGGCAGAGTGATCATTAATATGTTTACATCTCTGTTGGATCTGACCCCTGCCCCCTCCCTCCAGCTGCTCCCCCATCTCTCCTTCCCTTTAAAGCAGACACTGTCAGAGGTTTGTCTAGACTCTACTCTGACTGCTCTGATGGAATTACCTGTCTGTGAGAAGAGCATTCTGAGTGGAGCAAACAGCAAGCCACAGGGGTGTTCAAGGGATTCAAATAGTCCAGGGTGCTTGGGTGGGTGGCAGGGCATCAGGGATGAGGCCTGGGAGGGAACCCTAGAGAGAGGTTTGCTTCTGCTCTGCAAGAGGGGGAGGCAGGAGGGCTCTTTGCCCAGGAGTGACAGGATAGACACCCAGTAACTGAGTCCCTGTGGCTGCTATAGCTGAGAACAGACTGCAGGGGACAAGAGGGGAGTCCTGCAGGGGTGATTGTGTTGTCAGGAGACCAGGGTGGTACTGGTGGATGGGTGAGAAGAGGTTGGATTCCAGATCTCAGTTGAAGCTAGAGACATTAGAGTTTGCTGTTGGATTGGGTGTGGGGTTTGAGGGAAACTCACAAGTTTTAGCACATCAGAAAAGGTGGAACTGTCTGGGTGGGGGCAGGCTATTGGAGAAGCAGGCTTGGGGGTGGAGAATGGAGCTCACATTTGGACAAGTCCAATTAGAGCTGAACACAAGAACTCTAGTGCTGATGCCTGTTAGGTGCTGACAATAAAGCAGAGGAATTCAAAGGAAGTCTGGGCTGGAAATCAAGGTTTGTGGGTCAGGGAGAGACAGCACTTAAAGCCTTGGAACTAGGTGAGATCATTCAAAGACCAAATGTGAAAAGGAAAGAGCAAAACGTGTGTGTGTTGCGGTGGTGGGAATTGGAGTAGACTGAGCAGGAGAAGCCACAGAGGTAAAAATCCGGAAGCTGTAGGGCAGGAAGAGTAGGGCCAGGTGAAGGGACTGTTCCATGGAGAAGGGGATGTCAGCTGTACCAAATGGTGATGGGGCAAGATGAGAACTGAGGGGTGACAACTGGATTCAGCAACATGGAGGCCACAAGTGACCTTGACAGGGTGACTGGGTAAATGTTGGGTGTGAGGCTTGGAGTAGGTTCTAGAAAGTAGTGGCAGAGCATTTGGAGGGGAGTTTGGACAAGCCTCTGACAGTGTCTTCTTTAAAGGGAAGGAGGGATAGGGCAGCAGCTGATGGAGATACGAGGGTCCAGGTCCCATAGAGAGGTGAACACACTGATGCAGGAGAGGAGGGAGTTACTAGAGTGATGTCCTCTGGTGGAGAGCTTGACTTTCCAGGAGCAGGTGCGTCTCCTGCACAGAAACAGAGAACAGACTGTGCATACGTGCATCTGGGTGGGGAGCTGCAAGGCTTCTGATCTAATCGTGTATGTTCCAGACATGTCTATTCATCAAGCAAGTCTGTGAGGCCAACCCAGATTTAAGGGAAGGGAAATTAGAGTCCACCCTCCAGTGAGAGGACCAGCAAGCAATTTGTAGTCATTGTTCATCTCCTGCTCTTGTCCAGTTTTTCCTTATTGATTTACAGAATTTCCTTACGGAATCTTTGTGAATCTAATGTCAGTTGCATGGTTTGGAATGACCTCTCCCAGCGTGGCTTTCTTTCACTTCCTTTATGTCTTTCCCCCCTTAGTGACTAGTGCTTTTTGAGTCTTGTTGAAGAGAGTTTTCTCACCCTCAAGGTCATGAAAATATTCTCTTAAAAACTTCTAGTATTTTAAGCCTCTGGGTCTGTGGCAGCCCCATTAGCCCCGCTCAGGGAGCGGAGAGCGAGGGGAGGCGGAGACGGAGGAGGGTCCGAGGAGCAGCTGTGGTCCCCGCTGCGCCGCCACCGCAGGCGGAAGGCAGTAGGACTCCCGTGGCGGGAGGAGCCTGATCCCCCGAGGTGGCGGGGCGCTCCTTTCCTTACCCTTTTCGGAGCTGCTCCTGCTCCCTCTTCGGAGCCAAACTTCATTGTAGGCCCGCCTCCCTGGAGCAGCACGGAGGCCTGGGGTAAGGATCGGTTGGTGCCGGCCGGGGGCTCCGGGGTCTAGCCCGGGGGACAGAGGGCGGCGACCGGGCTCGGGTTCCTGTCCCGCCACTCTTCGTGGTCCCTGGGGGCTTGGCTTGTGGGGAGGGAGTGCTACGATGGCGCGTCAGGGTGCTGGGCTGGCGGGCAGGGTGTTGGGGAGGGGGGTCCTGTGGTTTCTGTCCGGGGCTGCTGCGGCTGAGTCTGAGGGAGGGACACTGCCTCGGGATGCGCCAGCCTCCGCAGGCGGTTGGGGTTAGGGCACTGGGCCTGGGACGCCACCCCAGGTCCTGTCTGCCATGGGGATGGGGCCAGTGGACTTTCCCACCAGGTTCCCTCCTTCCTTCTTAAGGACAAATTGTTAGGAGAATTGTTATTATCTGTTTTAATGTTCTGCCTATGTGAGTTTGGCACTGGCACTTGTCTAACTCCCAGCAACTTTAAATCTTGGAGGATCCAAACTTCTAGTACAGATGGTGCGATGTGCCAGGAAGGTTTGCACGTATAAAATCCGTATCTTGTATGTATATTTTCTTGCACAGTGCAGGTGAGTGAAAGCGACATGCAAGGTCCTAGAGTTTTGGATTCCTGGCGGTGAGTATTAGACCCTAGTAAAAATTAGGGCGAGGACGACTGGCTTACTGGCCCTTATCAAGTGACCTGCGGGCTCTGACTACTTGGAGAATGCTGTTCATAGGGATTATTTATTCGGATAGTTTTGTGTCGGCTAAACTTGATTTTTGGAGCATTTTTCAGTGGAGTGATTTTTCTCTCTCTTGCTGTGAAATTGCCCAAATGAGATTCCGGTGTTGCAACTCCTGGGCGTGTTTTGTCTGGGGAGACTGGGAACATGGACTCTGGAAGTTCAGTTCTCACAGCCCTCTTCTGAATCCCCTCACCTTGAAAGCTTTGGCTGTCGGGTGTAGTGTGTCCTTTGTTTCCTGTTCCCTCTGGGAGGGAGCATTGTCTCCTACTTTGTATCTTCCAGACATCTGTGGCCTCCCCCACCCCGCCCCCCAGTTTGTGAGCAGTGAATGAAGAGAGGCTGGCCTGCTGGTATGCAGAGGATGGCAAAAGGAAATCCAGGAGTGGTTTTAGTGAAATGAGAGCTTTGTCTCATGAATAGCGGTGGCTCAGACTAGACAGCAACTTGAAGAGATGGCTGTCCTTTGATAAAGCCTGGGCTGATGTTTTTCAGATTGCTGAGTTATAAAGTATTTTGTCTGGAACCTGGGAAGCCATTTCATTATTGCCATTTGGTGTACGTTCAGTACCTTCCAGTATCACTGATGTTAACTTGTCTTCATCCTAAAAAATATTAGTCACCGCTTGAAGTGTTATTTACATAGTGCTGCTGCTTGGTTATCTGCTGATTTCGTGATGCAAACTTCTTCAAACTTCTACTTTGGAGGCTTTTTTTCTCCTGGTCTGAACTAAGGCAGCTGCTACATTTATTTTACTTTTTGATTTAAACCCACAAAAATCTCTGGATTAAAAAAAAAAGTACCTTTAAGGTTTGAGAATCTCCTTTCACAAAATTTGATTACTTTGCACCCAATATTCATTACTTTGACCTTGTCTTTGTTCTGAAGGCCACATACAAGGCACTAAAGTAATCACAATAGTAACTTAAAAAACGTGGGAGAGACAATTCTATAGGATTAAAGGAATGCTGAGACTATTCAAGTCTGAAGTCCTTGAAGGAGAAATAAAAAACTGCACTAGGAAGTTTAGTGCAGCCTGTATCTAGAGTCCTTGTGGGGCTCTGGGCCTGAGATTCTCCTAGAGGCTAGAAGAGTCACTTAAAATAGCTGTCAGGAAATACCAATTTTTAAAAGTAAGGTGGCAAAAACCAACCAAACAAAAAAACCCAACATTTAGCAGTGTTCAGGTGTCAATAAGCAAGAGTTTACTTTCTTTTGAAGTGTCATTTGACTACTTCCTTTACCAAGATAATTGTGTAGAAAAATGTGGATTCCAATATTAAAATTTAAACTGAATTGAGCTTCCTACTCTTAATAGTGATGACTGGAATAAAAATTATCCATATTAAAAAAAATTTCTAGTTTTTTAAACTTCTAAATGCCTTCTAGCTTCTTTCCTATTTAGGTCTTTAGTCTGCCTGGAATTTACTTTGGTGTGTGGTGTGAAGCAGTAGTCTCTTTCCCATGTGAATATTTAAGTACCATTTATAAAGAATGCTGTTTCCCTACTGACCTGCTGTGGCATTTCTGCCAGAAATCAAGTGTTGGTATACATAAGAGTCCTTTCTGGGCTCTCTGTTCTGTTCCATTCTGTCTTTATATACTTAGATCAACAGCATGCTGTCTGAATGTCTATTGCATTATAACAGGTGTTATTGTCTAGTAGACTATGTTTTCCCATCTCATTCTTTAAGAGTGTCTTGGCAATCTCGGCACTACACTCCCTACAAATTTTAGAATCTTTTGACATCTTCTACCAAAATCTCTGCTAGGATTTTGACTGGGATTGAAATCTATACTATACTTACTTTTCCAGTGTTTATTCATCACATATCTTTCCATCTACTTAGGTCTTCTTTGATACTTGTCAATAAAGGCTAATGTAAGGTTTTCTTCCTGCACACTTTCAATCCATATAGTCCATACATTGTTCATAGTTTTTGACGCCAGTGTAAATGCTATTTCTTTTTCTCTTTCAGTCCATTACAATGCGATGAATATCACTGATTGACTTTCCAGTGTTAAACTACTTTTGTCCCTAGAATAGACTGGTTTGCTCACAATGTATTATCCTCTTTATATATTGTTGGATTTGTTTGGCTGCTGTTATGATTACAGTTTTGGTGTTTACTTCCTTGAAGGCCATTGGCCTGTAATTTTTATTTCTCTGTCTCTGTGAAGTTTCAGTATTAAGGCTTTGCTGGCTTTGTGACCACGCTGGGGTTTGCTTCCTCTTTTTCTGCTCTCCTAGGAGTTCCTGTACTAGTGACATTATTTCTTCCTTAAATGTTTGGTAGACTTCATCAGTGAAGTCACTGGATCTGGAAGATGTATATTTCTTTAATGATTATAGGACTATTTAGATTTTACATTTCTTTTGGTATAAATTTTGGTAATTGTATTTTTGAAAGAAATATATCCATGTCATCTGAATTTTTAAATATTGTTCATAGTATTTTCTCATTATTTTCCATATCTATAGGATTCTTAATTAATTTCTCTTTTTAAAATCTTGGTTGTTTTTTGTTTTCTTTCTCTGTTTCTCAGTTTCTGATCACTCTTGCCAGCCAAGGATTTTCAACTTTATTAGTCATTTCAAAGAACCTTGCTTTTTCTTTTCTTTTGATCTCTCCATTTTATATGTTGCATTTTTTTTATATGTTATTAATTTCCACTCATATTATTTTATTTATTCTATGGTTTTGGGTTATTTTACTTTTTTTCCCTAATGTCTAAAATGGATGCTTTCTCATTAGTTTGCTGCATTTCTTACTTCAAGACTAAAAATCTACTTAGAAGCACAAATTTTGACATGTAACATTGAAATTTTCTTTATTGACAGATAGTTGATTTATAATGTTTCATGTATGTAGCAAAGTGACTCAGTTATATATATATAAACATACTTAAGATAATTTTTCATTATAGGTTATTACAAGTCATTGAATTTAGTTCCTCGTGCTATACAGTAGGTTCCTATTATTTATCTATTTTATATATAGTAGTGTGTATCTGTTAATCCCAAATTCCAGATTCATCCCTCCTCACTCCCCTTTCCTCTTTGGTGACTTTAATTTTGTCTTCTATGTCTGTGGGTCTATTTCTGTTTTATAAATACATTCACTTGTGTCACTTTTTTAGATTCCACATGTAAGTGATATCACATGATATTACCTTTCCTCTGGCTTACTTCACGTAGGATAATCATCTCTAGGTCCATCCATGTAGCTTCAAATGGCATTAATTCATACAGTATTCCACCTAAATACCACATCTTCTTTATACATTTATATGTCGATGGACATTTAGGTTGCTACCATGTCTTGGCTGTTGTAAACAGTGCTGCTGTATGTGTCTTTCTGAGTGAGAGTTTTCTCTAGATACATGCCCAGGAGTGGGATTCCTTGATCATATGGTAACTCTATTTTTAGTTTTTAAAAGTAGCTTCATACTGTTCTCCATAGTGGCTGCACCAATTTTATTTGTGGAATTTTTGTTATTATTATGTTCTAAAGAGTTACTAAGTTCCATTTGGTATTTCCTTTTTGTCCACTGTGTTGTTTAAGAATGTATTTCTCCATTTTGAAATATATAGGGATTTTCTCATTATCTTTTCATCATGTCTTGCCATTATTGATTTGCATTGTTGTAACTCATGTTTACTACTCTTTCAATTAAGCATGGTCTTTTTGTAAATGTTTCAAATAGAATGTGTAATCTGTTCTCACTGGGTGTGAGTTGTAGGTGTGTCATTAGATTATATGTGTTAATAGCTATATTGATCAAATTGTCTTTTTTTTCACTGAATTTAACTGCTTTTGACTGCTTTTTCTGGCTATTCCTGAGAGACTTGTGTTAAATCCTTCCAATGATATTTTGGTTTTTCTATATCTGTAGTTTTGAGTTTTACATATTTTGAGATTCCTTTTTTAAGTACTTATCCACCTTAAATTGTTACATCTCCTTGGTAAGTTGAACTTTGTATTACCATGTAATAACCCTCTTAATCTCTAGGAATACTTTTTTACTTTAAAATCTATTTTGTCTGATATTAACATAGCCACACTAGCTCTTTTTGGATTAGTGTTCACACAGCGTATTTCTTTTATTTCTTTTTACTTACAGTCTTTCTGTATCTTTATGTTTTAGATGTGACCTTTGTAAAGATATAGTTGAATTTTTAAAAGTCCTATTTACAACTATTTGCCATTTAACCAAAGCATTTAATTATCTTACATTTGATATAGTTATCAATGTATTCATGTTAAAAATAACATCTTTTGTTCTTTCTATTCATCATCCTCTTTTATCTTTCTTTTTCTTTCCTTTCCTTTCTTGCTTCCTTGGGTTTGTTATCTGTCTCTCCACTTTCCCCCTTGACTTTCCTCTCTGCCCCTCTTTGTTTGTGTCTGTTATTTTCCCCTAAATTAAAATCTGCATTCTTAATTTACCAATTCTACAGTTAACCAGTATTTTTACTATTTTCCTGGACAACATATCTGCTGCCTTGTATTTTCATTCTTTTACTTTTGCTTTACTCCACAGACATCACTGTTGTGGACAGTGCTCATTTATAACTACCAACCTATTAAATGCCCTTTCTTTTCCATTCCTTCTTGTGTCTCAGTCCTTCCTCCTGGGATCACTTTTCTTTTGCATGAAATACCTCCTTTAGCATTTCCTTTAGTGCAAACTGCTTCTCAGTAAACTCTTTCAGTTTTGTTTGCTTTAAAATCAATATTTCACCCTCTTTCTTGAAAGCTATTTTTCCCCTAGTCTGGAATTCTAGGTCAGAAATGTTCTTTAGTACATCAGAG
The DNA here is from genome assembly GCF_048564905.1 of Vicugna pacos. Lineage (NCBI taxonomy): Eukaryota > Metazoa > Chordata > Mammalia > Artiodactyla > Camelidae > Vicugna > Vicugna pacos. The sequence goes on along the minus strand of NC_132997.1, from coordinate 21,230,231 downwards.
TTTCATACCACTATTTTCTGCCCTGTGTGTGTGTGTGCGCACTTTTGAGAAGCCCACTGTCAGTCAAAGGAGTCTGTTATTTTCTCTCCTGCTTTAAAGAATTTTCTCTGTCTTAGTTTTCTGTTGTACTTTACATTATATCAACATGTGGGCTTTTTATTGACTATGTGATTAACCAGAAGTTCCAAGTGCTTAGTGAAGTGTTTTTGCAGTTGAGAGGCCTGGGGGATAGGATGAGACACAGAGATGCTTAGAATTTGTAGGAATTTGGACTGGGATTTCCACATCTTTGAGCCTCAGTTGTTGGTTCTATGAAAGAGGTTTGGTGATATTTACTTGGAATTTAAGTGTTTATTCTGTAAACTCAGGGCACCCACGAGGTGCCAGATCCTAACCTGGGGAGTGTGAACACAAAGATGAGCCTCTGCTTCTGAGACTCTTCCAGCAAGTTGGGTTCCAGTAGACTTAACAGACATGTGCAGAGAGAGGGGAGCATTACAGCCAAAGGCAGTACCAGATGGTGGGTTGTATGTGCCATCCGGGGTGTGGGTCACAAAGACTTCCTGGTTGATGGGGCTTGAATTTATCTTAGAGGTTGAGTAAATTTTCACTGGACAACTCAGGAGAGAAGGTATTTGTAGGAGAGAAAAGAGCATGAGCCAGGGCTGAAAGGTGGGAAAGAGCATGGCTCTTTAGTGGTACTGAATTCTTTGGATGGGGAGGGGAAGCATTCGGAAAGGGTGCTGATTGGCTTAGTTTGGATGAGTGGCCATCTCTAGACCAATCGTGTGTAGCCTGGGGCAGGCTCTTGCAAGACCTCCACTACTGTTGCAGCCCTGAGTGTTGGTGTAGTTCCCAGGGGAGGAGGTGTTACTGAGTGCCAGTCCGAAAGGTGTTCATTGCAGCTTGAGCAGTCTGAAATTTTTAGCAGTCAGAGAAGCCAGTAAAGGATTCATTTTATTTAATTAATTGTAATTAAATTTTTAATTGTGATAAAATACACATAACATAAAATTTGTCATTTTAACCATTTTAAAGTGAACGACTCAACGGCCCTTAAGCATAGTCACACAGATGTTCAACCATCCATCTCCAGAGCTGTAAAAGCAAGTTGCTATTTGACTCATTTGTGGTAAATGATAAAAGTTACTCAGCATGATTTTTGTATTGTTTATCAATTCTTCCACTTTATTTAGTTACACACCCTCTGCACCAGTTTGTGCATTTGGATATTTTCTATTACAAGTTATATGGTAGAATTTTGACTTTCAAGCTTCTTAGGAAATTACATAAAAGTAAAAGAACAGATCTTGAATCAACAGCTAATTTATCATTTTTGTCAATCTCTGAGGGAATTCCCAGGGAATATATAATGATGGACTAGACTAAGAACTTGCTGTGTTGCTTATGAATACAGAGAGAGCTAACTACTCATGGAAAACATCTGGAAGGACATCTATGCCCTGAAAGGTACAAAACTGGTAAAATTGGTATTTATCTGGCATGTATAATTTTCATGGCTTGATTAATTAGTAATAAAATACACACTGGTTCAGTGAATAATGTTGCTGTCACTTTCAACCTTAGTTGTACAATTACTTAATCTAATAATACATAGTGTTTTCCCATGAAGAGATAAAGCAAGGTAAGTGCAGTCCTTTTATCTGTATTCTAACTGGTATTCCAGGAGGCCATCAGCATGAGTTTTAATTCAAAGCATCTGTGTTACCTAAATATACTAGATACTGAAATACTATTTAGATGATTCTGTTAGATGTTTCATATTTATACACAATAAACAGCATTTTATATAATTAAATGTAAAAAAGTTAAGCAAAATTAATTTTTGAACAAATTTTGAATAAAACAGACATTACAGAATTGTACATTGACCCAGAGCTTTTATAATCTCCCTTAACTGATGCTCTGTACCCATTAAACCACCACACCCCATTTTCCCTCCTCTCCCAACCCTAGCTCTTTACAGCCTCCATTCTACCTTCCGTCCCTATGACTCTGACTACTCTAGGGACTGCATACGCATGGACTCATAGAGTGTTTATCATTTTGTGACCGATTTATCCTGGAAGCCTTATGTCCTCAAGATTCATCCGTGTTGTAGCACGTTAGAATTTCCTTCCATTATGAGGTCAGATTGTACATATATACCACATTTTGTTTGTCTGTTCATCTTACTAATGGACGTTTGGGTAGCTTCTGCCTTTTGGCTATTGTAAATGTTGTGAACACGGGTGTAGTAATATTTCTTTGAGATCCTGCTTTCAGTTATATTGGGCATATACCCAGAGGTGGAATTGCTAGATCATATGTAATTTTTAGTCTGTATATTGCTAGTTTTTTTTATTGTGATAGAATTGAAAATAGCATTATATTAGTTTCAGGTGTAAATCATCATGATTCAGTATCTGTATACATTGTGAGATGATCACAATAATAAGTGTATTTAACATTCACCACCATAGGTAGTTACACAATTTAATGTTTTGGTAATACTATTTTTAGTTTCTTGAGGAATTGATATGCTGTTTTCCATAGCATCTGCACCATTGTATATTCCTACCAACAGTACACAAAAGTTCTAGTTTTTTCACATATTTGCCAAGACTTGTGTTAAAAAAATTTTTTTTAGATCCTAATAGGTGTAGGTGTTATCTCACATGATGGTTTTAATTTGCATTTCCCTAATAACTAAAGATGCTGAGTTTCTATTTATATTTTTTTTGGCTATTTTTGTATCTTTTTTGGAGAAATATCTTTTAAAATCCTTCACCCATTTGTTTTAATTGAAGATTAGTTAATTTGCAATGTTGTGTTCTGGTGTACAGCATAGTGATTCAATTATACGTACATATAAATATATATTCTTTTTCATTATTTTTAGGTGTTTCAAGATACTGAATGCAGTTCCCTATGCTCTACAGTAGAAACTTGTTTATTTTATATATAGTTGTCTTTATCTATGAATCCCAAACTCCTAAATTATCCCTCTTCCCCTTTCCCTTTGGTAACTCTACACTGGTTTTCCATGTCTATGAGTCTCTTTCTTTGTTGTTTTAATTTTAAAGATCCCACATATAAGTGAAATCATATATTTATCTTTCTCTGCTTGACTTACTACACTTAGTATGATTACCTCTAGACGCATCCATGTTGCTGCAAATGCCAACATTTCATTCTCGTTCTATGGCTGAGTAGTATCCATTGTATATACGTACCACACCTTCGTCCATTCATCTTTTGATGGAAATTTGAGTTGCTTTCATGTCCTGGTTATTGTAAATAGTGCTACTGTGAACATTGGGGTGCCTGTGTCTTTTGGAGTTAGAGTTTTCTCTGGATGTATGCCCAGGAGTGGGATTGCTGGGTCGTATTCTTCATCCATTTTTTATTTACTTATTTTGTTGTTGTTGAGTTGTAGTAAAGACTTAAGCAGGATGTTCTCATTTCACCTATGGTTTGGAGAGGACTGAGCTTGAAACTTTTGCAGTAACCAGGGCAAGAGTAGAGGGGGACCAGAGCTGTCTGCAGCTCAGAGGATGCACCCTGCACATACAGGTGTTCTAGACAAAGACCCACCTGGCTGTCCTCTTGATGTTGGGTGGCCTTGGACAAGGAAGACCTAGGCCATTCCCTTAAAGTCTGGGCTCTGCCAAGATCCTTGCCTTGTTAACTCCCATGAAAGGCTCAAAGTAGTCCCAGGCCCATGTGAAATCCAGGGTTTTGGTCCTTCCAAGTGACCCAGGCAGAGAATGGTTTATAGTCAGGGCTATAGGATGTCTGCTCTTCTGCAGCAGTGGCCAGGGGGTGAGGTAGGCTCTAGAAACCACAGAAAGTGACACCATGTTGAGACACATAAAAGTAAACTCTCCTATTCCTGTTTTTGACAAGCAAATAGTTTAAAGGGTTGTAGAGTCAGACTGCCTGGGGTCAAATTGTACTTGGTCTCTTAGTAGATGGGCAACTTACATAACCTTCTAGTGCCTCAGTTTCCTCCTCTTTCTAATGAGAAAAATTAGCATGCTTCCCCTATTAAGAATTAAGAGTAAATGAGTTAATAATGTATGTAAAGCATTAGAGCCATGCCTAGTTCATGGAAAATTATGGCAAGTATTGCCATTTTCACTGAGATCAGGGCCTACCCAGCTTCTGATCGAACTACTGCCCAGCTTCCCACAGCAGTCCCCACCCAGGTCAAGGTGCCTGTATCCTCCAACCGGGTCCTGTCTCCTGGGATTCTCATGCCCATCATAATCAGGCCTGATCCCAGGCTGCCAGCATAGGGCAGCATTGCAGCATGCTGTCTCTGCTCAGAGCAGTAGGTCCAGCCTGGGAAGTCTGGGTCTGTGTCCCTGGCAGGATCCCATCAGGCCTGGCATGCTGGGCATGGGTGTCTGGAGACTGTTGTCTCTGCCAGCACAGCTCCTGGCATCCTCCTTCAGGAGGGTCCCAACACTTTGGGGCTCCTGTAGCTCTTTCTCTGTCCTTTGTGCAGTCTGGAGGCACTAGAAAATGGTCTTGACTTGGTGCACAATCTCCTCATCTGTAAAATGGGAACAACTGTGCTGTGTTGCAGGGCTTGGCTTAGGGTTGTAGGGTGGGGGCAGGAGATATTTAAACAACTTCCACCATGGCCTTCTTTAGGGAGAGGGCTGGGCTGGGAGGTGATGTCATCTGGTGGGGTTTGGGGGGGTGTTAAGGGAGTGGGCAAATGCAGTGTGAGGGGTTGTGTTTCTGGACTTGTAACCTGCTGATGTAGACTGTGGCCATGAGGATTTGCACCGGGGTCTCTGCTCCAAGCTGTGGCTGGCTGTGTGGTCCTGAAGACAGGGCTGATCTGGGCATGAGCGCACCTCATTCTTGAAGAGGCTCAGTGCCTTTTCCTCTGTGTCCTGGAATGGCCCTCCCTTTCTCCTTCATCATCTTCTAACCCTGCTTGGGCTTCTCAGAAGTTCTTAACAGCCTTCTAGGTAGCTCAAGGCCTGACATCAACTTCCCCTGGCCCATGCCAGCCCCCAAAAGCAGTCTTAGCCCCATCTGGGGCTACCCAAATTCCTGCCATCACACCTGAACCTCACACCAGAACAAGTGTCTGTCCCAACATGGCCCTTAGCAAGGGACTAGGGAAGTGGTCCAGCTTCCAGTAAAGAAGAGTCCCAGCTCAATGGTTCTAGTCCTGGAATCTCAGGGGCTTCAGGGGTCTAGCTCTTGGCTTCCTCCCCTACAATTCCTTGAGGGCCTTGAACACTGGCCAACCCTACTTTAACCATCTGTGGTCACACACCTCCAATAGACCATGGCAGATGCAGGTCCCGCACCCCCCTTAGAAGCTTAGGACCTGAAAAGCCCTGCAAAAGAGCCACAGACTGGCAAAAGAACACTCTGTGACTCCAGTGATCTGGAAATGCACATTAAAACAACTTTGAGATATAATTGTTCACTTACCAAAATGAAAAACTTTAGAAATTATTAACACCTAATGTTGGTGGAGATGCAGAGAAACAGTCATGATTTTCTCTTGGAAATGTAAATTGGTTCTAAAAACTGTTTTCAAAGACAATTTTGGATATATGTATTAAAATATTTAAATCATGTATTCCTCTCTAATCATTTATCATAAAAATAATTGCATAAGACCCAAAATGCATATATGACTACTTTTATAGTGGCATAAAAAAAGTCCATCAGCAAGTGACTGGTTAAATAATGACATGTGCATGGGAGAGAACTGTCATCAGGGGAAAAAAATTAAGATAACAGAAAATAAATTCGCAGCCAGGGAAGGGCTCACATTAAAATGTTCATTTACTTACTAATTAATTCATTGGTTTAACTTTAACTAACATTTATTGAACATTGAGACATGTTAGGCATTGTTCTGGACACAGGAAATAAAATCATAAATGAGATATACCCTATCTTTCTTTTCATGAGTCTTACCACTCTATGGGGAGACAGATAATAAACAAATGAAAATAAAATAATTTCATGTATGATCCTTTTGTCAGCTTGTATGTAAAAATTATAAGTGAACAGAGAAAATGACAGGAAGAGAAACATCGTAAGATAAATAGTCGTTTCATGTTGATGGTTAACAGTTAGCATTTCTGTTACTAATAGCTGAAAATTTTACTTCAGGAGCTGAGCAAGTCAATGGTTGAACTGTCTCATTTGTCCTGTGTCCAGGGCTGAGAAAGCCAACCGCTGTCATCTGGCAGCACTGCCATCTGGGGTGAGGCTGTCAGTCTCTGCTTGGCTCCTCAAGGTCACATAGCAGCCTCTTCTGGATCTGCTGTCCACATTCCATGTTTGAAGGAAGAACGGGGAAGGCAGAAGGGAAAAGTCTTTCTCCTGGGGTCTTTACCTTTTTATCATCCAGGATCAGAGCTTTAGCCAATGTAGTTGTTCAGAGAGGGCCACATGGCAGCTTTTAGCTGCAGGAGGGTGGGGGAGAACATGGAGGTGGTGTCAGAAGTGATCATTATTTTCTTCTCCATGTTTTGTGGCATTTTCTAAATCAGTCAAGGCATTAAAAAGAGGTTTTATGTAGAGGAAACCAAGAGCTTTCTACATTTTAAGAAATAGGGGAGCGGTGGTGTATTGCATTCTCTTAAGGCCTGGCAGGTTGACAGAATCTGGCAGACAGAAAAAAAGTCACAGAGCCCTGGGTGACACTGATGTGCCTCTTTTATGGAGAGCAGTACATAGGCTTCTGTGGCGGCGGTGGAAATTCTCAGCCGAGCAGCAGCCCAGCCTCTCTTAGGTTATGACCATGAATCATCTTCAAGTGGGGCTAAACCTCCTGAGATTTGTCCCTTTCCTCATGAGACTAAGTCCTCTGTACAGGGGAGAAAATTCCCTTTGGCCTGCCTGAGAATAACATACTTTCTTTACTGTCTGTATAGCATCGTTTCTCAGGTGAGCAGTAGACCAGCCTCTCAAAGATGATTTCCAATAATCCTGATCAGGTGGAGCCAAATCTCACAAGGTTTGCCCCTTTTCTCCTGAGACTAAATCCCCTGTACAGAGGAGAGTAATCCCTTGGCACTCCTGAAGTTAAAACCTTTTCTTTACTGCCTGTATGGCATCCCTCCTCAAGCAAAAAGCAGCCCAGCATCTCACAGGTGAACACCCCTAATCTTAATCAGGTGGAGCAAAATTGCGTGAGTTTTTCCAATTTTCTCTCAAGACTGAGTCTTCTGTTCAGAAGAGAGAAACCTTTTTGAGCCACTGAGAATAAGAGCTTTACTTCACTGTCTGTATGACTTCCTTTCTCAGGCCAGAATTAGCCTCTCAGATGATCACCGAGAATAACCTATAGGTGGAGCCAAACCTCGTAAGATTTGCCCCTTGTTTTCCTGAGACTGTGTCCCCTGATCAGGGGAGAGAATCCCTTCTGCCCTTTTGAGAATAATAGCATTTCTTTACATTCTGTATGGCTGGCCCTCTCAGGCGAGCAGTAGCCTAGTCTGTGACAGGTGATCCCCAATAATCCTAATCACGTGGAGCCAAATCTTGAGAGAGGCCCCAGTTTTCTCAAGAGACTAAGTCTCCAGATCATGGGAGATAACTCCCTTTGGCACTCCTTAGGATGAAAGCTTTTCTTTACTGTCTGTATGTCTTACCTACTCGGGCAAGGAGTAGCCCAGCCTCTCTCAGGTTATCACCAAGAATCCTCTCCATGTGGGGCCAAGTCTCATGAGAGTTGCCACTTTTCACATGGATTCTTGCTGCTCCTATATGGGAAAGTCATGTCCCTTATTGGAAATGAGGCCTGTCCTTTATTTGAAGGGAAGAATGGACTCCATCTTCAGATGGTGCCCTGTTTCACTCCTGAGACCAAATCCTATCCTCTACGACTTTTGCACTCTGAGGAGTGTGAATCCAGCTTCCCTTGGCTCAGTAAACACATATTGTCTCACAGAAGCCTCAGCAATTTCATGAGATTTGCACCTTTTCTCACTATACTTAGTCCCCTGTTCAGGGGGGAGTAATCCCTCAGCTCTCCGGAGAATAAAAGCTTTCCTTTACTGTCTGTGCATCCTCCCTTCTCAGGCGAGCTGTAGTCCAGCCTCCCTCAGGTGGTCATCCTGAAACCTTTTAAGGTCTCATGAGATTTGCTCCTCTTCTTGCTGAATTCAGGCCTCTCCTCTGGTGTAAAATCATTCCCCTTATTGGAAATCAGGTCAGTTCTTTTTCTGAAGGGATGAAAGGGCTCCATCGCCAGATGGTGTTATTCATAGCTCCGGAGACAACACCTATCTTGAAAGGACGCATTTTCTTCTCACATGATCGTGAATGCAGTCTGACTCATCTCAGTGAGCACACATCCTCTCACGGAAGCCCCAGCTGTCTCAGGAGAGCTGCCCCTTTTCTCGAGAGCCTGAGTCCCCTATTCAAGCAAGAGGAATCCCTTTGGCTCTCCTGAGTTTTAAAGCTTTTCTTTCCTGTCTGTGTGCCTTCATTTATTTCTCAGGCCAGCTGTAGCCCAGTTTCTCTCAGGTGATCACCCTGAATCCTCTTAGCTGGAGTCAAATCTTGCAAGATTTGCACCTTTTCTCACAAGACTTAAGTCCCTAGTTCAGGGGAGAAAAATTCCTATGGCATCCCTGAGAATAAAAGCTGTTCTTTACTGTCTGTGTGGCTTCCCTTCTCAGGCCAGCAGTCGCCCAGTCTGCCACAGGTGATCACCCCTTATCCTAATCAGGTGGTGTGAAATCACATGATTTGTCCCTCTTCTCACAAGTCTAATTCCTGTTCAGTGGAGAAGAGTCCCTTTGGCCCTCCTGAGAAACAATCATATGGATCAATGGAACAGAATAGAGAGCCCAGAAATGAACCCACAAACTTTTGGTCAATTAATCTTTGACAAAGGAGGCAATGGAATAAAGACAGTCTCTTCAGCAAATGGTGTTGGGAAAACTGGGCAGCAGAATGTAAATCAGTGAAGTTAGAATACTCCCTCACACTGTACACAAAAATAAGCTCAAAATGGGTTAGAGACTTAAACATATGACAAGACAAAGTAAACCTCCTTGAAGAAAACACAGGCAAAACATTATTTCACATATATCTCAGCAATGTTCTCCTAGGGCAGTCTACCCAAACAATAGAAATAAAAGCAAAAATAAGCACATGGGATGTAATTAAACTTACAAGGTTTTGCACAGCAAAGGAAAACATAAGCAAAACAAAATGATAACCTTCGGAATGGGAGAAAATATTTGCAAAGGATGAAACTACAAGGACTTGATCTCCAGAATATATAAAAAGTTCATATGACTTAATAAGAAAAAAAAACCCAATCCAAAAATGGGCAGAAGACCTAGACAAGCAATTCTCCAATGAAGACATATGAATGATCAAGAGGCACATGAAAAAATGATCAATATCACTAATTATCAGAGAAATGCAAATCAAAACTAGAATGAGATATGACCTCACACCAGTCAGGATGGCCGTCATTCAAAAGTCCGCAAATGATAAATGCTGGAGAATGTGTGAAGAAAAGAGTACCCTCCTACAATGTTGGTGGGAATGCAGTTTGGTGCAGCAACTGGAAAACAGTATGGGGATTCCTCAAAAGACTAGGAATAAACTTACCATATGACCCAGCAAACCCACTTCTGGGCATATATCCAGATGGAACCCTAATTCAAAAACACACCTGCAACCCCATGTTCACAGCAGCACTATTTATAATAGCCAAGACATGGAAACAGCCTAAATATCCACTTACAGATGACTGGACAAAGAAGATGTAGTATATTTATACAATGGAATACTATTCAGTCCTAAAAATGACAACATAATACCATTTGCTGTAATATGGGTTCCCTGGAGAATGTCATTCTAAGTGAAGTAAGCCAGATAGGGAAAAAAAGTATATGATATGTGGAATCTAAAAAAAAAAAAGAAGAAGACAACAAGTAAACTTAAATACAAAAACAGAAGCAGACTCACAGACATAGAACACAAACTTGTGGTTGCCTTGGGGGAAGGGTGTGGGAGGGATAGACTGGGAGTCTGAGATGTGTAGATACTGAGAGGTATATATAAAATACATAAGCAAGCTTATGCTGTATAGTACAGAGAAATATTTTCAAGATCTAGTAGCTCTTGGTGAAACAGAACAGGAAAATGGATATATGTATATTAATTTATGACTGAAAAATTGTGCTGTATACCAGAAATTGACACAGCATTGTAAACTGACTATAACTCAATAAAAAGAAAATAAATTCAAAAAGCCTTTTTTTTTTCCCCTTTCAGGTTCTGCTAATTAAGCCAAGTGTGTAGTCTTAGGTGATGAGGGCTATGTATACATTTCTAGGACATGATAATAGCTATAACTTGAATTTTTCTCCTAGGAATAGTTTTCTTCTCTCAGGGTCAGCATTTTGAAAAGATGTCTGATCAAGTCAGCTTTCTCTACAGTTTTGGAATGTCGAAAGAGGTTCATCCTGGCATTTCAATGTTGAGTTCTTGCCAGCATTGCAAGAGAAGAAGCCAGCCAGAGATCCATCAAGTGGCTGCCTCTCCAGGAGCCATTCAGCTTTTGAGCTACAGTTTCTCATCTTTAATTTGGTGTCCTAAATCAGCTATGATCTGAAAAACTTTCTGAGGGCCTAGTGATGGATCCAAAGTGCGCTGCTTCTGAGTGTAGCTCCCTAAGGAGTTCTTCTTGGGTCTGTTGGACTCTCTAATCTGTCCCTCTCCAGCAGGAACTGCTGGGGGGATTTGGAGCACTAGGTGATCGGCCTTATGGTGCCCACTGTCCAGCAGAATTGACATAATTTTGCTATCATGGGATCCCCTGCAGGAACACTACCCATCAAGAGGACAGATCCGCAGACATTCCACTGGGTTCTCAGTTGCCAGAGAATGCCTTGTGGCCAGAAAAAGCAGATTCCTTTTCTTCAGAGATGAGCATACTCAGTCCCTCATGTAACCAGCAAAGAGTTTGTTCAGACCATATGTACATAATCTTCCCAGTTCAAGCCTAATATTGAAAAAGGACAGCCAACCCACTTCCTTCCAAATTTCCCCCTAGGTCCCTGCGTAGGAAATGTACCAATACCCTCCCAGGACTCCAAGTTCCAACAAAAACAGCTCCAGTACAATTCAGGACATTATTTAAAGCAATGACATCCTGATATCAGGAGACTCACCAAAGCACCTAGAAAGACCAAGAAGCAGGTGGCATTAGAAAGACCTGTGCTGGTACCACGCTGCAGTCTGGGGTAGGCTCCATCTGTCCCCTGGTGGTGTTTCTAGACTATCTGAAGAATAATATTTTTCTCTCTGAATAAGAACACAGAATTCTAGAAAACACACTGTCTACAATCAAAGAGAGGAATCATTTCTCCTACAGTCATCTCCCCTGTACCCAGGACTGGGGAGACAGTGCTGGCCTTCCCAAGGCCAGGATGAGCTGGCTAACGCACCCTGTCTCTCTCCAGCTTCCTCTCACTGTCAACCCTGGCAGTTTCCTTGCTGGTCTTTTTGTCTTGATCTCTGAGTCTCTCTTTGTCTCTTTTGCTCCCTGTCAGTCTTTGTCTTTGTCACAGTGTCTCTCTGATTCTCTCGCTCCCCTTTCTCTCACTTGCTCTTCTTGGCTCATGTTTGCTGTGGTCGATGCTTGATGAACATGCCTCTGCCTCTCCCAGGTCCCCACAGGCAGGGCTGTTTCATAAAACACAATCACTGGCAAATGCCTCTGTCGAAACTTCACTAAACCTAGATGAAAGTAATTAAAATCCCATGCTGCCTGGGAAAGACTCATTGACTGGGAGTGACCTCTTGGTGGATACAGGCCACAGCCACTTCTAGGTCAGGAGACTCTTCTGTACTCCATCCCCATCTTTCAGTCACAGGTCGTTGTCTTCAACAGTGAGATGATGTGCTGGCTGCCTCACAATCAGAGACAAAGGGTAGTAGGTTTTTTGTTCGTTTGTTTGTTTATTTAAGTCATTTCTGAGTGTTTTGTGTGGAAAATTTGGTGCATCAGGAAAAAATTTTAATAGAGAAAGACAATATCTTACAAAGCATTGTAAATTACAGTGATCCCTTGTTTTAACTATCTTCATTTATGATTTGAAGCCTGCTAACGAGGCATGTTTGTACCAAAAAAAAAAAGCACATAAAAATCCAGAGGACAAACAAAGTATTCTAAAAGAGCATATGCCTTTGCTGAAGCCAATCTGAGATTCACCTGCAATTACATATTCAAAATTGAAACAGTGCATAGCAGAATGTCATGAAATAAGCATTTCTCCTTCTTCCGTCGGCTTCCCTTCCTCGTGCAAAATTTATTACAGGATCCCGCCAAAACAAAAAGCCACCAAGCCTTTTAATGATTAGAATTTTCAAATATTTGAGTGTCTATGGTAACTGCTCAAAATGAATTTTTAAATGCTCATTGAACTGAGAGTAACCTTGCTTCTCCAAAAGACGGCCTGTTGCTGGAAAAGAGTACCACCAACAGGAAACACACACACACTGTTCAGAAGGCCCTCAAGATGCAAAAATGTCAAAAGGTGGCAATGTCTTTCTAATTTTGAATAGATCTTAGTATGTCACAACTTGCCCTCCAAGGGGCGCTCTGAGAGTCAGTAATTGTCATTTCTGTCAATAAAGTGGTGAAACGCTCAAAGGTAACCTGGAGCCTTTTGGATCTGATCCTACCCCTTATGTCTTTTAAGAAGTGCTATCTGAATACGCTCTCCAGGCAGCTGGTGGTCGAGGGACATCATGCGGTTTCCGCACCCGCCATCAATGAGCAACCAGAGCCCAAAAGCAACATCACAGCTCTGGACACATCGAGGGGAGACGAGCCCCACGGCCCCGACTTTGTGGCTCCTCTCAGGCGGCCGCCTGGTCCAGAGCCCGCGAGCCTCAGGGCAAGTGGCCAAGTCCGGGGCCCTCAGCCCCAGGCCAGGGCCCGCCCCGCCCCCACCGCCACCGCAGGCGCCAGAGGGGTGGCCCCGCTGCCCTGTGGGCCCGGGGCGCGCGCAGGAGGGACGCCCTCCATGCAACGCCCGCCTTCGTGGCCCGAGCCCAACGGCCTTACGCTGCCAACAGCGGAGCGGCTGCGACTGGTAGCGGCCGCCCCGGAGCCGAGGACCCGGGTAGGATCGCGGCCTGGCAGCTGGAGACCCGGGGCCCTTGCTGGCGCGCAGGCGGGCGGGGAGGAGCGACAGGCAGGGCTGCACTTACCAGCCTCTGTGCTTCTCCCAGGCCGCCAGGAGGGTCACATAGTCAGTGACCCACTCAGTCTTCAACTTCCTTGTCACGACCCAGGGCCTCCCAGGAACCCACCCAGTTCAGGGCTGAATCCCCTTCCTCGCAGCCCTCACACCTGCCTCTGCTCAGGCCTGCGCACTGGCTCCTGGGGGGGTGGGATGGGGGGCTGGGGGCGGCTCCCAGCCTCAGGACTGACGCAGGGATAGCCATGTTTATTTTTCATTTACTGAAAGTATTTCACTTGGGATCAAATGTAAAAGAAATACGTGGTAAGATTTCTTGTCCAAAACATAATTTAATGACTACAGAGTCTGCCTTTGTAAGATTTCCTTAGTGACCATTATTTGGATCCCATCAACTGACCTGAGTCAAACAGCAGGTACCAAAATTGTTCAGTAGTGTATTTTCCTTGTGTCATCAGTCAGTAGTGCATTTGACCATGTGGAGTTTTATTGGATGTGAACTATTTTTACTAATAATCACTCTGATGTCGTATGTACTTCTAGGCTGAAAGTGTGGGTGTCCAATAGGCCTAATTTTTGATGACACTTTTTTTTTTTTGGCAGATCTCAATTTTTGATCCAGCGATTTGGACATAATGCTTCCCCAAGTTCCCATCCTCCACCTCTGTCCACCTCATCAGGGAACAGAAGAGGATCTTCTCTGAGCTGCTTCCAAGGAACAGGCAGATGAAAGCCCCACTGTGGTTCCAGCCGCCTGCCTGGGAAATGAAAGAATCTTTGCCTCTAGAAAATCCTGGTTAGAAACTGCATCTCTAATTCCCCTGGGAATGAAGAGACACCGAGCAGAGGGCCTCTATGGTGGGTAAACGAAACCCAACTCACCTGAAAATCACTCCATCTCCTCCCCTTCTTCTTGGTGTTTAGTGTAGGCAAACAGCCCAGGGCATCACCACATGGCTTTCATTTTTTTGTTTTTACTTAAGAAGAGAAAAATGGTCTAAATGAGGACAGAAATTCTCCATATCAATGGTTGACTTCCTAAGGTCTCTTGTAGCTGAAAGTGGCCAGATCAACTTCAGGCAGATTAGAAGTGAGCAATAGGATTGTGTGGACTGTGTGGGTTTGAGGGAGGCTGTTTAGATGGAGTAGATGCAGCTGAGTTGGCCCTTTGACCCTTCCTCTTTCCTCCTTCCTGCCTCAGAGGTGAACGCATGGTGGTGGATCAAGTCCCGTGCTCCAGCAGCCATTTTGGACCAAGAGACAGCCTTGAGGATGAACACCAGCTAAAAATACTGAAAGGGGCAGAAAGATGGATAATGGCTGACTACCATTGTTTGCTGTTGACAGTATGAACTCTCTACACTCGTAATTATTTTCCATGAGAGAGGAAAAACCTTACCACTCTATGCCTGTGGTATTCTGGGTTTCTGCTCTATTAGGGAAATATCGGCATCCAATGAGAGTGGTCCCCTCCTGCCAAGTCAGACAACCTGAGCTGCCCTGACTCTGTGGACACCCCATCCCCTATCATTCTCTCTACTTATGAGCTACACATCTCAACCTTCTACAGGATCTAAGGTAGAAAAGGGATGTTTGAGGATCTGTACTGAATGTGTTTTCTGGGGGCAAATTTGGTTTTACATAGAGACTCTGCAATGATGATTCTTAGTAACATCCTACAAACCAACACTCAGCCTGTGCTCCTAAGCATCAGTGCAGAGCCTCAGCCCAAGCAGGCCTTCCCCTGGGCCCTTGGATCTCTGCTTCATCTGCTCCTAATTTAAACAGGGGCTTCTGTTTTTCCCCTCCTGGGAAAGCTTGGAATTTCCTTTTTGTGAGGACATATGTTCTCTGCACCGGGGGCTCCAACTCTGGGTAGAGAGAAGGGAGGTCACTGACCATCATCTCACTCACTAACTCAAAACATGGGACCCCCTTGACCTTACATTGATGGACATATTGGCCCTCCTTCCTCCCCATTTGTGGTTTAGGGCAAAAGGCAGAGTCCCTTCCCCTGCAGAAGCTGAATGACAGGATGTTAGCCACAGGATGTCTGGACCAGGGATGAGTCAGGGAGTCACTGCTGGGGGAGCCTGAGGGGTGGAAGGGCCTGTGCTCATCTCTGAAGCTCTTGACCTGAAGCTCCGACCTTCCTGCAGTTTCCTTGAGCACCTGATATGTTTTGTCACAAATCTTTCTGCTCATATGATCTCAAGTGGGAGCCGCTGCTGCAGCTAGGGAATTCTGCTGGAGGGAACACATCCAAGGCCTTGCCTTTAATTTCGTGACATGGCATATTTTTAATATTTAAAATTTATATTTAAAGCAAAATAAACCCCATGATAATCAGTCTCCTCATACATTACTCAGACAGACACAAGAGACTACTATAACATGATATCACCAATAAGAATACCCAGGGGTTGTAAATTCACAGACACATCAGGCACAGCTGGTGCCCCAGCACTGAAGGGGAGGGGAGGCAGCAGAGCCTGACTGGTACATACTGTACTTTCCTTTGATGAGAATGTTCTGGAATAGACGTTAAAAGGGGTTATTGTAACATTGTCAATGTACTTAATGCCAAGTACATTTAGAATTTAATCAAAAAATTTAACTTTAAAGTCACTATGTCATAGAATAAATAATTTAGTGTATGTAATATAACAAATTTATTTTTTTTTTTAAAGAAGGAATTACAGAGAAGGGGAAGGACATCTCCAGTGCAGCTGCTGGCACCCGGGGCAGCTCAGCCCGCGGCCCTGAAGGCACTGTGCGTGCTGGTGTTCCTTGCTGATCCGGTAGCAGCTCTAGGTGTATCCGGGGAGGACCTGGCTCTAGCACCTGAGTAACTAGAAGAACTAGGTTTGTTCTGGTCTCTGATCTAGAACTGGATAACCCTGTGGGGTCACAGCTGGGCCAAAGCACTGTGGTGCCCCAGGGCCAGTGGGGGAGCTCTGGCTGAGGTTGGCTGAGGCTCTGGATGTGAGGCCGGGCAGGCAGCTGGCTGAGGTGGTAGAGGAAGTGCTAGAGCAGCTGTTCCTGATGTTTCAGGATCTGAGATGGAGGACAGCTGATGCCTGAACCTCCTGTGGAATTGGCGCCTGTGCGGGTGCTTTTCCTGGCTTTGAACTTAAATGAGAGCTGGGGCGGGAGCAGGCTCTGGCTCTGGTTTTGGAGTTGGTATATCCCTTCGTCTGGCCCTTGAACTTGAGCAAGGGCTGTGGCTTGAGCTTGCTCTGGCTCTGGAGCTGTCCTGGGCAGGAGAGGTGCAGCAGGCTTTAGGTCTCCAGGTGCTTCCAGAGCTTGCTCTGAGCTGCCGCTGTAGCTCCAAGAAGGGAAACTCTCATCAATATGACTGCTTTTCCACATGTCTCCCCAAAATAGGAAAGCCCTCACTGCCAGTCAGTGAAGCCTCAGTCCAAGATCCCATGCCCAAGAAGCATTCTCAGATGCAGTCCAGGGCAAATGATATGAGGCTCCCCATTGCTCCTGGTCCAGTTCCAGCCTCAGGAGGCTCTCCTCTGTGTGGTCCAGTGCTTTCCCCTCCTGACTCAGCCCATCACCGACCCTGCATCCTCCCCATCATCACCCTCTGCCTCTGGGAGCCCCAGCTCTGCCAGAAGATGGGCCTGGTGCTCCAGGTCTGAGCCAGGCATGCTCAGCTCTGCATAAGCCAGTACCATCTTCAGGCAGGGAAATTCTGGGGGCTGATGGAAATCCTCTCGGTAAGGGCGCAGCCAGGTGCCCAGGACGGAGGACATGGCCCTGGGGGTAGTAGTGGGGAAGCAGAGTGACAGACCTGGCCTTGCCTTCCATGCTGTGCTTTCATGGCAGCCCTGCAGGGACATGGGCCACTCTGCCCTTGGCTTCTGCCCATCCAGAGGCCAGTTTTGCTCCATGTCCCATCTCACCTGGCAGTCTGTGCAGAGGAGGGCCTGGACTCAGAGGAGGGGCTGCTACAAGCCTTCTGAAGGGAAATCCCTTTGCGGTTTGACCACTTCTCCCCTTTTCAGGGATGTCTGACACACTGCTCTGTCCCCCCAGCCCCCCCCCCACTGGGTGGCACCTCTGTGAGGACAGGCAGGCTGTCTGCTCTTGGCACTGCCATTTTGGGGATACAGGAGCTGCTCTATGAGTGTCTGACCCAGGAGGAAATAGACAGGCTGTGTCTGCCACCCAGGCTGCCCACGGGCCTCCTCACACCTCAGATTTTAGCTCCTGTCCCTGCCTTTTGCCTAATCCTCCAGGGACCCTGCCTGGGTCTCCTCCTGTCCCTGCCACTCACCTCCCACAGGGTGGACTCAGCTGTCCCCTGAGGCTCACTGGGTCCCCTGAGCACCAGCTGAGTCCCCACCATTAAGGCTTCACCAGAGTGTGGGCAGGATGCTCTCCACCCATTATGTTCTGGGTCCCACGAAGCAGGTGGGGACAGGTCTGGGATGAAGAGGGGATGGCTGTGGGTTCACTTAGGGGCTGACTCTGACCTCTGACCTCCTAGATGCTTCTCACAGCACCACAGCCACAACAGCAGCTCTCTGGGTCTCCAGAGACCTTTCCCCTTTGCCAGAAGAAGCCCTAAAACTTCTACTCTCAAGCCAAAATCATAGGATGTGTGGGATTCAGGGTTTGCCCCCCCAACTTATCAACACAGTCCACAGCTCCACACTTATTTAGGCAAGGGAGACCCTCTCTTCAATCAAAGAAACTCCCCATTTCAGCTCATACGGGGGTCCATCCTCATCAGTGTAAGGAAGGATGTAAGGAAGGATGTAAGCCAGGATGGTGTCACATGGACTGTCCTGAGCACGCTAGCTGGATGTGATGTCTAGTGTGACAGTGTGATTCCTGGGAGTATGGAAGCCCTGGAGGGCAGGGCTGTTGTCTGCTCAGTGCATTAAATGGTTGTTATTCCTATAAATGTGCCTGTCCCTGGTGGACTTCCTGTATACTTGAGGAATGAATGAGCCCAACCAACCCCACCACACAGAGCTGAGTGGGCCTAGGACCCCACTTCTCCCACCCAGGGATCCCTGCTCTCACTGACCTAGGATAGGGGCAGCTAATGGAATCACAAATTACACTTGAAATAGGAAAACATTTTAACCCAAGGCCACATTCAGTGATGCAGGAGGCAGAGGCCGCCTCAAGGGCAGGAGGAGATGACCAGTTAGCACAACCACAGCCCCTCCTGCTGACCTTTCCATGGGCCAGGGCCCCAGAAAGCACTTTCCATGAAGGGCCCTCTCTGTTCTTAGTATCATCCTAGGGCCCGATGCTCTCTCACCCGAGGGTGCAGAGCAGCAAACGAGGTTCACATTGGTGGAGTGACATTCCCACATCTCACCACTAGTATGTGGCTGCATCACCGATGTCCCATGAGGGCAGGGTGCTCACCTTTGGAATAGAAGGTTCAGCACCTTGTAGGCAGTGGCCAAAGTTCTGTAGGTGCCCAGGAGTGTATGTAGGTAGGAGGGGTTGCTTCCCAGGACAGCAGGCACCAGATTTGCCACAAGCATCTCCAGTCTGTCTGGATGCTCCACACCATGCAGTCCTCATTCCTGCTCCCTGTTGACACATCTTCCCCCTGGGGTGGAACAGAGGAGAGACATGAATCAGACGCAACACCGTAGACCACCAGGGGATTTAGGGCTGGAAGTCAGATTCAATCTACAAGCCTCAGGGACTTGTGACAAGAGATGGGACAAGAGAGTTCTCGGCAGAATAAAGGTTCTCAGTATCAGCAGGAAAAGTGTCAGTGGGTGATGACTAAGTGCACCAGTTTCTCAGATCATTGTGTCAGCCCAGTATTGACAGCACCTCCCTCTATTAACTACATCATCCCCTTGACTGCTATCAAAGCATCTCATTTTAGAGATGAGAACCCAGAGGCTGATCCCGGACTGTGTGGGATCAGGATTTTCGGGCCAACATGGACACATGGGGATGGAAGGAAAACATGAAAATCTGTACAAAAATACAGAAACACCCTTGACATAACATGAACTGAAATTCTATCAAAGACTCTTTCAGAGATTCTGTCTCATATGTGGACATTGACTTTGCATCTGGCCAGGGCAGAGCCTGGACTGTGAGGGTGGGTGGGAGAGATAAGGAATCAAATTCCTTTGCCAGAGGTCTCAAGAGGGAGACCAGGAGAGGTGGAGGGCAGTTCTTGGACCCAGGGCTTCCAGGGTGTAGAGTCTCCTTACTTGCACTCACCCTGAGCCCGTCCTGGGTTCTGTTGGTGTCTTGGGACTGCTGCCACTCTTACAAGGAGATGGAGCAGGGGACTCCATGAACAAGGTCCTGTGTGATCTCCTGTGTGGAGTCCTGCAAACACAGTCCCCAGCAGCCAGGTAGAAACCTCAGAGCCCTTTCTGAATGTCTCGGCTGGTTCTCAGATCCACAGGACATCTCCACCCCACACTCACACATACCACTCTGCGCAGATCTACATTAGTGACAAAAAAGCTGACAACCTGAAGCCCTTGGATTCCCACTGGCCCATGTAAGATGTCCCTCAGGAGTCCTCTTTCTCCCCAGCCAGACCTGACCTTGGGTGTGGCCATGATAGGACCACCAGGTTACCACATGTTCAATGACTGGTTCCTGCCCAGAGGGGACACCTCCCCTCAAGTCCCTCTTCCCCCACACGGAGATGAGGTGAAGTGGGCCTGCCCAGGGAGGGCTCCCAGAGGAGGCTGGGCCCAGATTGGCCTGCTCCAGGCCACATTTTTTACCTTAGGTGATCTCCTGGTTAAAGTCCAGAGTTGGCCTGGTTGCTGGCAGAACCCAAACCTAAACCTTGAGACACCTCTCATGCCAGGTTTTCCTGAAGGTGAAGCCCAGGAGTTCAGGACGCAGAAGGAGAACATATTTCTCTGTGAACTGTCTCCAGCCAAGTGAGCTGGCGCAGGGGCCATCACTAGAATGTGGGTGCCTGGTTACTGGGTTCCAATTCTGTTGGGGTCTGTTATCAAGGAAGTGATGTCACTTCCTCGGGTCCACTTCCTGGAACCCCCTCCTCAGACAACACCTCCACACACAGCCCTGTGGGCTGCTGCCTGCTCACCCCCTTCTCCACGTAGACCCATCTCTTCCAATTACAGCAGCCATGCCCTCTCCACGGCTCCTGGGGGGGCTCTGCATGCAGCTGTGAGGGGACGCCCTGTCTTCCAGACACAGTTCCTCCTTCTTACCTGTTCTCCATCCTGGATAAGTCCTGGTGTCTGTCCAGGCCTGTGTGTCTCCCCACCCGCACAGTGGGTGTGATTCTACACGGTACTTCTAGGGACGTCCTCAAGCACTTGTCAAATAAGACCTGAGAAGTGTAGGAGTGGTCTCACATTTAGATGATGACTCCAGTACCATTTCTTCCTCTTATTTCCTCCTCTGTGTCTGTTTTTCTCTTGATCCCACCCCATGGACCATATTTAATGTCAATCCTCGTGTCTGTGTGTCTTTGTGTCTGTGTGTGTGCGTGTTGTGTTTTCAGGCTTATAAGCCAGTGCTCACTCTCTGTGTGGCCAGCAGAAAACTGCCCACACATGGGAGGGTTGGGCAAGAGCATCCTGAGGCCTGAGGATTTCTAATTTCCAAAGAAAAGGTGATGAAAGGGGTTGAGGTTTTGGATAGCAGGTCAGAGCACCATGACTCAGGCCATACAGGTAGCAGGGGCTGGAGATGGGATCACAGACTCATAGACAGTCTGGCTCAACTGCCCACACTCAGTACCACAGTGCTGGGGGCAAGAGACTGTCCCTTCATGAGGCACCCAGAATGGCAGGCTGGGCTTCGCTGGCTGGATGCACAGTGGCTCAGGGACAGACAAACAGATGATGGGTGCCATCACCAGACAGGCTTGTCAATCTCATTTGCTGCTTCCTTTATGTTCATGTCCTTAAGTCACTCTCCCCAAGCGTCAGGCTGGCTGTCAGCTTTTATCCAAACCCAGTATTAACAGAGTCCAGGTCAACAGGTACAGAGTCTTTCTTTGTCACCAGTAGTACTGCATCTTGCTTGAAACCCCTGGGAAGCAGTTTCTCCCAGTGACTTCATTATAAAATGGAATCACTTTTACCTTTGTTTAGATTCCTCATCTTAATTATATCATATAATATTTCTCTTTGTCTGACTTACTTCATGTAGTATAATAATCTCTAGACTTCCCAGACATACAGCTCAATATTCACATCAACTCTGTTTACGACAGCCAAGAGGTGAAAGCGCAGTCAGTGTCTTATCTGCAGTGAGTGGGTAATGAAGACGTGGTATAAGCACACCTCAGAATACTAGGTAGTCACTACAGGGGATGAAAGAATGTTGTTTCCAACTAAATGGAATGGACACAGAGATTAGCATACTAAGTGAAGTAAGTCAGACAGAGAAACATAAATCTATAACTTATGTGGAATCTAAAAAAAAAAGATACAAGTAACCTTATTGACAAAACAGAATCAGACTCACAGACAAAGATAACAATCTGTGGTTACCAGGGGGAAAGTGGTGGTGGGGAGGGAGCAATCAGGAGTGTGGCATTACAGATACATAGTAGTATAGACAAAATTGATAAAAAAAAAAAAAAGGACCTGCTGCAGAGCACAGGAAACTATATCCAGTAACTTGTAATAACCTATAATGGAGAAGAATGTGAGAAAGAACATATGTACATGTATAACTGAATCATTATGTTGTACACCACGAACTTACACAACACTGTAAATCAAATATGCGTCAATGTAAAAATATAGTGTATCAGAATTGATCTAATCTCATAAGTGTCCAAGGTTATGTGCCTTTTGGAACTCTCTTCCCACCCTTCCCCCATCCATGCAGTAGCTTCATCTCCCCACCTGCTCAAACCAGACCCTGGGGCCCTGTCTGCTCCCTCTTTATTCCTCATCCCCACATGCAGCCAGCTCCTCCCCTGTCCATGGGTCCCAACGCCAAGTGCATTCATCACCCCTCTGTATCTCCCTCCCCTCCCTGTCCAGGCAACCACTGACACTGTCCTGGATTCATGCTCTTTGCTTCCCTTTCTCAGTCCCTCTGACCCAAGGGAGGGATGGTTAAAAGAAAAATCTGTTACTGTCACACAGGAAATCTCAAAGAGGCACTTTGGGGAAAAGCCACGATCCTCAGCCAGACGTGAAGGCCCTCCTCCTGCCAGCAGCCCACCTGGCCTTGCTGCCTTCAGTCCAGCCACTCTGGCCTCTGTCTGTTCTTCCAAGAACCACCTCCTTCCCTGCCTTCAAAAGCCCTAGGCTGGGAACCCATTGAGCTCTTTACCTGGGTGACTCCTTCAGGTTTACCTCAAATGCTGGAGGTTGCTCTGTCCTGGGCCCTCAGTTCCTCCCCCAGGGCTCTTTCCATAGTCCTGGGAGATGTCAGTCTGGTTTTATGGATCCCAGGGCTTGCCTGGGAAGTGGCAGGAAGCTGGGTCTCTAGAAAACCTCAGGTCCCCAGTCCCATGACTCATCCTGCAACTGCCTAGCAGGTAGCCCAGTGGGCTCTACAGACCTGGGTGACCCCAGGATAAAAGGCCCTGCACTGCTTAGGAGCCCTGGCCCCTGCTGGTTTTCCACATGTAATTTAGAGGAGGAGAAAGCAAGCCACAAGTGTAGTGACATGAACAGTATGGTACCAGCATAAAAACAGGCACTTAGACTAATGGAATAGACTACAGAGCCCAGAAGTAAATCCACACATGTGTGGTCAAGAAATTTACAGCAATGTAGCCTCAAATGAGGAGTCGGGGAAAGGACAATCTCTGCAATAAACAGCGTGGTGACCACTGGGCGGTCACAGGCAGGAGACGCCAACTGGGCTTCTCTCTCACGTCATCCACAGAACGGGAGTCAGAATGGATTAAAGCCTTGAATAGAAGGCCTGAAACCATGTAACAGCAAGAAAGACTAGGTAGTGAGCTCCTTAACATCAGATTTGGTTTTTAATTGTTGGCTCTGACTACAAAAAGTAGAAGAAATAAAAGTAAAAATTAACAACTGAGGCTACATCTAATTGAAAAGCTTCTGCACAGCCAAGGAAACCATGCACACACTGAAAAGCTGAGGTATGAAATGGGAGAAAATATCTGCAGTTCAGATCTGATTAGGGGTAATATCCAAAATATATAAAAACTGACACAACTCAATAGCACACAAAGTCTCATTTAAAAATGGGTACAAATATTAAATAGCCATTTTTCCAAAGATGACATACAGATAGTCCACAGGCACATGAAAGATGCTCAACATCATTAATCATCTGAGAAATGAACATCAAAACCTCAATAAGATCTCATCTCACACTTGCCAGAAAGGCCGTCATCAAAAAGTTCACAAGTAACAGATGTTCATGCGGAAGTGGGGGAAAGGGAATCCTTGTACAATTGGTGGGAATGTAAATTTTTGCAGCCATTTTGGAAAAAACATGGAGCTTCCTCAAAGCCTAAATGTAAAACTCATATGATCCAGAAATTCCACACCTGGATATATATTTGAAGAAAAGAAAAACTCCAATTCAAAAAGATACTTGCACCTCAATATATATAACAGAATTATTTACAATAGCCAAAAAATGGAAGCAATGTAAGTGTCCAACAATAGATGAATGAATGAATGAATACATAAGTAATATATAATTAATTTTATTTGCATTTATACATATAGGATGGACTACTACTCAGTCATAAAAATGAATGACATTTTTCCCATTTGAAATGACATGGAATTATCTGGAGGATATTGTGCTTAGAGGAATAGGTCAGAGAAGACAAATTCTGGATGTTATCAATTATATGTGGAATCTGAAATATAAAACAAGTGAACATGTATAATAAAACCCAAAGAGTCTCACACGTATAGAGAACAAACTAGTTATTACAGGTGGTGAGAGGGAAGGAAGAAGGGACAAGATGGGGTAAAGGATTAAGAGACACAAAGTACTACATATAAAACAAATAAGCTCTGTGTCTATAGGAATGTTTACTTGTGTGTTTTAAACTTAAACAAGCCCCAGTATCATCCTGAGGAAGCTGGTGGATGCTGGGGTGGGGAGAAGCTACCTTTGTAAAATAGTTGCTAAGTTTTCCAACAACTCAAAGGCATCAGCTCCTCAGGCCACCCGAGGTGGATGTGACCAGCTTCTCCATTTCTTTTAATAAAGTGGTCTGTCTGAAGTTTCTGTCCTTTTGAAATTCAATTTTGGATCCATGAATTTTATTTATGGGGGGGAGATAATTAGGTTTATTCACTTGATTTTATTTTTAGAGGAGGTACTGGGGATTGGACCCAGGACTTCGTGCATCCTAAACATGCGTTCTATCACTTGAGCTGTCTCCTCCCCTCGAGACTCAATTTTGTAACTTTTGTTTCCAGAAAATTATTCATGTAGCCTAACATGGCCAGTATATAGGTATGTAGTTATTCCTTATCTTTTTATGATACATTTTTGTAAAGTATTTCTTTGTCTTATTCATAATTGACTTATTTTTTATTGGCTTGACAGGGTTCACCTATTTCCAAATAGAAAACAATACTTTCCTTTTGCAAAAACCAACATTTATTTGTATCCATCAAGCAGAGTGGTTGGTTTCTAATTGGTTATTTTAGATTTTTGATATTAATTTCTCCTCTTTTTCACTGAAAAATACTGTAAGATATCTCTCATGTACGGAATCTAAAAAAAAAGAAGACAAATGAACTTATATATAAAACAGAAACAGACACACAGACCTAGAATACAGACTTGTGGTTGCCGGGGGGAGTGGTGTGGGAAGGGATAAACTGGGAGGTGGAGATTTGCAGATATTCATAGGTATATATAAAATAGATAAACAAGTTTATACTGTACAGCACAGGGAAACATAGTCAATATCTCATAGTAGCTCAGTTAAAAAGAATATGAAAATGAATATATGTATATTCATGTATGACAAGAATTGTGCTTTATACCAAAAATTGGCACAACATTAAAACTGACTATAACTCAATAAACAAAAAAGAAGGCAAAGAAATAAAATAGAAATGGGAAAAAATATTTTTTTAGGAACAGGTCTTACCAGTTGGAGTCCCATGAATTATATCACGAGAGCCATTTCTCAGATAATTGATAAATGATTATAAAATTGACAAATTCTCATAAGGGAAAGAAAGGTGGAAGGATGAGCGAGATGGCCCAAGGGCATGGTTTGGGGACGGCCAGCCCAAAGGTGCAGTGCTGCTCGGAACTGAGCGATTTTGAATTTTGAATTTCAGATTCTTGGCTGCAAATGCCTCACTTTAGAGCCCCTCCGATTCAAACCTGACCTAAGACATAGGCTCTTTTTCTATGATTACTGAACCCTTCAATGTTGGTGCTCAAATATCATTTGCTGAACGAATCCTCATAGATACTTCAACATCACACATTTTTCTGAAGCTGAACCTGAATAAAGAGATCTCCATGTCAGGATAGGGTCCCTGCTCTGTTTTCAAAGGGGACAAATGCTGAATTTCTCTCTTTGTCAAAGTAGTTGTCTATTTTTTGAATGCTAGTTTGTTTCCCCATGTTTTTGATAAAACTGAATTGATTGCAAAGGTAAAATAAGAACTTCTTCCCCCAGGGCTATATTCATTCTTCCAAACTGAGCTGGAAAACACTGTTGTTAGTTTTAGTAGCATTTTAAAGAACTTCTTCCCCATATATTGCTTCTAGAGGACATTCTTTAGCCTGGGTAACCAGTAGGAAAGATTTGGAAAGAATCAGGTATAATGAGAAAGTCTGAAAGCATTTCTCTTGAGCAAACTAGCCTATTTCCAATAGTGCCATTATTTTTATTTACATTATTTTTGATTTATAGAATAAATTTGTACAATAGCAATCTCCTCTCCTGGGGCCTTAGAAATAATATCTACCATCTGTGGAGAATTTATTACATTCTGGTCACTCAGCACATACTAATTTGATCCTCACAATAATCCTATGAGGAAGGCCATACGATCAGAGAAATTCAATACTTTCATCACACCTTCCTACCAGGGTCTGGAGCAGGGTTTAAACTCAGGGCAGAAGGAGGCTAAAGCTGATTTTTCCACCTTGCTGTGCTGCTTCCCTAGGACACCAGGAAGCTGCTTTGTATCCAACATGAAGCTGAACTCAGTTAAAAACAAGCACATGGGCCAAAGACCTACCTCCCACAGGGAAGATGGCTTGGTGCCATTCAGAAAACGTCAGTTTAACACCCTGAGATTAGTTAGCCTTGCATCTCTCATCCACGAAGTTCTGTTTAATTCAAGTCACGTGTGGGCATTTTCACTCCAAGTACAACATCAGTTCAAACCGGGTGGTATGTCACAGACGCACACGCCAAAACCCAGGAAGGAACCTGAGCTGTTACTGTTCCCAAGCAGAAGCTTCCTCGGAAGTTTACCTGAACAGAAGGACTATCTGAAACCCTGGCGGTTTGCCCAGCCTTGGTTTCCTGTCTAACTGAAAGCAGAGAGACACAGACACGGAGCCAAGGGGGTTGTGCTTGTGGGATCAGCAACCTCAGTTTGAGGATTTGGACCAGCAAGGCCGCATGCAGGCTGCAGCCAGGGCCCTGCCAGCACCACCAGTCCGGGGGCCCAGCAGCACTGTGAGAAACTGGAGGAAGAAGGTGAGCGTTACCAGCATAACGATACAACGGGGTAATCCGACTTCCCACCTGGCGGAGAAGGGGAGACAGATCCCCTGGGGTTATTTTTATAGATTATCCAGGAGGGATCTTTTGCTGTCTGCAATACTGCCGGTAGCTAATGTGTGCTGAGCACTTGCCCTGCTCCTGATACTATACTTAGCACCTTACGCATAGTATGCCAGTGGTGAGTAATTATAATGAGTGGCTGAAAAGGCAAGTGTGCGGCTTTAAGGCTTCCTACAGAGGCTGTTGTTTTGGCCATAGTCTTTGCTAGAAACAGCTGCCTCCATTTCTAGAGCTGCACCACCTCCCCTGCCTGCACCACCTCCCCTGCCTGCACCGTTTCCTACACCCCAGCGCAAGGTCGCCTTGAGTCAAGGTGCTGTGTTGTTGCCGTGCCGCAGCCAGGACTGTAACAACCCCATCGCCTGCTTTGGGAAGCAGGGCTGCAGATGCACCCACAGCCCTCCAGCAGTTATTTCCCGCCATCTCCCCATCTCCGCATATCCCCGTGATGCTTCCTGCTCTGGTTAAACTTAACCCCAGGCAAACCGTATCTCTTCCCTCCTGAAAACCCTCCCTTTGCTTAGGGAAGATGGGGCAACATGTGTGGGGGAAAAGGGAAACTTTCTTCAAGGGTTGTTTTCTAAGGAAGGAGAGCGATTTCTAGGTATTCCACAGCAAAGCAGCTGTCTCACTGGCCAGAATATTTTGGTCAAGTACCCATTTCTAAATCTAACTTTTGCAGAAATGAGGCTTCTGTGATTATCTTACACTCACCGGGATCGTCCCCTAGAGATGGGGGTGGGGCTGGCTTCCCCAGAATTATGTGAGCAGAGGTAGACACCCGAATAGACGGAGGTTAGGAAGGGAGAGCCGGGGGAGTGGACACTGGGTAGCAGCCCTCAGTGTCCTCTGCAGGCTGGGAAAGTCCTTCCTACCTCTGACTCAGACAAAGGCTTACTTTCCCACAAACATCACCGCTCCAGGACTGGGTCCTGCTATTAAGGAAAAGAAATTCTTTCCTCTTTATGTCTCCATGCCACTCTATACCAGCCTCTATTGTAGCTCCTACATCTTCTTTTTTTTTAAACAGACATCTTCTTTTTATGCATATCTCTTCCAGGTGGGTTAGGAGCTCTCAGATCAAAAAGGCCTGCATTATTCAATGTTGTATTTTCAGCACCCAGCTGAAACATAGGTGCTCCGTAAATGTTGAATTGAAATGATTTCTGAATTTCTTTTATGAAGGTCTATTTCATCATTACCTAGAATGGAGGGTGGGGTGCATGTTTGGTTTAAAATGTGGGAGAGACCATAGGATGGTTCTGTTGTTGGTTGGTTGGTTGATTGGAATTAATTTTTATCCTGCCTAATTTAAAACAGAAGGGTGTAAGGGAGTAGGGGCCCCGGGTGTGTTGTACTATGCTGAGCGTCACTCTTCCTGTAATCCCCACCGCACACAGGACAGAGGGATGCAGTGATTCAGACCTCATCCACCTGTGCTCCAACTCAAAGACTGACATATTTCCCAACTTGCCCAAGGCTCTGGTAAGGAAAACTCAGGTCCCCAAACCCAGGTCATTCAAGTGTAGCAGTAACCAGCTGGGTTTTCAGCAACTTGGATGGAGCCATCTGTTTTCCCAGCCCACATAGAAATATGCACAACAAAGGTGCAAGTCATCAAATCTACAGCTCCCAGGGGACCCAGCTGGGCTGTGCCCTCCCTTTGGGGACCACTGAAAGGTAAATCTGGCCCTGGAAGACAGAGGGCCAGCAGCAAGGCTAAGGGGCTAAGCAAACCCAGACTCTCTCATCACTGTCCTGCCTTTGCCTAGAACAGAGTCCACCTGGCTCCCTGGCCACGTGGCCATGTGCCTGCATCAGGGGCACCACAGGGCATGCTGAGTGCCCAGAAAATTACCAGCAGCCTCATGTGGTTTGCACCAGGCCACCAGGAACTGGCCACATAAGAACTCCCTTCTCTGACACTCCTGGGTCCTCAGACTGTCTGGTCAACACCCACATTCTCACAGAATAAGCATGGTGAGCCCAGGTGGTCAGGAACAGAGGGAGCTTTGTGTCCTGGTCTTAGAGAAGAGAACCCCTTAGCTTTTCCCACATACCCACCTTCTGTGACCGCAGCTTCTCCTTCCCTACCACACCACATCACAGAAGGGAATTTAGAGGCATCTTGGCTCTCCTGCAAAGATGGAGGACAATGGATCCCACATGAAAAATGGAATAAAATGGGGGTGCTCTTAGTCAGCCACCTAGGTGCAGGTGGCATTTGGCAACCCAGGATGGGGTGGTGATTTAGAGGGATATTTCTCAAAGTCATTACAGTTAATTATCACAGAGTTACAGACTCATCAGTAGGCAAAGAGCCAGCTCCAGATCCCCAGGGAATTTCAGATGGCTTAATAAGCAAAGTGGCATGCATGTAAGGCAACTGATTATAAAGAAATGATTTAATTATTTCTTTATTCCTCACTCCTGGATTCCGTGCCTATTATATACTCACCACATCTTGGAAGACATCTGTCCAACAGGGCTCTGGGTCGGGGAAATTACTGTGTTCCTTGTTTTTAACTTAGCAGCACACTTTCACCACAGGACCAGTGCATTTTTTCACAACTCCTGATTCACCTCAGAAAGGTGCATTTCAACCTGGTCATCTTCTAGACTCCGTGGTATTCACAATTGAACCAAAATTCTGCAGAGACACTGATGCAGTCTTAACAATTATAGAATGAATGACATCACCACCATTTACATATAGAAAGCCCTTGCACGTCTGGGAGCCAGAGCAGGAGCTTAATGGGCATCATGCACAGAAACAGGGGATCTGTTCACTAGAGCTGGTGCTGAACAAAAAAGAAATGTACTGTGCTTTGAACATTACTTCCTCTTCCAGTTTCTTTTTCTTTGATTTTTGTGCTAAGGTCTCTATCAGTATTCCTGAGAAGCAGGAACCATCTGAGAAAGTATCCTGCTCTTTGGCAGAAACCCCTGCTGACTCATCCTGCCCCACAAACCCTGCTAGTCCAGCGTAGAGGAAGAGGGCTGTGTGTCTGCTCAAAGCCACTCTCCCACAAATATGGTTGCCTGGATTCCCTTTTCTTTGCTGCTTGTGAATTTTCATTTCCTCTAAGCCTTCTCTCCTCATGTAGCCCCAAGGAGCAGAGGTTAATGAAAAAATGAAGATCATGACTTTATAAAGAGAGTGGAAAATACATTCTCTATAAAAGCAAAAACTAAGTGAACTAACACACGTGCAGGATAAAGAAAAGATTTTTCTAAGCTAAATAAGAGTGAAGATTTAATTACCATGTTGCTACTTGAAGACATTCTTATTGTGTGCATTACTGCTGTTTCCTATTTAAATTTTTCAATGTGACTGAAGAGTCTATCACATCAAGTCTAAGATTCCAGTATTTAAAATTACATGAAAATTTTGCAGAAAATAATTGACTTGCTCCCAGCTCATCCACTTGTCAGGCAAGAGCTGGGTGGAATAATACTTCACATCAGGGGACTGCAAACTTCTTCTGTAAGGAGCCAGAGAGTGAATATCATATATTGTGTGGTCCATGTTGGTTCTGCTGAAACTGTTCAATTCTGTCCTTATTAACGCAGAAGCAGCCATACCCAATATGTAAATGAATGTGTGTCTTTGTTGCAATAAAATTTTATTTATAAAAGCAAGCCACAGACCAGGTTTGGCTCTTAGGTAATGGTTGGCTGACCTCTGCTTCCTAGCAAAGCCCTAATAAATTTTCTTCTTTGGCTAAATAGTGAATGGGAGCTTGTAAAACCAAAGCCATTCTGAGGGGATGACACAGCCCCATATGAGGTTGTAGCCAGCACACAATAACTGGGTTTCTTTCTTCTACTTTCTAGCAATAATAATAACTGATAATTTAACAGCAATTTTCAGCTTAGAAAGTACATATTATCTACTTGAACTGCAAATTCTGTGAGCTAACATCATCACAGTGCAGATTATCTATTATCTCGGGCTTCTGGTTTCTGGTGATAGTGGGTGGTTATCCATACCAAGCATCCTACTGAAAACAACTGAAAAAGCTGAATATAATACAAAAAGCATCTACCTAAAAGCACCTGAGAGCTAGCAAGGTAGGAAGAAGCTACCAGACCTGAAAGGAGAGAAAATATTAAGACGCTCAGAAGCAACTTCTGCCCTGACACTATTTGCTGATCCTGGCAAAATTGAACTTTGCTTTTGGTAATTCATGGGGTGATCAGGGCTGAAATCAAAGCCTAGGGCCTGTACAAACTAGAAAATCTTTAAGAAATCACCAGTACTATATACTTGAAACTCAAAGGGAATAAGCCCAGGGGTAAAAGAGAGCCAGCAATGAAGCTGATTTCCTGCAAATAAGCGGGTAGATTTCACACCGCCACGTGGATCAAAGACACTCTAGCCCTGAACTTGGCTGAAGGTGATAGTTCCTCCAGACATCTTTCAGAAGCAAAGATATGTCACATCTGGATGAAGGCACATATACTTTATTCTGGGCCTCAGATTACTCCTATAAATGATTTCCCAAGCAGGAGGACCTAGCACGTCAGCAAGAAAATAAGCTACACAATTAACCAGAGCACCTGATGTCAACAAGAACAGATCTGCCAACACTTTAGCTGTTAGAAGTATCAGAGACAGCTTAGAGAGCAAGTGTCTACTATTCTTAAAGGAAAAGAGCGAGCAGGATTGATAGCAGGAAACCATAAAAATGGCAGTGTAAATTTTTCTTTAAAGAAATAATAGAACATCTAAAAAAGGAAAATCAAACAACCAAAAATTAAAAACTTAATAGAAAATTTTAATAGCAGATTAGACACGCAATAAGAGAGAATTAGATATTGGTAGCCCCATATTTGGAGAAGAGGTGCCCAATAGCCCACAAGTAGCAAGGGCCCCAAAATGGTAAGTTTATTTCTTTGGATTTGAACATCCCACTAACTTTTCAATATGTGGCCAACTTTGTGATTGTGTTTATATGGCTAAGGGAGAGAGGAAAACTTACCATCTTTTCCTGCCCACCTTAAACTGATGATTTTTGATTCAGTTTTGGAGCTTCATTCTGCCTCCTGATGACAAACTCCCCATCAGGCCACCAGGACGTTGATCCTTCTGTCCTATCTAGGAGTTTCGGTCTTGTGGTCAAATTCACTTGATCTGCCACAATGGCATTCAAGTTCTTAACTTCAGTTTCAGTTTTTTTCTAGATAATGAAATGAAAAAATAACAGCCTGCTACTCATCAAAGACCCTGTGTTTAATAACCAAACATAAATCGAGTTGGGAATTGAGGGGGAAAAACAATGAAAGAGTATTAATAAAAATATTTCTTCATGTAAGGATATTTTAAAGTCTACACATGAGAGTGTTGGTGGCACGGGTAGTCCCGCTGCTCAGAGAGGGCCATGTAATCCTGTTCTCCCTCAGCCCTGGACACTGCCCTTAGCCTGATGCTCCCAAGGTCACCGGCCTCTTTTGTACCTAACTTCACTGGGACTGAACTCTGCCCAGATACCTTCAGAGGGATCACAAAGCCTTGACCAATTCAATGTGATTGAGGTTTTTTGTCTTCCAATAATAAATGGTAGTCTAAATGACACCCCGCCCTAATTTTGTGTTACGGTTTTCCTAAACTGTAATTCTCTGTATATTTTAAGCCCTGCAAAACTATTGATAGCATTGTACTTACCACCTACTCTTTTTCTTGTTCTTTATTCCTTTTTGGAATTCTGGGGTAACTTTCCTCCTGTCCAAAGGATTCCCTTTAGCATGTATCTTAGTGTGGGTCTCCTGGTGATGAATTTCTCTGTTTTTATTTGTTTAGAAAACTGTTTATTTCACCTTCACATTTGAAAAATGTTGTCACTAGATAATCAATTTCAGGTTGATATTTTTGTTTTTTTCTCTTGCATTTTGGAGACATCATCGCATTGTCTTCTGGTTCTTAGTTCTCTTTTGAGAAAACAGCTATCAGTCTGATTGATGCTTCTTTAAAGGTGTCAGTTTTCTCCGGATGCTCTTAAGATTTTGGCTTGCAGAAATGTACAACCATGAGCCTAATTGTGGCTTCTTTTGAACTTATCCAGCTTGGAGTTTGTAGTACTTCTTTGATATCTTTCATCAGTTTGGTGGTGGGCGGAGCTCAGCTATTGTTTTTTCAAATACTGTTTCGGCACTATTATCTCCCTCCATTTGTTCTCTGATTCCAACTGTGTATATGTTGGATCTTTTCTCCATGTGCATGTATCTCTTATGTGACTTTCCTGCATTCTTCAACTTTCTGCTGTCTGTCCTTCAATTTGAATATTTTAACTGACTTAATCAGTTAGCAAATCCTCCTTTTTGTTATGTCCAATACGTGATTAAACCTTCTATTTAGACCCTAATTTCAGTTGTTACATTCTTCAGTTGTAGAAATTCCACTTGATGCTTTTATAGACTTTACTTCTCTGGTGAAATTCCCTTCTTGACATCGATTTTTCTTGAATGTATTAATCAGGATTGTTAAAAATCCACGTCTCTTAATCCTAGCATCTAGCTTAACTGTGGATCTGTTTCTATTGTCAGTTTTTGTTTAGAATGCTGTTTCCTGGCATATCTTGTACTACTTTACTGAATG
The DNA here is from genome assembly GCF_048564905.1 of Vicugna pacos. Taxonomy (NCBI): domain Eukaryota; kingdom Metazoa; phylum Chordata; class Mammalia; order Artiodactyla; family Camelidae; genus Vicugna; species Vicugna pacos. The sequence goes on along the minus strand of NC_132997.1, from coordinate 21,196,678 downwards.
TGTAATGTTATTTATGAAAATTGTAGATGTTCAGGATTATATTATCTTTCTTCCAAGGAAATTTATCCCATCGTCTGACAAACAGGCACAGTAAACAAGAGACTGGGCTGATTCCAGCAACTTGTAATCTCTGAAAGGCTTTAATACCTCTGGCAGATCAACTGAGTGCCTAGGGTACTTACTAGTGAAACTGAGGACAGTCATCGGTTAGGTCCATTAAACTATAACCTGCTTAAGAAACAGTAAACTGTAACCTGCCTTCAATAATCAAGCTCACTTTGTCTTTACAGAGACTCACATATCCTTCAAGCATCATGCAGCCTAAACAATGTTTGCCCAAGTTGTTTTTCAGAAACTTGAAGTCAGCCGTTTTCAAGTTTGAGCCCCAGCTAGTTAAGATTAATTGGGACCACTGACCCACCAACTGGGTTATGCAGCAAGTGTCCAATCCATGATCTGTTGGCATAAGAGGGTCAAAAACTTCACCCTCAGAACATGCTAACACCACCATTTCCTGAACACACATCCCATGAAGAAGCATGTACCTTAGGTGCCCCTGCACAGAACAAGGATGACATCACCTTTTTCTTACCTCCAGTCACCTTTCCCTACCATGCCTCAGACCATCCTTCCTCTTTATCCCATAAATATCCCAAGCCCTCACCTTTGGGGAGGCAGATTTGAGATTGGTTCTCCCATCTCATCTTCTCACTTGGCTGCCTCATGAATAAACCTTTTTTAAAATATATATTTTGTTGCAGTTCAATCAGTTTATAATGTGTCAGGTTCTGGTGTACAACATAATGCTTCAGTCATACATGAATATACATATATTCATGTTCATATTGTTTTTCACCATAAGTTACTGCAAGATACTGAATATAGCTCCCTGTGCTATGCAGTATAAACATGTTGTTTATCATTTATATATATATATGTATGTATATATATATATATATATATATATATATATATATATATATATATATAAAATTAGTATCTGCAAATCTCAAACTCCCAATTTATGCCTTCCTCCCTTCCCACCCCCTTCCCCAAGTCATAACCGTAAGTTTGTTTTCTGTCTGTGGGTCTGTTTCTGTTTTGTAAATAAATTCATTTGCCTTTTTTTTTTTTTTTAGATTCTACATATAAGTGATATCATACGTTATCTTCTCTTTCTGGCTTACTTCATTTAGAATGACATTCTCCAGGGACATCCATGTTGCTTCTCTGCAGCAAACATCAGCATCTCAGCATTTTGCTTGCTGCCCATGAGGGAAATGAGCTTGGTTCTGAAGTCCTTCTGAGCAGACCCTGAGCTCCATTTTTTACCATGTCACCCATCTGAGACTGCCCTAAACTCCTTTTTTTTTTTCTTTCAACCTGCCTTCTGCTTGAATTTTTAGCTTGTTGCCTGTACACCTTAAGAATTTATAAAGTGCCTTCAGGTGAAACCAAGAGTATCCTCTACACTTCTCATCTCAGAGGTCTTAGCCTCAGGTCCTGTCTTCCCAGGCAGTCCTGAACTCCAATTTTTGAGTCCCTAAATGTGTGAGATACTGAAAGCTGTGATGGATTCGTGCCTCTTAGAATCCACTTTCTGCCCAATGCCCAGCCTTTCCTCCTATGCCAAAATTTGGCAGGTACCCTGAATGTGGCACAGAGAATATTCAATTTACATGAGTTTCTCTTCTCCTGTGATCTTAACCATTCAAGTCCTGGGTATCTTGGCTGCTCTTTAATAGCTTAGCAAAATGTGTGTTTTGTGTTTTATGTGGATTCTCTAGGGGTTTCAGCAGGAGGCTTGATCTGCTGTGAGAGACTCCGTTATTGCCAGAAGTAGGATAAGCTTCCTACAGCAGAAACACGCACTTGTCTCTCTGCTTTCATCACTTGTCAGGCACAAGGAAATTAGACTCTAGATATCTTCTTGGATACATTAGAATCTTCTTCCAATACCAGTTAGATGTCTTATAGTTTAATTACTTCAGGGCTAAGTCTACCTAGTTTGTATGTATGAATATGTCCAAACCTTCAAGTAAAAGAATGTGTCTGTCACATGCTGCCTGAAGTGTGGTCTTCTGGTCCAATGTCTGGGAAGACATACTTCCCTAATTTGAGTTTTTAGGCTTCTGGTTAATCTCTACTAATTTCTGAATGTCTCTAATTCAGTGAAATTCTTCTGTTGTTTAGAGATGGAGTTTCCTTATTTCTCTTGCAAACATTTATTCAGCCCCAATAATTTCCTGGTCTTTTGTTTTCTGAGCCTACACTTTTGTTACAAAATGCTTCAAAATAAGGAAAATAGGAGACATTCCTATGTAGATCTCTTCCTATGAACATTGCTATTCTTCTCTTTTGTGATTCTTCTAAAAAAATCTTTTAACTGTATTTAGACTCCATCCATTGAGGCCCATTTATTACAAACCCATTAGACATTATTAAATCAATTAAAATATATCATTTAGTAGACACTGCATTGAGCCTAATTTAAAATGCATATGTTGGGACGATAATGGATCACTGTGTTGTCAGATATGGTGGTTCTTCATCTGTTGCTGATAAAGATGAAACTGTGTTTTGAAAAGTAAAAGCCATCTGCAGCTGCTTGGAAAGTCAATTGACAATTTTTTAATTAGTATTTATTTACAGTAGTTGTATAACAATATCAAACTACAAAAAAGAATGAGCAGTTAACATTTAAAAAAGCTGGTAACAATAAGTTTTATCATTTGGCATCAAGTGAAAAGCACAAATTCTTTCACAATCTAAAATGGGATTCACTGAAATCTGCTTAAATCAGAAATAAACTAGAAAAGGGAATGAGAGTTCCCAGAGAGGTGGGGTTAAGGGGTGGCCTTGGGTCTTAGAATGTCACAGATGAGAAAACCACTAGTTGAGTAGCCAGTTAAGCAAAACGGGAGGGTAAGAAGTAGGTGAAATTTCCTTTTCTAGTGGCTTTTTAACATATGCCAAATTATCACTGGAATTTTAGCAGTTAGATAATACCAAATGACTTGATGATCAAATTGAGATGTCACATTCAACTCAGGTCCTGAACTGTTACCATCAATCTCTGTGCATGAAGCAGTCAGGGAGCGAGGGGGAAAGAGAGGAGCTGATTTTATCAGGAACATTTTGACATATTAAAATTTGATGTCATAAAAAACATTTGAGTGTTTTGACCTCTTGCTTGCTTTCTTCCCTCCCCATGACTCCTAAGAAATAAGAAGCCAAAACTGAAAGGTACTAAGATATTTTCATAAAAAATAGGTGGTCCTGTCACCAAATTTCCAGTTGATCTTTAATGATGGTATCAATAAACAAATGAGCCACAATTTCACCATCATACATGGTGAAGCACATTTGCACCTCTGTATTCATCCTCTATAACTGGCATATGAGATCGCTCATATGTGGAATCTAAAAAAAACCCAACAAAATAAAACATAAATGCTACATGTTCTTTGATGAAGAAAAAAAATAAATTATTCCATGCTTTTGTCTTTTAAGAATGTTAATGCACTTACACAGGAGGTCCACTGTGTCATAAACTTTCATAAGAAACTTTTCCTTTCTTAAAAATGCTGGCAAGCTGGCTTTGCCTTGCAATTACGATACCCTGTAGCAGCAAAGGCAAAACATATTGCCAGTAAACAGCTAGTGATTTCCATGATTGTAAGTATGCAAACAGCTATGCATTTATGAAACTAGAAATCCATTCTCTCATGTCTCTGCAGGCTTGGTATGATTCTCCTACCCAGCCATAATTCCCACTCCAAGCAGTAGGATGGATAACTAGTGATCTGAGAGATGGCCTGTCAGTATTGGATGAAATCTGCAATTCCACTGATCTTAATGGTTATGGACAAATTAGGAATATGGATACAGAACATTTTAACAGGAAAAAAAATGCATCAACTTTTTCATTCTCCAGTTCACTCCAGCCAAGTGACACCAATGGACCATCTCTGACCAGGGGTTCAAAGCTAGTTTTTTAAAGCACTCTCATTTACTAAAAAGCAATGAATGAGAGACTGTAAAGACCAGTTACTCAGAGAATGTTCACTCCACTGAAGCCAATAATTGTAGCTTAAAAATGGTGGCTTTACATTTTAATGATTAATCTCACTTTCAGCAGATGTGTTCCAAATCTGCCCAGCTACCTGTTGGCTTCAGTTAAATGAAATATTTCTTTTGCTATACATGCAAGATGTTAATAAAAGAAAAATTGGCTCTATAAAGTATTTCTTTTATGAATATGATTAGTTAAGACCCATAAATTTTCCTAAAGATTTAAGATGGGAAGTTTTTTTGTTTGTTTATTTTGTTGTGTTTTTTAACACCCAGCCTAAAGTGTGATATGACAGCAGGGCACCATGTTATTTTGTTCACTGGATCTCCACTTGGTCTTCTTTTTTTAAAAATTGAACTACAGTCAGTTACAATGTGTCAATCTCTGGTGTACAGCACAATGTCCTAGTCATGCATATACATACATATATTTGTTTTCGTATTTTTTTCACTAAAGGTTATTACGAGATATTGAACAAATTTCCCTGTGCTATACAGAAGAAAAAGTTTTTTTAAATCTATTTTTATATAAAGTGGCTAACATTTGTGAATCTCAAACTCCCAAATTTATCCTTTCCCACCCCTTTCCCTGGTAACCATAAGATTGTTTACTATGTCTGCAAGTCTGTTTCTGTTTCATAGATGTCTTTTTTTCTTTTTCTTTTTTTAAGATTCCACATATGAATGATATCAAAGGTATTTTTCTATCTCTTTCTGGTTTACCTCACTTAGAATGATGATCTCTTGGTGCATCCATGTTGCTGTAAATGGAATTATTTTATTTTTTATGGCTGAGTAGTATTCCATTGTATAAATATACCACAACTTCTTTATCCAGTCATCTGTCAATAGACATTTAGATTGTTTCCATGTCTTGGCTATTGTATGTAGTGCTGCTATGAACACTGGGGTTCATGTATCTTTTTGAATTAGAGTTCCCTCTCATTATACATCCAGGAGTTGGGTTGCTGGATCATATGGTTCCATTTGGTCTTAATATGATTCCAGTTACCTTTTCTATCAAAGCATGGAAAGGTTTAAATTTTTTTTGTTATTATTAAACATTTCCCTTCCTTACCAGTAAGTTTATTTGAGATCTAGATAGGTTTGAACTTACCTACCCTTGTTCTCACACAGGAGATCAGTTACTTAAAAAAAAAATCTTTTTTTCATGGTGAATTAGCAACCATTTCATATTAAATCAAACTGGGTTCCAGGCACTCTAATGTATATCCAGCTGCATTAGGAATAATGTGATTCACCTGTTCAGTAACCATGTAAGTTAGGCATTATTATCCCTATATATACGTTAGGAAACTGAGGTTCATGGAGGTTGAGAGGAGTTCAAAGTGACACAGTGGAAATCAGCTAATGACGGATCGAGCCTCCTTCTATGATCCCCGTGCCGGTGCTCTTTCTACAGCAGAACATTTTACTCATTGCGTGAAGACAATCAGAAAGAAAGCTGATAGTGTTAAGATGACGCCCTTACCCCTAAGGTTTTAATTCAGTTCCGAGCTATGCTGCCTTTGATTTGGATTGGTCCTCTTTTTCCTTAAAAATCAAAACTAATGCCAAACTCTCCATTACAATTAAAACATCCAGGAAAGGCTGGCTTAGTCTCCTGTTGCACCTACATGCCTATCTCTCCTTACCAGATCTTACCTGTGAATCGCTAAGCCAATTACTTTAATATTTATTGAGAGCATTTTTAAATCTTTATTGTTCCATCAGTTCAATAGCACTTGATACATACTAAGCACATAAATAATCTAGACTGAGTGAATGAAGCGTTGATAAATTAGCTTTCACATTATTGTGTAAATTTAAACTACAAGCAAAAAATGTGTGTGTTCTGTCTTTTCTACATCTGCATCAGAGTGGAGGGCTGCTGGGGAAAATGACCTAAAGCACTCTTTCTTTTCCTGGGCACCACACTCTATGAAATGTTCCTGTAAGTACTCTCCCTTTTAGCTCAGGAAATTCTCTCTGGTCTACTTACTCTCAACCATCTAGCCCTGATGCAATTTCCAGGGTTTCTGCTTCATCCTGATCCTGTGTTCTCCTTCTCCACCTGTCTCCTCACTATTGACAACTAGTTGGATGGTTAAGTGTTGCTGTAGTTTTCACTGACAAGAGATGGAAATGGTTACCATGTTCTCTGGGTTTATACCATTATATCTTGATTGATCAACATTAGCATTTGTTTAGTTATTGGTTCTAAAAATGCTCCTCTTGTCCCTCCTTTTTCCTACCTACTTGTGATGGTTAATATTACATGTTAACTTGACTGGGCCATTGGATATCCAGGTATCTGATGAAATGTTATTTCTGATTGTGTCTATGAGGGTGTTTCTGGGAGACATTAGCATTTGAGTTGGTGGATTGAGTAAAGCAGATGGCCCTCCCAGTGTGGGTGACCATCATGCAACCTGTCAAGGGCCTGAACAGAACAAAAGGCAGAGGAAGGCTGGATGTGCCCTCCCTCTGCCTGACTCCATGAGTTGAGACATTGATTTTCTCCTGCTCTCAGTGCTCCAAGTTCTCGGGACTTCAGACTATGCCACCAGCTTTCCTGGGTCTCCCACTTGCAGACATATGGGACCTCTCAGCCTCCATAATTGAGCCAGTTTCTCCCAATAAATCTCTTTCTAGAAGATATATATATATAATCTCAGAAACAGAACCAATGCGATTGTATATATAATCTGTTTCTCTGGAGAACCTCCATTAGAAGTAGAATACCTATTTTTATTTCCTCTATTGGATTCATCTAAACATATCTTCCCATCAGTACTTTTTTCTTAGTTTATACCCTTCATTTGTTGAGGAGAACATCTTCAAGTAACTTTTAAGAAGGGTGCATGGGAGGCAGATTTTCAATATACTGGTATATTTGAGTATGTTTATTATTGGGTTGACCATTTGAATGAGCATTCCATTCTAAATTGAAAATAATTCCCCTCATATGTCAAAAACATTGATCCACTTCCTTTTAGCATCACCGTTATTGTTGAAAATTTTGATGTCAATCTGGGTCTCATCTATTTGCATGTGACCTCCCTCCTACTGCTCCAGTCCTGCTCCCACTGCTGGAAACTTCATGATCTCACATCCAGAATTGCACAGAAGAATATCATTCTGTGTACAACCTAAGTGTGTATAATGACTCACTAATCCTGTTTGGCATACAATAGGCTCTTATTTTATGGGAATTTGTGAGTCTGTGGTGTCTCAAATGTCACTATCTGAGTGACACTTTCTCTGACCATGCAGCTGAAGTTGCAGACCTGCCCCAGTATTCGGTCTGTCTTCCTTCCCTGCCTTGATTTTGTCCAGAGCACATACCAGTCTCAAAAACACTGAATAATTACTTTACCTTTTTTCCCCTCTTCCATCATTAGAATGTAAACTCCAAGAGTGCACAGATTTTGCATTTTTTTTATTCACTACTATATGCCAAGAACTCTGCCCAGCATTGAGTGGGTATTTAATAAGCACTTGTTAAATAAATTGTTTCAATATTTAAGAAAGAAGCAATAAAAGCTGCATCTGTGTGTGAAGGGCTTGTCAACTGGCTTCTTCAGTTTAGATTGGGTGTATGGGCTGCTGCCCATGAGGAGAGCCACCCATCACACTAGGAATTCTCAGGGGGGGAGGTTAGAGAAGAAGTTACACTGGGGAGCAAATACCCAAGTTCTTTCCAGAGGGTTCGTTCTGAAGACCAATTGAGATACCAATTTTTATTTAGAGTTATGAATAAATATCTTTAAAAATATGTAGGAGGAGGCTGCACAGCTAGAAAGAGAGAATAGAAATCAGAAGTAACTCCACTTAAATATATGGTAGGATTATTGGTGATAATTTTTTCTTTGTATTTTTCAATACCTTTCAGATTTTTCTATATGTTATAGAACTTACAGAAATTAAAAAAAATGTTGACAAGATGCCCTAGTAAGGTTTACCCCGTGATTGCTGTGTCATGTGAACTGCTTGTGTGTGTATCTATTCAGTAATTCCTCTTCATTCCAAGATTCATTCCAAGCCCATCCCTGTTCCTTCCTCATTCCAAGCTGATTCTTCTCTTCAGCTCGCTTCATGTCCCTGTACCTCTTTAACCATTGGAAATACCATTTTAATTTAGACATAGGTTTATTTAGAACTCTTATATTTGATAGAGTTTTTAGCATTTCTGCTACATAGGCAACAAAGCCTGATTTCTATCACTAACATTTTTTTCTTTTTTAGCAAAGTGAAATCTTAAACTCTTTTATTAAACTTGTAAAAATAAAAGCCAAACTTAAATATGTTCCTTTCTCTTAAAGAAAAAAAAATGGGGAGTGGGGATAAGTATAAATGACTGCATGTATGACTGTGTTTCTTGGAGAAAGGAGAACAAATTTGGAAACAGAGAGAAGCATGCATGTTTCAAAATGAAAGAAAAAACATCCTGAAATACCAATAAAATCCACTTTTAATTTCCAAAGTTTGATCAGTTTCTTTTTTTTTAAACCTTTTACTTCTCTACCTTATTTATTATCCAACTCCCCCATTAGTATATAAGTACTATGAGGGCAGAGGTTTTTGACTGTTTTTTTAACTACTGTAACCCCAGTGCCCAGAACCGCATAGTAGATGTTCAGTAAATACTTCTCAAATGTATAAAATGATAGTTTTTAAAAATTATTTTGATTGCTGGGTATGGAATAAACTGGAAGGTAACCAGAGTGGAGTGTAAAGGAGCCTAATGCAACAATCTGGGCAAGAGGTAACAGGGTTTAGACTACAGTGATGGCAGGAGGAGGACAGTTTGGGGGATGTGTTTTGGAGGGAGAGCTGACAGGTTAGACAAATGAAGTTATTCTTACAGAATGGGAGAAGGGAGATCACTGTTTCTGGCTGAGCAATGGGTGTTGCCATTTACTGAGACAGAGAAGACTGGAGCAAACAGGTCGTGCACTGAAGAAGAAAGGGGACGTTACGGAAACTGGTAGTTCTCTGTTTTCCTTGCTTTCTCTGTAGTGCTTAACATTCAGATAATACCTGTTCAGCTATGGAAATCTTAACACAGTGACAAGTCAATTCACCTATGACCAGAGCACCCAGAGCACTTGGATACTGTTGGAGAGTCACTCAAGAAAACAGAAACTTCATCACAGGGTTTAAAAAATAAAAAAGTTTAGTGAACTGATAATGAAAACAAATTCCAAAACACCGAATTCGGCCAGAGGCTCTACTAGCATGGTGGTTACAGTGAGACGTCAGCGTTACGTCTACACTTTGTGTCTTCAGCAGGGAAACGTGAGTTAAAATCAGGCTGTTGCGAACCAGGCAGGTTCGAACTGAATCACACGCCACCACCTCTTAGCTGTGTGGTCTTTGGTTAAGTTACTTAAACCTCTGTGGGTTCCTCAGCTGTTCAAAAGGAAGCATTCTATCTTAACTGAGGCAATTATTTTAACTCAGCGTTGTGAATGTCAAAGAGAACGTGTAAAGTGAAGGGCTAAGCATCCTCCCTGCCACACACCCCAGTAAGTGGTGGCACAACCCACGACGCCTGTGGGTAAGCGCACTCGGACGTCAGAGGCAGCTCCCACTGGGAGAGCCACGCGCTCACGCTCCAGGTGTCCACCCTGGGAAGGCTGGAGGAACCCGAACTCACCGCAAAGCCATTCCCGCCTTTCTCAGATCCAGGGCAAGGCTCTGGCCTACGGGGATACAAAACCACGGAACTCTGAGGACACCAACTACTGAAGAAGTACCAGGCCCACGGCTTGGAGGGCAGCCCCCTCGCCCTGGCCAACTTCCCCACACCTCACCCAGACTGACAGAACCAGTCTGTTCCCGGGAAGCGCGGCCCTGCCTCCCGAGCCGGCGCCCCCCAGCTGCATCCTGAGTCCGTCATTGTGCAAATGAAGCTCCCGGGCAGACCGGGACCCTCCAGGCGACGGCGTCGCCGAGGGGACCCGCGGGAGTGCAGGGCCTTTGATGCGGGGACCCTGGCCTGCAGGCCTCGGGGCGCTGGGCGCTTCTGGAAGCGGGGACCCCGGGCGAGGGGGCTGGAGGACGGACGCAGTCCTGGTCGAGGGGTGGGATTACCCGGCTGCCACTGTCGCCTGGATGGTCCCTGCGGCGTCCCGGGCGGAGTCGGTGCAGGAGTCCCCCAGCCGCTGCCTCGGAAACCGGCGGAGCCCGGCGCGAAGGGTCGTCGGCCCCGCGTGGGGACGGGGAGCCGCGGCGACCCCGCCGCGGGGACGGCGAGGCCCGGCGGCCGCGATGCCCTGAGGGCGAGCGGGGCCGGCGGGCCCGTGTCCGCGACGAGGAGGAGCCGGAGGACGGCGGAGAGCTGCGGCGACCGGGCTGAGGGCGAGCCGGGGCTGCGGCCGGTGCGCGGGCCGCCCCGCCGCTCTCCTCCGGCCGGTGCGCGGAGCCGGAGGGGCGGGCGCCGCGGCGGCACACGGCTCCGGGGGCAGCCCGGACACCCGGGGGCACCCTGGGCGCGGCCCCCGGCGCGCCGCTGCCCCCGCAGCTGCAGCCCCGGCCGCCACCCCCGCAGCCGGAGCGGCCGCCTCCCTCGGCCCCGCGCCGCCTCTGGGGCCGGCGGAGCCCGCCCCCGCGGCTGGCGGTCGGAGGGCGCGGGCACGCGCCTGACACCTCCCCCCTCCCTCCGGGGCTCCCCGCGCCTCCTCTCAGCCAGGGCCGAAAGAGCCGGAAGCAGGGGGGAGCGCGGAAGGCGGCGCGCGGCCCGGCGGGGGGCGCCAGAGTTGGATCAGTTTCTTGAAGAGCAGACTGACTGACTTACACATACTGCACCTCAAAACTCAAATACACATAGACTCATACATATACGGTACCTCTTATAAAAAACAAGAAAGTATTAAAGACGCAAATAATGATCCCAACTGAAATCCCCTGCCCTAAATTCTAGAGACACGTTCTCTAGGATGAATTCTATACTTTTACTGAGAAACTATATAGTGAACATTTACAAATCATATTTCCTTAAAATCGGAATTTTTTTCAGAATCACCAATGTACCATAATCTACCATTCCAATACACTTTTTCATTTAACTTATTTCCAGTTTTTGATAGTATAAATAGAAAATAAAGAACATCTCTGTTCAAAAAGCATTGTTCACATCTCTTTCTCATTTCTAATGACGGCTTTCCAGAAGAAGAATCCCCGGCCAATTGACCAGAGGATTTTAGTCTCCAGAAACTTACCACCAAATATCTCCCCAGGAAGCTAGTGACCGGACACTCCCCCCCCAACCCCAGTTATCTGACAGTAGCCACCACCTGACCCTTTCTCACCCTGAGTTGGCAATTAAATAGGGTTAAAGTGATGCTGAGATTTGTGAGATTATCAGAAATGTGAACTTTCCTCCATCTTTATTGACCATTGGTAATTTCTAAGTGACTTATGCCTCTTTATCCATTTTTTTCCTATAGAAGTGTTAGTATTTTTCTTACAAATTTATTAAAACTCTAGGAAAAATATTACCTCTTTGCCTATCATCAGTGGCAAACATTTTTCAACTTTTTCATTTTATGTTTCCCATGACATTCTTTTTACTTTAAGAAATGAGAGTTTTGATATAGTGTTTAAAACTTTATGTCATCAATTCTATCAATCTTGTCCTTTGCTCAAACTTTCTTTCTAAACTGAAAAAGATGATATATATATAACTGAATCACTTTTCTGTACACTTGAAACATTGTACATCAACTATACTTCAATTAAAAAATAAAGAATTAAAAGACCCTTCTCCTGAGAGTCATTTTTATTTGTTTCTAATATTCGTGTTGTTCTATTTGTTATATACATTGTTTTATACAGACATCACTGGAATTGCTTAGTGTGTGTGACATAGGGGACAAGCTAAGGACCTAGCCTCATGTTTTCGTATTCCATTTATTGTGTGATCCATTCCTTCCTTTGTTTTGTAATGTTGCCTTTACAGTATCTCAAGCCATTGTACATTTGAGGGTGCTTTCTTTTTTGAGGGCTAGTCTCTTTTATTGATCCATACCTGTGCAAATGCCACTCTTTACAGTTGCTTTGTAATCTATCTTCTAATGAGTAGTAAAATGGTAAAATGAGTTCACCCTCACCTGTCCTCATTAGCTTTCCTTTCCAAATTTTCTTTTGCTATTTTTATATATTTATTCTTTGAGCAAAACTCCCAAAGAAAAATCCCATTGAGAGTGGCCTCCCAGAGGAGGGCCTAGGAGTTGAATAGATTTTCCACCAGTCAGTCCCCTATTCCCAGCATGGGGCTTCCTCCCCACCTTCCACAGCCCCAGTGCCTCTCAGCTCCCCTCTTCTTAGAGGTCTACCAGGAAAATGAGTACATTTCTCAGTGGCATTTCCTCTGCTAGGACTTAGGGCACCACTCCATTGTCTCCTTTATCCTCCATCAACCAACAATTTGCTGGCTTCTTTTGCTCACATTTTTATTTTTTCACTTTAGTGGGGTTCCTATAGTGAGATAAGATAACTTTGTACATTGAATCTACCATTTTAAACTGGAAATTGGATTTGTTTGCTTTGGGTGGGGTATACAGCATCCTCACTTACCCTGTCTCATATACTCCTCATGAAAATTTTTTAAAGATGGCTCCTATGATTGGAATTTCACAGCTAAGCAAATGGGATTTCATGAAGGAAATTAACTTACCTACAATCACACAGCTGGTAAGTGGGGACCCCAGGATCTGAAGGCAAGTCTTTAAGGAACATTAGTAATAATAAGAATAATTCAAGGAAGGCTAACACCTATCTAGCTCTAACATGTGGAAGGCAGGATAATGGCCCTCAAAGATGCCCGTATTCTAATCCCTGGAACTTGTGAATGTGTTATGATGCCTGGTGAAAAAGAATTAAGACTGCAGATGGATAGAATTATTTGCTAACCAAGTAATCAGCAAGGAGGATAATTGTGGGCTATTTGGGTGGGCCTAACTGTGCTTAGCTACAAAATGCCAGCTGTCCCTAAGCTCCAAGTGCTTACTACTCACCAACAGTCCATGTACAAAATAGAACTATGCCCAGACTGGCAGAGAAGCCCTGGACAATACTGCAGACTCAAGAATTGTCAGGACTATTCTAATGCCTTTCAGCCAAAAATGCTTCAATTCATTATAATTTCTGAGTATATTCCTATAGAATCAAAGTTTTAAATTTGTTTAGTTCTGTGTGCATGTGTGTGTTCACAGGAATCCAAGCTTTTTATCTACAGTCTTGAAAAACAATATTGAGTTCTAATGCCTCAATGATCTGCCAGTATGATTTGTAATGCCAGGCCAAGTCCCTCCTGGCAAAAAAGGCCCTGATAGCCACTCACTGAAAACTGTTTACCACGGAGGGAAAATTCTGACATGATCCCCCAACCACCAGCCTCTTTCTCCTGATGTTGACATTCCCTTCACTGTCCTCCAGTCACAGAGGCCTTGGTTAAGCACTTACTATGTGCTCTATGCCAAGTGATTTATATGCATTATCTTATTTAATATTCATAATAGTGCTAGGAAACAGATATTATTGTCATTTTATAGATAAATAAATTCATATTCAGAAATTATGAACCTTGATTGAGGTGACATAAACACTGAGCGTTGGTGCCATCTGTTTAACTCTCTATGTACTGATTCAATCCCAAGATACACATCTTCCCTGAATTCAGACCATATGTCCAACTGCCTTATTGATCTGTCCACTTGAATGTCCAATAGGTATCTTAAATGTAACACACTTAATAATCCTAATCAGAAATTTTGTGTTGGTAAGGATGTGGAGAAAAGGAAATCCTTGTATACTCTTGGTAGGAATGTAAATTGGTACAGCCACTGTAGAAAACAGTATAGAGGTTCCTCAAAAAAATTAAAAATAGAACAATCATGATCCAGCAATTCCAGCAATTCCAGAAACAAAAGCAATAATTTGAAAAGATACATGCACCCCAATTTCATAGTAGCAGTATTGACAATAGCCAGGATATGGAAGCTACTCAAATGCCCATCAACAGACAAATGGATAAAGAAGAAGTGGTACATATATATAACAGAATATTACTCAGCCATAAAAAGGAATGAAATTTTACCATTTGTAGCAATGTGGATGGACCTAGAGAATATTATTCTTCAATAATGAAATAAGTCAGAGAAAGACAAATATGATATGATACCATTTATATATAGAATATAAAAATTAATGCAAATGAATGTATATATAAAACCAAAACAGACTCACAGACATAGGTGGAAAAACATATGGTTACCAAAGGGGCAGAAGAGGGACAAATTAAGAGTAGGAATTAATGGATACAAACAACTATACATAAAATAGACAAACTACAAGGTTTTGTTGTGTAGCACAAAGAATGTTACCCCTATTTTGTAGTAACCTATAATGGTCTATAATCTTCAAAAATCAACTAAACCACTTAGCTGTGTATCTGAAACTAGTGCAATATTGTAAATCAATCATACTACAATATTTTACAAAAAGACATGGCCCCCCCAAAAAAAAGAAAAAAGAATTTTTTGTTTCCCCTTTTTATTCCCATTTTCCCAACATCAGTCAATTGCACCACCCAGTTGCCAAAAGCAAAAGCTTGGGTGTCATCTTTCATTTCTCTCCTGTCCTCAAAACCAACATTCAGTTTCTCAGCACCTCCTGCCTGGCTCTGTCCAAAACATAACCTCAATCAGCCCACTTCTCTCATCTCCATTGCTACTAGCCTAATCTGAGCCATCTTCAGCTCCCACCTGAGATAAGAGCTTCCCGATCGGACTCCCTGTATCTACACACCTGTCCATCCCATGGTATCTGTCACCATCTCTAGGAAAACTCACCACTCACTCCTTAAACCCGCCCCGGGACTTCTTCCCGTTACACTTAGAGCCAAACTCCACCACAGACTTCAAAATTATACTTGATCTGGCATCCCTGCCAGTGTTCTATCCTCATTGTTGTTGCCCTTGTTGTTATTGTTGCTGCTGTTGCTAGGGAAGGGGAACCCAACAACAGAGGGCTGTGTCACTCACACTCCTTAACACATGGTGCCAAATCATCTTTGTCACACATGATCCACACTTGTTTGTTAGTTGGTTGGCTTATTTCCTTTTGCCCAAATCCCCCTTTGCAATTCCTCTCCTTAAGGGAAACAACTATTCTAATATGGTTTTTTCTGTGTTATTATAAATTGTATATTGCTTTTTTGTATACATATATTTTTAATTTATGTAAATGATACTGTGTAATAAGTCACATTCTGCTTCATACGTTTTTCACTCAGTGTCATGTTTGGAAGATCCATTTATGTTGCATGTTGCCTCTAGTCTGTGTCTTCTAACTGCTGTGTAGTAGTATCTGGTGCATCTGTCACCTTTTGAAACATCATCCCCTGAGGAGTGGACCCCCAGGCTAGCCTGGCTCCTGCTCCCCAGCACCACAAACAATAAACATCCCATTACTGGGAACTTATCTGAGCATTGCTTTGCAATAGATATCTGAGTGGAGTTGCTGGTAAACTGCACTGCCAAATTGCTGTCCAGAAGTCTCTCACTCTATGTTCCCCCCAGCAATGCGTAACAGGGCCATAAATCCCCTGCGCTGTGTCCCTGCCAGCCTAGGTATAATCTTGCTTTCTGAATTTCACCCCTCAAATAAAGGAAAGTTTATGATAGCTAATGACTTTGAGCTTCTTTTATGTGTCATAGAACTTAAGGTTTCCTCTTCTGTAATTTGCCTGTACACAGCCTTCACCAATTTTTTTCCACTAGAATTATATGTTTTCCTTGCTAATTTTGCAAGAGCTCCCTGCAAATTCTGCGTATAGTCTCTTGATCAATGCTAGACAATGAAAATATTTTCTCCCAAACTATCATCTGTCTGTTAATTTTATCAGTGTTATTTCCTGTTGAATCAGTTCTTTACTTTGATAAAATTGAAGTTATCTTTTCTGTTTTTCTTTATGGTTTGTGCTTCTGAATTGTTTAGGAACTCCTTTTTCATGACCAAGATGCAAGTAATCAGGGCTTTTTTTTTTTCCCTTCCAATGCTTGCAGCTCTTTTTCCCTCTCTCTTGTTCCTTGGAAAAGACCTCCAGTTTATATTACAAAGTAGCAATGATAGTGAGTATCCTTCTCGTGTCCCCAATTTTAAAAATACTATGTCTTCATCTCCCAGAAGTATAGTGTTTGTTGTGGGTTTTCAGTTAAAGTGATTCCCTTCAGTCCTTGTTTCCTCATGGGCTTACCATAAATGTGTATTGAATTCTTTATGTTGTATCAAGTGATTTTTCTTCATCAATTGGGATTAGTAATATTTGAATAAATAGTTATAAATATTTTAAAATTTTTATTGTATTCTGGTGTGATGAATTAGGTTGATAAACTTTTCTCATGTTAAACCATCCTTTCACTCCAAGATAAAATGGATAATTAATCTTTCAAATAGAGTTTGGCATCTATCATCACAAGTGAAATAGACATATCATTTTCTTTTGAGTATTTTTTTAACATTTTTTATTGAGTTATAGTCATTTTACAATGTTGTGTCAAATTCCAGTGTAGAGCACAATTTTTCAGTTATATATGAACATACATATATTCATTGTCACATTTTTTTCACTGTGAGCTACCACAAGATCTTGTATAATTTTCCTGTGCTGTACAATGTAATCTTGTTTATCTATGCTGCATATGCCTGTCAGTATCTACAAATTTTGAAATCCCATTCTGTCCCTTCCTACCCCCAACCCCGTTGGCAACCACAAGTTTGTATTCTATGTCTAGGAGTCTGTTTCTGTTTTGTATTTATGTTCTTTTTTTTTTTTTTTTACATTCCACATATGAGCGATCTCATATGGTATTTTTCTTTCTCTTTCTGGCTTACTTCACTTAGAGTGACATTCTCCAGGAACATCCATGTTGCTGAAAATGGCATTATGTTGTCGGTTTTTATGGCTGAATAGTATTCCATTGTATAAATATACCACTTCTTCTTTATCCAGTCATCTGTTGATGGACATTTAGGCTGTTTCCATGTCTTGGCTATTGTAAATAGTGCTGCTATGAACACTGGGGTGCAGGTTTCATTTTGAAGTAGGGTTCCTTCTGGATATATGCCCAGGAGCGAGATTCCTGAGTCATATGGTAAGTCTATTCCTAGTCTTTTGAGGCATCTCCATACTGTTTTCCACAGTGGCTGCACCAAACTGCATTCCCACCAGCAGTGTAGGAGGGTTCCCATTTCTTCACAGCCTCTCCAGCATTTGTCATTTGTGGACTTTTGAATGATGGCCATTCTGGCTGGTGTGAGGTGATACCTCATCGTAGTTTTGATTTGTCTTTTGAGTATTTTTTGTGTCATCCTTATCTGCCTGTGAAGTCATTGCACTGGCCTCCTAGAATAATCTGGGCAACTCATTTCCTGTGTTCTGTAAGTATCTTTATAAGACAGAAATTGACTACTCCTTGAAATGTTAGTAACACTGATGTGTAAAACAGTCTGTACTTGAAATTAGAGGGGATGGTTTGTCTTTCAGACACCATTTCAGCTCATAACTATTGATATGTAAGTATTAAGTATTATTGGAATTTAACTGGAATATTTAAGTTCTTCATTTTTTCTCATTCCAATTTTGACATCCTGTAATTTCTTGGCATCTGTCTAATATATATAGGTTTTCTAATGCTATTTGGTAATACTACTTAATTATTTTTTAAAATCTTTGTTGAGGCTGACATTTTTGCTTTTTAGTTTTGATTCTTATTTATATTCTTTCTCTATCATCTTGTATTAAGTAAACATTTTACTGAAGTAAAACATATGCACAGAAATTTATGTATCAAAAATGTGTAGCTCTATGAATTTTTGTGGGGTATATACCTAGGAATAGAAACGATGGATTAAGCACACATATGTACAAAAAACACTTCTACAAAAATCATTATAGCAACATAATTTGTAACCACCAAATGTGAAAGCAACCTAAATGTTAATCAATGATTGGGTAAAGACACTTTAGTGTGTTTACACCATGGAATACTATGTAGCAATAAAAATGTGCACTCCCCCTACACACACAAACATGGAAAAATACACAAACATAAGGTTCGACCAAACAAACCAAAAACAAAGGGGTACAGATTATATGACTTCAGTTATGTAGCATTTAAAATAGACAAAACCAAAGTATGGTTATGGGAGACAGAATAATGGTTAACTCTGCGGGGTCAGGGACTTGGAGAGGCTTCAGGGAGGACTCTGGCGTGCTCACAGTGTTCTGTATCTTTTTTTTTTCTTTTTTTCCCACCTACATCTTCCATTACTTCTGAGCACCACAGAGGACTAACAGAGACGACTACCATAGTCAGAGTATCCAGAACATGCATGTCAATTTAAAGACACTGTCAAAAGGCAAATGCCCTCCGCTGCGGGACCTGGTTATGCGCAGCACCACCCTGCACGCAAGTCGTGCCCGTGACCGCAGCAGCCGCTCGCAGCCACTCCAGCCTGCAGGATGAGCGGAGAGCGGGCCTGGCCGCCTTGGCCCTGTGCCCTGCAGTCCAAGCTGCCTCCCCAGGCACGTGCCTCCCTATCAGCCCCGCTCCCTGCCCAGCCTCCCGCCCGAGTGACAGATAATCTAACCCCCATCCAGGGCCCCCTTAGCCTCGGCCAGGAGCCCTAGGGGCTGCTCCTCGCTCGCAGCCCCTTCTCCACTGATCCCGGCGGCGGCGGTGGCGGCCGCCGCAACGAGGGGATCACAGGCGCCAAGGCGCTTCGCGCCGGGGGCCCCGCCGCCCCGTGCATCCGCCCGCGCTCCAGCGAAAGCAGCGGCGGTGGCGGGTCCTCCGCCCCCTCCCCCGCCGGAACCCCCCACGCGTACATCCCCCAACAATGGCCGCCGGGCAGGGCCGAGGGGGGCCCGCCTCGCCCACCGCCTCCGGCACCGCGGGGCACACTCGGGCCCCACGTTCCGGCCCCGGCAGCCGCCCCTCTGCCTCCCAGCTGAGGCGGCAGCCCCGACCCCGACCCCGGAATCCAGGCCCCTGATCTGGCCTGGCCTCGGGCGGTGGCCTCCTCCAGGCCCACCCAAGCCGGGCCGCACAAGACCTTTCTTTCAGTGCCGCCTCCTTCACCCTCTGCCGGTGACGAAGGACCGCAGCCTCTGCCTGAGAACTACTGATCTATACCTTGATCTGGGTAGTATTTACAGGCGTGTTCACTTTGTAAAATTCTGTGAACTATGTGTACTTATGATTTATGCACTTTCCTACGTGTAAAAGTACTGAACGGAATACAGATGAATCTAATGTGATGAATAAAAGCACAACATTTATGAAGAAGTTATAATATCATAAGCTTTCTAACACTTAATAAAATAGGAATTAAATACATATAGCAAACCTATTGGAATCTATTTAAAATGTAATTAGAGTGGGAGACATCAGTACGCTTCTTTTAGACTCAGAGAACCTGGTACTCAAAAATAAAGACAAGGAGAGACTGAATAATATACCAACAAATTCAAATTAATAAATCTTTAGAATAATTTTGGAAACCTCCAGTGGAATATACAGTCTTCATATACAAAAACTATTTACAGAAATCAGTAACAGACATATCCAAAAAGAAAACAGTATACATTAAGGTTATTAATAATCCAATAAAATTAAGAATAAATAATAAAATGGCGACCAAAAGTAGAAAACATTAAGTACTTGCAAAGTAAGAAATATATTTCTAAATAGACATTAGGTCAAGAAGATTTCAAACTAAAATGACAAACTCTATAGAAAGCAGTGAAAAAGGAGGACACTTCACACATGAACTTATGGGTCAAAGATGTATTCTGAGCTAAAAAATAATCATAATGGTCATAACGCTTTAATTATTTTAAGTAAGAAAGGTAAAAGACAGGGGGAAGATATAGCTCAAGTGGTAGAGTGCATACATGGCTCAATCCCCAGTAACTTCATTAAAAAATAATTAAGTAAATAAACCTAATTACCTCCACTCCCATCCCTAAAAAAAAGAAAGATGTAAGATGAAGAAATTTGCTGTCTATCTAGGAAATTTTAGAAAGATTAGTAAACTTTTATTTTGCAGTTTAGGAAGAGAGAATTTATAGAGATAAAAATTGTACTTGACGAAATGAGAAAAAAAATTAGTAGAATAATTAGTGAATCCAAATGCTTGTATTTAAAAACAACAATAAAATACATAACCTAGTGTAAACTTGATTTAAGAAAATAGAAGAAAAAGTACAAATATGAATAATTATCAATGAGAAAAGAGACAAATTACAATATAAGAGAGTTTTTTTTAATTATAAGACAGAATTATATGAAGCTCCATGGCAACAAATTTGCAAATCTAGAGGAAATGGATAATTTCTCAGTAAAATATAAATGACCAAAATTAACCCAGGAAGGAGATATGAAAAAGTTTGAATAAACCAATTACCACAGAAGAAATTGGAAAATTCAAAAAGACCTTTCACTAAAAATGTTACCTACTGGTTTTATAGCTGAAATCTATCTAACCTTTAAAGAGCAGATAGTTCCTATGTCATTTAAATGATTCTAAGCCAGAGAGAAAAATCCAGAAGCTCCTGATTCATTTGACAAAGCTCACTCAGCTTTACTGCACAAAGTTTTACACCAGAGCTTTGTAAAGAAGAAATAGATAACTGTAATCTCTTTTCCGAAAAGCAAATAGAATCTAGCAGTGTAACTAAAGAATAAAACAACATGGATAATTAGGATTTATTCAAAGAGTGCAAAGGCTGCTGTGCATTAAGAAATCTATCAAAGTAATCTGTTAGAGCAACAAGGGGAAAATCTGATCATACCAAAGATGCTTAAAAAGACACAATAAATTCAGTAATCATTCCTATAATGATCCAGGTAGGGGGTGTAACTTCCAGAATGCCCGAGTTCAGAAAATACTATCCCCAGAAAACTGTGATAAAACTTGACAAAATTGTCAACAAAAAGTATTATTTCAAACTCTAGAAATTAACCAAAGCACACAACAAATTAAAAAGTATGATTGACTCCTGGTTACATTCCATGCTGTGAAACCTCTTTTGTCTGATACTAATGTAGAATTTTTTACATAGGTATTTTTTATCTTCTCTCCTATTTGTAACTTTACATGCAAAGTGGATTGCTTGTAGAAACCTCATGTCATTTACATGTAATGCTATGAATAATATTAGATTTAAATACACTCTTTTGCTATTTGTTTTCTCTCTGCCCCATCTATCCTTTGCTGCTTTTTTCTCCCTTTTCTACTTAAAAAATTGTTAGTATTCCATTTTATCCACTATTAGCTTAGAAGATACAGCCCCTTTTTCTTTTATAGCAGTTGTTCTACAATTTATAAGATACATATTTTATCATTGTCTACCTTCAAATAATTTTATAACACTTCCTATATATTTTGAGAACCTTATAACAGGGTACTTCTCCCCTCAAAAAAATGCATTATTGTCATATATTTTAGTTCTACATATGTTGTAAACCTCACAACATATGCTTACTTTCCCTAAACAAATATCTTTTAAAGAGATTTTAAAAGTGAGGAAAATGTATCTTATGTTTAATCACAGATTACCATTTTCAGTGATCTTTATTCTTTGGTGTAGATCCAAATTACTTCTAGTTTCACACTCTGTCTGAAGAATTTCTTTGTACATTTGAACATTATTTGTAGCACAGGCCTGCTGGCAATAAATTTTCTCAGTTTTTATTCACCTTTAAAAACTCTGTACTTAACTTTCATTTTTGAAGATGTTTGTAGTTTATTGAATTCGAGATTGGCACTGTTTTCTTTCAATGCTTTAAGATACCACCTCATTGTCCTCTGGCTCTGACCAGAAGTCTGCTGTCTGCATATTTTCATTTTCCTCTCTGTTATTGTGTCCTCCCTCATCCCCACCTGCATTTATGATTTTCTTCTTGTAGCTAGTGCTTTTCAACAATTTGATCATAATGTGTCTTGGTGTGATTTTCTTTGTTCTTTGTGGTTCATTGGGCTTCTTACATTTGCAAGTTGAGAGTATTCATCAAATTTAGACTTTTTAAGTCATTATTTCTTCAAATATTTTTTCTCTCTCCTCTCCCATTCCAGGATTCCGGTTACACATATT
Source organism: Vicugna pacos (assembly GCF_048564905.1). Taxonomy (NCBI): domain Eukaryota; kingdom Metazoa; phylum Chordata; class Mammalia; order Artiodactyla; family Camelidae; genus Vicugna; species Vicugna pacos. The sequence continues at coordinate 21,174,435 of NC_132997.1, read as the reverse complement.
TTAACTGCTTGATATGATCTCACAACACTGATGTTCCATTCAGTTTGTCCTCAGGTTTTTCCCCTTCTGCATTTTATTGGATGTTATGTCTTTTCCCTGTGGTGTCTGAGCTACGGTTAATCCCATTCAGTGTAATTTATACTTCAGGTATTGCATTGAGAAAAATAAAGTAGGGAAGGGAGATAGAATCCAGGTGGATATTTTAACTATGGTCATCAGGGAAAATCTTATTATTATGGTGAGATTCAAGCAATGTCCTGAAGGAGGTGAGGTCAAGAGAGTCAAGTCTTCAGCATCCTCCAAATCTTTTTCTATTATACCTTTAGCACTTTTTTCTTCTTAACCTGTTCTTTTCCCTAATAGAGTAAGGATAGTTTTCCTTTGTCTTCTGTATGCTCCTTTTTGTCTTAGAGTCTGCTTAATTATGTTCTTTCACGTTTGTCTCTCTCTTGCCTTCTTTCCCTTGTTACTGCGTCCTTGTGGCTTCTGGTTCTATAATGGTTTTATTTTACTCTTCTCATCCTTTCCAAAGCTTTGACTTCTCACTCATCAGCTCCTTCCTTCATATATTTGAATACTTTCCTCTCCTTTAACTTCTTATTTCTAGAGACCACATTTTCTTTAACTTAGTTGATAATTAAGGGGAAACATATTCCATGGCATGTCTTCCTCTGGTGACTATCCATAACCTGATTTTTGCTTGTCATGTATTTTTTTTTCTTTGTGGCTTTTTTCTGATTATTACTCAATTTTGAATGGGACCACTTCCTTCTGGATCAATTAATGAGGAAAAGCTGTGCAGGGAGGGTTTGTGAACTGAGTAATGAACAAAAGGCAGCTTGGGCTAGGACTTCCTCACTCTTTCATACCATATACATGTACACATTGCATGTTCTCAAAGTCTAACGTTCTAGAATCACTTTTGGGATAAGCAGAAAGTTTGCTTGTCTCCTATATGCAATGGTTTTTTGGTATGGTAATTAAGTGTTTATTGTTCCTGATTATTTTCTTTATCTAGTATCAGCAGCAGCTGAGCTCATTGTCACTTATGCTCATTCACTCATTTACCCCATTAAACTGATAGCCTCTTGTAGAAATGGTAGGTCCCACAGATTTTCATTTAGCCTTACATCTCCTGCCTCTCTATGGTGCTAGACCAGGTTTGGGATACTCCCAAAAGCCCACCTCCACCCTGCCAGAACTACTGATACAAGAGAGTAAATATGGTCTGGCCCTCAACGTGGCCAGCTTCTTAGAAGTCCGTGTGCTCCTCAAGACCTGCCAAGGCATCTGCCCATTCTGGCCAAGTCCCTGCGTTTGGTCCACATATCACCACAGTTGACAGGTGTCCCTCATAGACTGTTGCTCCCTGGCATTGCTCCTCCCTTATCTGATGCTCTTCTCTGTGAGGTGCTATTGTTGTTTTGGACTTGCTGGTTTCTTTTTATTTTAACATTTTTCATTGAGTTATAGTCATTTTACAATGTTGTGTCAAATTCCAGTATAGAGCACAATTTTTCAGTTATACATGAACATACATATATTCATTGTCACATTTTTTTCACTGTGAGCTACCACAAGAACTTGTATATATTTCCCTGTGCTGTACAGTGTAATCTTGTTTATCTATTCTGCATATGCTGGTCAGTATCTACAAATTTTGAATTCCCAGTCTGTCCCTCCCCCCACACCCTTGGCAATCACAAGTTTGTATTCTATGTCTATGAGGCTGTTTCTGTTTTCTATTTACCTTTTTTTTTTTTTTAGATTCCACATATAAGCGATTTCATATTGTATTTTTCTTTCTCTTTCTGGCTTACTTCACTTAGAATGACATTCTCCAGGGACATCCATGTTGCTGCAAATGGCATTATGTTGTCATTTTTATGGCTGAATAGTATTCCATTGTACAAATATACCACATCTTTATCCAGTCATCTGTCAATGGACATTTAGGCTGTTTTCATGTCTTGGCTATTGTAAATAGTGCTGCTATGAACATACGGGTGTAGGTGTCTTTTTGAAGTAGGGTTCCTTCTGGATATATGCCCACGAGCTGGATGACTGGGTCATATGTTAAGTCTATTCCTAGTCTTCTGAGGAACCTCCATACTGTTTTCCACAGTGGCTGCATCACTGTGAAGAGAAGAGTAAAACAGAAAACCTTGATCCCAGTCTTTAATTGGTGGTCTCCAGATTTCCACTCAATAAATATTTACTTAACACCACAAGGAATAAGGTGCTGTGTTTAGTGCCAGGCAGGGTAAGAAGATGGAGGTAGATAACCATAGCAAATGTCTGAAAAACACAAGCACTCCCATTCTTTTGGACACAAGCATAAGGAAACAAATCCGCATCTGTCCCTGTAGTGGGAATAGGAGCATTGTTTCAGCAGAAAAGTCTCTGCAACTTTGCTCTACGTGCCATAGTCCTATTCATGTGCAGGGCACCCTCAAGACTGTCCTAATATTACAATGCTTGGGATTATTAATAAATGATGCTGACCCATCCAAATGATTGTAGTAACTAATATTCAATCTGTTCTTTGGTCAGTGCTTTCATTCAGAACCATGTGGGTCACTTAACAAAATAGAATTTTATGACAAAAAAAAAGATCAAATTAGAAGAAACAGTTCTCTGCAGTTTATACTGTAGCTGAATTTCAACATATTTCGAAGCATTCAATGTGACATTCTTGATAGAGGTGTATCAGAAGAGATCACGTTTCAGGTTAAATACAAAGTTTTAAACCTTTAGCCTTTTTCCAAAAAATGAGGAAAGACCAGGCTTTATACTTGAAAGTTTAATGAGAAAATGTGAAATGACTTCTCTTAGTTTGGAAAGTTACTTTTATATTAGGAAGTTTATTTTGATATATTTGTGGGGTTTTTTTTATCTGAACATTTACATTGTTGTAGAGATTCTAAAAATTACAGTGTACAGGTCCTATTCTCTGTTGGTCGTTTATACTATTTTGTCATTTACATATGAGTTCTGTGTATTTTACAACCTAAAATATTTGTTAAGCTTTTCTATTACATTTTAATTTTTGAGCCGTGAATCTCAAGTATATGCTTTAGGTAGCATTATAAATTATACTTGAGTATATTTTAAGTAAACTTGGTTTATTTGCTTTCATTGAAGATGCATATTTATGTTAAAATTTCAACCATGCAGTTAAAGCTAACAGTTCATATCAGTAAAATCAGCCAATTGCATTCCTTCAGTGCTCCCTGAAAAACAAACAGCAACAACAAAAATACCAGAAGATAAACTGAAAGTTAAACTAAGTGGCATGTCTTAGGCGAGTGGTTCTCAAGCTTTGCTGAAGGTTAGAATCTGCTACCGTGCTTTAAAACCTCCTGGATTGGATGCCCGTTTCAGTGGCATCTGAATGTAAAAGCTTCCCTCTGCCTTTTTCTGCGCCCCATGGGTGACTCCCCTGTGCAGCTGAGGTTAACAGCCAGGTGACAGAGACGGAAAGTTCCTGCAGGTTCCTGACCTGCAGCGCTGCACCTGCTGAGAGCTTGTTCTCCGGCCGTTCCCCAGGGAGTCAGAAACTCACCACTGCTCTGAAGGGATGAAGTGTGGCCAGAACTGGACTTGGGACAGTTTAGTCCTTGTCAGTTAATACGGAATCTGTGTGCAGTATTGGAAAAAACCACACCTCACTCTGCTCATCTGCTGAATGACTTTGACTATAAGATCTCCCAGCTTGTGTTTTCCCTTTAAGATAATTGTAAGTTAATGTCTTTTTATTTTGGTTTTAGATTTTAGAGTATTGTCATTTCAAATACAGTCTTCTGAAATTTGTGGGTTGATGCTTGACAGATTGTATTAATACAACTGCTGACCCAAATTCTTTAAAATTCTTTCTAAAGGGGAAAGAGCTATAGCTTCCTCAAAGAGTAGCAAATTGTTACAATCAGTGCAATAAATTATTTTCTGACTTAATCTTTTTAAAGTGAAAATTTTCTCAGATAGCCTCTTTCTTCTGAATATCTGGTGTGTGTTAGAAACGTAGAAGGTTTTTTTAATATGTAAAAAATCTTAAGGTTGAGCTGCTAACTTTATTTGGAGTCACAAAAAGGAATAAAGAAAGATCCAGCAATTACTTACTCATTTTACACTTTAGTACTTTCTAGGTCGTTCTGAAAATAGTGTATTCTATACAACATTGGGATAAACTGTGTACAGTGCATTCTGAGTAGAAATAATAAGTTTTAGTAAGATTTTGTTCTGTGCCTTAACTGTAACTCCTCTTTAACCTCCGCAAAGAATAGTTGGATGGCTTTGTATTTTAAAACAGGTTTTTTCCCTAAGGGTAAAAGAATTTTTTTCTTTTGTATAGTAGAAGGAAGTTACATTCTTTCTGGTAAAAAGTTGTTAATGACAGTTTGATTATTTTTATATGCAACAAATTTATTAAGGCCATTGGCCTTTACAGTTTTGAAAATAAAAGAGTTAAATCTGTTGTCGTGAATGGAATTAGAAAACCACTTTAGTGGAGAGAGAGGAGAAAGGGGATGGTTGGGAGCATCAGGAAGACAGATTCCAAGGTGGGAAAGCAGGAAGCGGCAGCAGCCTTGCTTCGTGGGGTTGCTGGGCGGACGCCTCGCCAGCAGCCTCACCAGCACCGGGGACCTTGCTCGGTCCAGGTTCTCAGGCCTCTAGAGGAACACTCTCCGTGGAGCCAGGTGCTAGAAGCTTCCCGGAAATGCTGGAGCTGAGACTTGCGTGTGGTTAGTGTGTGCGTATAACGTGAACATCCCTTGTCTTGCACAATCCCGAACCCAAGCTTAGTCGCTGTCTACAACAGCAGGCGTTACCCCCTTCCCATTTCCTATGAAAAAGGGTGTTCACTCTAGAAAACAGACTGTTCCAAGATTTAACCAAATTGGTCTCCCTTTGTTGTTGGTCTGAAATCATTAAGAGCATACTTTTTTTTTTTAAGCTACTAAACAGACCAGTGGGATTGGCTCTTCAGGGTTAGTCAAAGGCAAGACCCCAGGTCAAGTTCTAGGAAGACGGCAAACATTCAGAAACAAAGAGTAAGATAAATATCTATAGCAAAAAGGAAGTATTGGAATTAAAATGCAAAAACAATCTGTCATTAAGGTAATTAAGTTTTACACATTGGTCCTAAGACTGAAAATACCTAGTTCTACTTGGATGGTTGTAGGAGCTGGTCCCAAGGAGAGCTGGGGACATGTCTGCTGGGAAGGGAACCAATCTAAGATGCACCACAGAAAAGACAGCCAAGCAGGGATGGTTTCCCAACACTGAAAGTAAAAAGTTCCTTTTTAATCAATATCACCATTATCATTGCTGCCAGAGAGAACTGGGGAAAAGGAAAAGATCAGAATAATTGTTGGTCTGTGGGCTGTATGACTTCAGAATACTTCCTTAAAGGGATCAGCCAGAAAGGAGACTTCTCTTTCCTTTAATTGCTATGTTACCTTGAAATTTCCACTAAGATTTTCCCATATCCCAACAATCTAGGTATCGTCAGCATTTTTACATCTTTGGAGGGTCTCCTCAGCGTTCTGGGCATCATACAGAAATAAGACTTTCCTTCTCTACTTCCCACCTTTGTTCCTTGCCACTCGTTGGAGTCTTGGAGATGAGAGGATCTTATTGCCCAGGAGTTGGCCAAATTTTGAGAGCTGGAGAGAAGCTGAAAGGCCAGAATTCCTTTCCAAGTCCACTGGGCTGCCCAAGAGAGCTCTCTTCCTTGTCCACTGGTATCTCTGGCTGAGTTCTCCCCCCTTCTGCTTCCTTGTTGGCTTGAGAAATAAAGGGTGGAAGGAGTGATAACGTGTGACATCACTGGTCCTGTCTTCATGACACCAGGTGTCTCACACAGCACATGTAGAGAAATTCCCAGGACGACAGGACGATTTACTACACACACGCAGCAGGTCAGGGGAGTAGTAAAGTGCAGAGTGAACAGGGAAGCAGAGGGACCCAGGAGGGAGTCCAGTTCTGACCACCACTGCCGAAAGCTGCAGAAATGGAGCCCTGAGCACTGCGCGGCTTGCGTGATTCCAAAGCAGGTTTGGCTGTGATCGATCTAATTGGAAGAATTAAATCATCTGAATGCATCCTCGCAAGGGAGGCTATGAATTTGAGTTCTGAACTCATAACTGTGGGGGCAGAGCTTTTGGTTACAAAAATTTTTGTAAAGAACACTCGACAGTTCCGAAGTTTCTCCCGTGTAAAACTTTCCCTCCCCATCTTCTCCTCCTACAGTCTTCCTGACTCAAGAAATGGCAGCTTCATGCTTCTGCTTTGCTTAGCCAGGCCCAAATCTCACAGTCACCCTCTGTTTCTCAGCCTTTCAATCTGTTAAATAATCCTTTCAAAATAGATCTGGAAACTGAGTACTTCTCACCACCCTCGACAGCTACCACAGCTCCCATTTGCATGATCAAGGGGACTCCAGAGTGGTCCTTTCGGAGGGTATGAGTCAGGCTGTGGCACTGCTTCTGTGACTCCCCACTTGACTCAGGGTCCCCCAGCCCCCCTCCTCCCTCCCCACTCCTGGCTGCCCCTCCTTCTGTGCCTTTGGGTTTGTTCCTCCTTCTGCCGGGAGGCTTTGGCAGGTAAGTCTTGCTCTCTTACTGCTTCCAGCTTTCTGTTCAAATAAATGTTAATTTGAGACGCCATCTCTGACTTTCTTAAGTAAAAGTGCACCCTCCCCCGACCCCAGGCCACTGTTCCTTCCTCCACAGCGCTTCCCCCACATGAGTGCATGTCGCTCCTATTAGGACATAAGCTCTAGATGACAGGGACTTGGTTTTCCTTGCTGCAGCCCACCATCCAGAGCAGTACATGGCCCTTCACAGGTATTTCCAGATTTAAGCGAAGGAGAAAATTTGCAGAGCTGTAGACTCTGGCCAGCGAAGCCCACGGATCCCGTGTGGAAAGATCTGAGTGTTTCAGCAGTGTGTCTGCCACCTGTGCTTGGCTGGGTGGCGGGCTCTTTCACCTCGGCTTGGCTTTCTGAGTTTCCGGGTGAACTCGGTGCTCAGCTCCTTTGCTGATCCGGTAGGAAGCCTGCTGACAGCCTGTGAGCTGTACTGTTAACCCTGTTTTTAGACTCCTGAGGAACTTCTGATGCCTGCGGTGGTTACAACAGGGTGGCTTTCTGCTGTTGCTTACTTCTGTGTGTGTAGTGCAGGGGTTGGCGTTTCTTCTGGCTGGTCCTAGCCCCAGGAGTAGGAGACAATGGCTGCTTTCCTGCATCACGGGTGATGTTCCTCTGAATTTGCTTGTATTGAGTGCAGTACCCTAAGTAGGGAGAGGTGAGCAAAGATTCTTCAACGGAGTTCAATTGGATTTGGCGCCAGTGTGATGTGAGCTCAGCTCTTCGTCCTAACACCGGTCATCTGACATTGCTTATTGGGGAAACCCCCGCCCCCCAGAATAGTTAGGATGCTGTTTATAGAAAACAGACGGTGTTCCGGTAGGGATTTACTGCCGGAGGGAAGAGAATGCCTTCACAGTGGAGGCAGAGTTCTGCCCTCATGGTGGAAGTATGAGGGCTGCAAAATGGGCTGCAAGCCCTTTGTGGTGGGGGAACATTTTACATTCATGCTTATACTGGAATTCTGTAAAAGTCAGTGTTTATTTATGGGAAAAAAAGAACCCTTAAATGTGACATTTCAGTTCTCCAAAAGTGTAACTGATAAGTTGAACTCAGTGTTCTTAGTAGACATGCCTCGTGGGGCCAGTGCGCTTCTGTAGGGTTTAGCTTCAACAAAGGGTGTGTTACAGAGCGATTTGGAGCTGTTTCCCTTATGCCCACGCTGAACTGTAGCTTGTTTCCAGGAGCAGAGGTCATGGCTACCCCTAGAATGAGTTATACCTAGAAGTAAAGAAAGGTCATATAGATTGAATTTTTAAAAATTATTGCTCTCTGGTTTCTTCTAGCTGAGGATGAATGATAGATGAGTAATTTTCACTTTTAAGGAAGGACAAGAATTTAGTGCTTCCTGTCGATGTTGCCTCATCAGCCTCCTCCTCCTCTTCCTCCTCTTCTCAGGCCCATTTTCTTATTTGTAAATTGAGAGACATGGTCACTAGGGAACATTGGTAGCAATCGTCGTGCCAGGTATTATGCTAAGTACTTTTACATTAAACTCATTTAATCCTTGCCACGCTTCTATTTACCTCCATTGTACAAATAATAATAATAGCAGATGTTTCTCAAGGGCTTCTTCTCCGTCAGACACTGTTTTACTTGCTTTACGTGGATTACCTCACTCAGTCCTCACGACAGGCTTCCTAGGTGGGTGTTATGATCCTGAGTTTATGGATGAGGAAACCGAGGGAAGAAAGGTTAACCAGCTTGTTCAAATGTACGTGCTTACTCAGCGTCAGGGAAAGGACTTCCGACTCTTGACACTTTAATTCTGGGCCCGTGCTAGCACGACGTTTTATGATTCCAGTAAAACTGGAATGATTCTCACCACTGAGGCTAGAATTCATTTAATTTTTTTGAATAATAAGACTGATTATAATTAAGGTAGCCTCATTTTGACATTGAATATTAGTTTCATGGAAAGTCCTTTGTAAGTTTTACCAAGTTGAAATTTAAATGTTACATACCATGTCTATCACCCTTGGAGTTTTTTTTTTAAATTGAGGTGAAATTCACATAACATAAAATTAACCATTTTAAACTGTACGATCCATTTAGTACCTTCACGGTTGTGTGCAACCATCACCTCTGTCTAGTCCCAAAACACTTCTTTCTCCACCAAGTGAGACCCCTGTACCCAATAAGCATTCATTTCCTAGTTCCTCCTCCTCACGGGTCCCCTCTCTCTGGCAGCCACTAACCTGTTTTCTGTCTCTGTGGATTATCTCTTTTGGATATTTCATATAAATCTAATCATATAATGCGTGAGCTTTTGTGTCTGGCTACTTCTCTCCCTGTACATAATGCTTTCAGTGTTCCTCCCTGTGGTAGCATGTATCAATGCTTCATTCGTTTTTTTGGCTGAATATTATTCCACTGTGTGGATAATACCACATTTTGTATATCTTTCATCTGTTGATAGACATTGGGTCATTTCTACTTTTTAGCTATTGTAAATAGTGCTATTATAAACATTTGTGTACAAGTCTTTGTTAGAATGCCTGTTTTCAGTTCTTTTGGATATACACCTAGAAGTAGAGTTGCTAAGTCATATGATAATTCTATATTTAACTCTTTAAAGAACTTCCAGACTGTTTTCCACAGCAGCTGTACCATTTTACATTAGAATCATAGGATTTTAACATTGGTCTGGTATTTGCTGAGGCCAGGGCATCTTACCAAACCCTTTCTGTATATCATTTCATATGAGTCTCGCCAAATCTATGAGGTAGGTAATACTACTCACTTTACTAGAGGGGAGACAAAGCAGTGCAGTCGCTTGCCTGAGGTCCTAGAGCAGAAGCAGGGGGTCCTTTCCCCGTCAGGCAGTGAATCCTTAAAGACCATCCAGCCTAGGGCTTCTTTGTGGGCTGCACGTGCCGCTAGTGTTGGGCAGGATCAGTTTGGGTGGCATGTATACACAGCGTTAAATAACGTTGGGCTGCATAGTAAGAATTCTCTTATACATCTTGTCTTTCTAACGAACTGAGGTATGCTCTAACAGCATTCCAGAACTTCATAGCCCCTGCTGCCCATTCTTCATTTCCTAAAAAATAGGTATCAGTCTAAGAACCTTGGGCAGGCATCATTATCCAGTTAGAATGTAATGAAAATGTATTGTCTTCATAATATTTATTTTAGTGATCTTCTGTTTATGGCAAGTAATACTGGTGTTCTATCTATAGTAGCAAATACAAAGTTTTCTTTTAAAATAAAATTATTTGAATTTAAAAAAGTGATTTCATTAAAAAAAAAAACGGCTCATACTGTAAGCTGAGTTTACTCACTTCCAGTTTAACTCAGCACACATACTGGATGTCTGCTCTGTGTTCTATACTGTATGGGGCACTGGGGAATATAAAGATGAGGATAACCAGGTCTTTGTTGCTGAGGTGCTCTGCAGATAGGTAAGTTGAATGGTACGTATGCTGGTGTTGATGTTTAACCTGGTGCTAAGGTGGTGTGAACGCTTCACTAGGTGGGGGTAGGGAGGGGGGCGTGGGGGTGAGTGTTAGACTTTATGTGTTTATATAGACTGATCCTAATTATAACAGGTCCCTGCTGAATTTTAAAAATTGATACCATTATCTATACATTCATTTAATTTGCTTTTTAAATAATTTTTTTTCGTTTATTGAATTAAGAGAAAATTATTAAGGTCTTTAATAGTTTGATCACTTAGTTGTCACAGACATTTATTGATAACTGTAAGAACAGTTATACATTCAAGGAAAGGCAAGTATGTAGGTACTTAGAAGATGGTGTGCTGAGTGAGTGCTTGTAGTGAAGATTTGGATAACATGCTCTAGGAACAAGTAAAGCTGCATGGATAGGGGAGGCAGCTTCCTGGAATAGGTCAAATTAGACCTGGATCTTGGAGTAGGAGTTTGCTGGGTCTGGGAGAGGAAAGTGGGGGTGCTTTGCAGTTCAGTTAGGCTCTAAGGGGCTTTTTAAATTAATTTTAAAGTTTTTTCACATTTTAAGTTTTCACAAGCATAGAATCTAACTTTTGCCTCCAAATTTTCCTTTCATCTTTGCCAATCTTGATGCTTTGATGGATCAGTTCAGAAAGCACCAGGGCTCCTGCATGAAGGCTGGCTGGATCTTGTTTGATTTTTAAGAGGAGAAGCTGCCTCCCCTTGCTTCGGCTTCCGGAATGGAGAACATTACTAAGCTATTCATGTATCAAGAGGAGGCAGAAACATAATGTTTATCTATAAACATTGTTTTAATAAGTAGGCCTTTTAAAATGGCCTATGCTTTCTATTAACCTTATTTTCTTCTGCCTCAGAGATTATGTAGAACTGTCTGCATCATACAGTTACACCTCGTGGCAGTTAAGTTTATACCCTAGCAAAGAACCTGTGCAGTCCACAGTGCTGATGAGTTTTGCTTTTAGAAGTAGGAAGCTGCCAAAAATCTAAAGTAGTATTCAGACAATATAATCATACTCTGAACTTTTATTCTGATGTGTTTAACTAGATGAATGATGATACGGAAATATATAAAGAAGCTAAGTTTTGAGTAAAAACTTAAGCATTGTTTATCTTCCTCTTTAAATGAGCTTACTAGTTGACTTTTCTGTTCGTCTCTGACCTCTGCTTTTATCAACAGGAATGTAACAACACTACACCTCTCATCAGTTTTTCTGATTGTTGCCAGTTTCATGTTGTTATTGCCCTTGATAACATATTTTAGGGCATCTTTTCTTGTTTACCTTATCAGTATTTTTATTAGTATTCATTACATTGTTCTCATATTAATGACAAGATATAAGACTGGCATTATGTGATTATTAAAAATTAGTTACTCAGAAATCCAGAGCCACACATGAAATTAAGTCAAATAATTTCTTTTCAGGGTAAATCTATAAGGGATGACTTACCTTGTCTTATGTTGATTACCTTATCCTAAGTCTAAATATGAGTAAGGAAGGTTGCAAATCCTTGTGAACTCTAGTGACTCATTTGCCATTTGGAAAACTAAATATGAACTTAAGTTTGGATGACTTTGCCAAAGATGCGCATTTTAAACACTCCTACAGATAATGTATAGTTGGAATACCCAGTAAATTAATTACAAAGATTATATTGGAAAGGATGCCAGTGTCAGTGTCAGCATTAGCAAATGTTCTCTTGTCGCCATTGCTCTTGTACTTTGCTTAGTGTGATTCTGGTGCATGGACCGCGGGGTCAGTTGATTGACTGGGCAGTGTAGCTGAGCCCAGCAGTTTTTTCTTAGTGAATTATCACATTCATTCTGAAGGATCTTTCCTCTTTCTATTTAAAACTGAGTGCATGCTGTCAAAAATAATATCACAGATATTTAATGTTGGTTGGCATTTGGCTGAAGAGTGCCCACAGCGTGCCCCTCAGGCAGCACAAAGGGCCTGCCATGGAGAGGCTTGCAGGCTAGTGGAGGAGGCAGGTACAGTGAAAAGGTAAAAATTCCCTCAATAATATGTGTACAGACTTGAAATAAAAGCATTACAAGGCTTCTTGAAAAAATACCAATGCCTTCTTTGCCTCCGTCACTATGAGTTCTGTTTTCTGGAGGCCATTTTCAGCTCTTACTGTTTTGTTCTGGTTCTTAAATCCATTTCTAAATGACATAATTATGTTGCTGTTTTTCCTTTTTTTCAAAATTAGACTGTATCCATTCATTTTAACTATGTGAAAGTTACCTCTTTTACACTGTCCTGCCTTACAATTCACTTTCCTTTTCTTGTCCCGTTAAGACTAAATCAGCATTCAGTGTTTACATTAAGAGGGCTATATAAATGCCTGCAGTTGAGATATAAGCTGTGAGTATATTTCCTTAATATACAACTTTTATTATCCTGGAGTTGATAATTGCCTCATTGGTTTACTTTTGAAAAATGTATCTATAACCAATTTATCCTCCTCTTGTGATAGAACTGCACAGTTCCTCTCAAGAAGGTGGAACCCATCAGTTACCAACTCTGTTGAATGTTTTTCAAGTTCGTGGATGTCCACCATTTGACCATTTGTTGGATAGCTATTTTATGTTTGGAGAAATGCCCACGTTTAAAAGCTCTGCCTCTCCAATTTAGAATTCAGAACTCAAAAATAGCTTTCCTTGCAGCTAGGATGCATTCAGATGATTTAAATTCTTTCAGACTGACCATGGCAGATTTTGATCTAGAATGAAGCATGTTGCTTTTTCCAAATTTCTGTGGCTTTCGGCAGGCAGCAGTTGAGTCCCTGGTCAGAACTGGAATTCCTCTGCCTTGTTTTCCATTCTTACTCTGTTAGGCTCATGACCTGCTGCGTATGTGTAGTAAAATTTCCCTTAACTATCATTCTTAGAATTACCTTGGCCTCAAACTCAATTTTCTGAATCCATGTCTTCAGGTATTTCCTCATGTTAGTGCGGTATGTTCTTTAGAAGCTTCTTAAGAAGGGTGCAGGAGAGGAAGGTTTCCCTGCATGTCAGAAAGATGCCTTTCTACCATCACACTTGATTGGTTGGTTGGTTGGTTGCGTATAGAATTCTAGATTGGAAATAATTTTCTTCAAAAGCTATTTTTCCATTGTCATCTAAGCTTCGAGTATTTCTGTTGAGAAATCCAGTGCCTCATCTTTTATATGTCACCTATTTTTTTCCTCTTTGGTAACTTTAGAAGCTTTTTATTTCTCGGATTCTAAAATAGTGATGAACCTTGGAGTTGGTATTTTTCTGTTCATTTTGCTGGACCAATCCAGTGTGAAACTCAGTTCTGGGAATTTTTTGGAAAGGGGAACTGTCATTTCTTTATTAATTTCCTCATCTTGATCTTCTCTGCTCTTACTATCTAGAACTCTTGTTAGTTGGGTGTTAGAAATACTAGATTGATTATTATTATTTCTTAAGCTTTTTCTTCAATCCCTTTTTCATCTCTTTGTCTTTTTTGTTCTATTTCTTGGTAGATAGTCTGAATTTGTTTTCCAGTCCCTCTTATGAATTTTTAGTTTTTGTTATCATAGTTTCACTTTCCACAAACTTGCTTTTGTCTGCTTATTTGCCTTTTTAAAAATGCCATCTTATTATTATTTTATGGATACAGTAGCTTATCTCACTGAAGATCATTTTAGGACCATTGCTTTTGAAGATCTGCTCTGTAGTGCTCTTTGTCTGTTTCCTCTGAGTCCTTACTATCTTTACCTGCTGTCTTACCTGTTGGAGGCTTTCTTGAAATCTCTGGCATAGCAGTTTGGTGCACATGGACACTGAGAACTGATAGAGTGCTCTGTGTCCTGGGGCAGGTGTGCCATGGTGGGCCTGGGTGATGCGGAGGGGATCAGACTGTTCCGTTTGAGAGAGCCCTCAAATGTTGTTATCTGTATTCTCCCCTCCCCCCAGAAACTCATCCAGAGAGGCCATCAGGGCGTCTGGAGACCAATGTGTGTGTGTGCACGTGTGTTTGTGTTGTGTGTGTATTTTCCACTTAATCCTCTCTTTTCCATTGACTCCTCCACTGCCAGCCTCTCCAGATGGTAATCCTCTTGACTTCTGACAGGATTGGGGTGAGGATTAGGAATGAGGGGGCTCTGAATTCTTCTTTACAGATATTTCATCCAGCCCCTTGCCACCCTCTGATTCCTGAGTCTTTGGGGTTCTGAGCTTTAATTAGTTTCCTTCTTATCTTCTCACCTAGAACAAATTAAAACTTTAATTATCGCTTGTCTGTCTGCTTTTCTCCTTCCAAAAATTTTTTGACCTCTCTTACCTGCTATCATCTCATCTTTGGCTTTCATTGTCCTTGTGGATTTATAGTTTAAAACAATCCCTTTACCCTTATTTTAAGGGGGTTCTATGAGGGAGTAGAGATAAACATGGTTATTTACTCTGACATGTTTACTGGAAATCTCCATAAAAACATCTTTAATAAAGCAGTTTTTTCTGTACCAATGTGTTGTCAACTTTAAGAGGTTTTCACAGTGTGCTACCTGATAATACACTAGACTTTTCAGTGGCTCAAGGAATTTGTAGACTAAGAATAAACCTATGAATAAATGAATTGAACAGCACAACTGGAGTGTCCTCTGGTTGGCATGGAGCCTGGCCTGAGGAGGCTGTGTGAGGCGGGGGTGGCCTTTGTTTAGATTAGCCAGGAAAAGCCTCATGGAATTCAGGTAGTGCTGCTGGGGGAAAATGATCTCCCCAGCTGTGTTCAGGACCGAGCGAAAGGGAGGTCGGAAGTAGGAAGGCCTGTGAGGCTCCCTCACACCATCCAGAGGAGAAATCAGTGCCTCTGTCTGGAGAGAAGTTCCCCAGTGAAGGGGAACTGAGAGGAGAGGCTAGGTGAGAGAGGTGATGTGAAGGGGGGAAACATCAGAGGTTAACTGCATATGAGAGCAGACGTTTTAGTGACATTTAGTTCAAAGATGATCCTAGTTTTTCCAGTTTTAAGGATACGTTGCAAGTAAATACAGTCTGTAATAAAATTATTAATGCAAATCTACAAGTAGATAACATTTCTCTGGTTGCCCTTTGCTTTTAGGAGAGAAAACAGCAAGTTAAATAAAATGCTTTAATAAGCTTATATTTAGAAAGAAATACCTGGCTGCAGACGTGGGCCTTTGCAAACTCTGGGTGCCGTCCGCCTGCGGGGAGCAGCAGCAGTCCTCCCCCACCTGCACCCTGGAAGCCTCCCAAGGGTCCAGGAGACCCAGCAGTAAAGGGGAGGCGGCTGTGCTTGCAGCCCCACTCTCCTGCCTCCACCTTGTCCTGCTGTTGTGCCATCCTGCTTTCCAACCTGAGAGTTAGAGTCATGACAGAGACTTCCGAGAACCTGCAGTTCTCAAAGAAAGGTGAAATGGGGTTCATTTAAGGCAGAAAACTTTACTAACGCCTATGTTTACATGTAATTTTTCACAATAAAGGATGGAACTAAAAGTGCTTTCTGATTAATACTTATTTACCCAGAGAATTACATGAACTGTGGCAGCGTGTCCTTGAGCACGTCAGCATCTTGACTGTGATCTTGCTGCGTTTGAGTTCTGTCTGAAGGAACAGCCTCACGGTATCTGTATGTGTGGCCTGATAACGAGACCAGTGTGAAGCTAAGAACAGCAGCAGCAAAGTGTTAAGAGTAATTGTAACAAAAGTTGAGTCTGTAGCCTTCCGTGTCAGGAATAAAGAAGAAGGGTCGGGTTTATTTGGCCAGTGTTTGGTGTTCGCGTTGCTGTTGATACAACTGTACATATGGCCTTTCAGAGTGATTGTGTCTTTCACAGTGAAGTATCTGCCCACTTTTATCAGCTCTCACGAATGTTATCTTTTTATGTCTCCATCACTATTAAATCACTGATTGGTAATTAGGATACTTCTGGGAAAAAAAATCTTACATATCGACCACCATCCTGGCTGGAGGTGGTTGTGGTTCTTCCCTGAACATTTTGGTGCCCTGGTGTTGGCCTCATCCTCAGGCCCTCTTAAATTAAAAATACCGGTGTGTGGTCTTGCCAGCTGGCCAGAGGCCAGGCTTTTTATAGCCTTGTCTGGCCTGGGAATGGAGCTTAGCACTGAAGGGAGGTGTGGGAGTGGCCTTGTGGGTAGGGTCTTCTCTGGCTTGGGAGGCCCTGCTGCCATCCTGTCTTATCTCTGTCATCCTAAATAAAATACATCTGTAATCTGATACCAAACCCCCTCTCCCCATGCCTTTTGGTAAGATGTTTGTTAAACTAACCAAGGAGACAACTTGAAGTAAGATTTCCCATTATTTTTGAAGCCTGTTGTACCATCTGCTAGGGAGAAACTTTGCTGCCTAAGTACATATATTTTTACTAATTAATGAGCTCCAGGTTCCTAGCGAAACATGTTTATTAAATGTCAACAACTTGGGGACATTTAGTCTTCATTTTTGGTCTCCCTGTCCAGTGGCATTTTTCCTAAATTATGTCCAGAATTTCCTTGGGATTATGCATGCTGCTTTTTATTCTAAGTTGTTGCTTGCAATTTCCTGTGATTTCTTTTCATAGTTCTTCCTCCTCCTCCCCTAACAATATCTAGAAAACCATTTTTATCTTTTCTCCCTACCGTCTTTCCTGGATGCCGTTTCGTACACGAAAACCATAAGGTTAAAGTAATAAATGCCATTCACACATTGTTTTGTTTTTTATTAAATTTGATGAAGTGAGAAATGATGATGCAGAATTTTCATTAGAAATAATTTTCAGGCCATGTACTTTAGTCAGTCATGACATGTGACCCAGCGCTAAGACTTAAGTAACATTCTGCTGTTTAATATTTGTAACCCACAGAAGCTTCTGCAATAACAGTTTAGAAGAGTCAACATTTAAACACCTCTTTGTATGTTCTGTCCTAAAGAGCAGACGATCAGATTGATTTTCTCTCTCCTCTCTTACCACTTGATGGAAGGGGAAAAAGAAGAAAAAGACAAATATTTGTGTGGGTTTGGGGGAAGGGGGAGGTGTTTTGTTTTGTTTTGTTTTGTTTAGAGCTCTTGAGAAGCATGGTTGATAAGCCAATTGTAACAGTTTGTTTGGAGCTGGAGGAAGGGAAACCGTGTCATTGTCCCTGACACTGATGACTGAAGGACAATTGTTCACTTTCTCTTGCGGATTAAAAATGCATGAGAGTACCTTTTTGACACTGAGTTTGCTGAAACATCACTGCTGTCTTTTTTGTAACATTTTTGTGGATGCTTTTGTGCGAAGTAGCGTCTGTCAGAACTTGTAGTATCCTTGCAGGGTTGTCTTTGAACAGGTAGCTCTGGACAGGTTTTAGCATCTATGTAGTTACTCGGCACAGGGCTGCCTGTCACTTGGAGAGAATGTCTTGCTTACCTGTCTCTAAGTTGATGGACAAAGAACTATAGCAGTTTACATACTGCACTGTACACAGTCACCACATTCTCATTTTGAAACATCACTTCTTTTTCTGAAAATAGAGAAGATGGGCCACGGTAGTGGGAAAGTCTTCACAATACTGGAACAGTTGATGATTAGTTCGAAGACCTGTATTTTGCTGGTCAGTGTGAACTTAGCTATTTTGACTGTGGCAATTCTGATGATTCTGGATTTCAGCATTGTCCTTCAGGACTGAATTCTTACAAGAAACTGCATAAATTTTTTTTTGAGGAACTGTTTCTAAAATGCAAGTGGCTTTTGTAAATTCATATTGTAAATTCCTAATTTTGTAGGATGGAAAGTCCATAAAAACAATCCTATTTTTTAAAAATTTTATTGAGTTATAGTCAGTTTATAATGTTGTATCAATTTCCAATATAGAACACAATTTTTCAGTTATACAGGAACATACATATATTCATTGTCACATACTTTTCCACTGTGAGCTACCACAAGATCTTGTATACATTCCCCTGTGCTACACAGTATAATCTTGTTTATCTGTTCTACTTACACCTGTCAGTGTCTACAAATTTCGAACTCCCAGTCTGTCCCTTCCCAACCCCTCCCCCCTGGCAACCACAAGTTTATATTCTATGTCTATGAGTCTGTTTCTGTTTTGTATTTATGTTCATTTGTCTTTTTCTTTTCTTTCTTTCTTTCTTTCTTTCTTTTTTTTTTTTTAGATTCCACATATAAGTAATCTCATATGGTATTTTTCTTTCTCTTTCTGGCTTACTTCACTTAGAACAGTATTTTCTAGGGACATCCATGCTGCTGCAAATGGCGTTATGTTGTCATTTTTATGGCTGAATAGTATTCCATTGTATAAATATACCACCTCTTCTTTATCCAGTCATCTGTCTATGGACATTTAGGCTGTTTCCATGTCTTGGCTATTGTAAATAGTGCCGCTGTGAACATTGGGGTGCAGGTGTCTTTTTGAAGTAGGGTTCCTTCTGGATATATGCCCAGGAGTGGGATTACTGGGTCATATGGTAAGCATATTCCTAGTCTTTTGAGGAATCTCCATACTGTTTTCCAAAGTGGCTACACCAAACTGCATTCCTACCAGCAGTGTAGGAGGGTTCCCTTTTCTCCGCAGCCTCTCCAGCATTTGTCATTTGTGGACTTTTGAATGATGGCCATTCTGACTGGTATGAGGGTGATGCCTCATTGTAGTTTTGATTTGCATTTCTCTGATAATTAGTGATATGGAACCATTTCCAACTCTTGTTGTTGCACATGGTAGTATTTTTAAGTAAATGAGGTACATGTAACTACAAATAGATATGCTTTATTTCCAGGGAAACAACAAACTTCACATTTTGGGGTGAATGGAAGAATAGTTCTGTCTCCTGATAACAAAATACTATTTTTGAAGAAGATTAAAACGTTTTGAAATGCTTACTGCAGAAAGTAAAAGGCTAAAAAGCCTCTGAAATCTGACTTGTCAGAGATAACAAGTCTGCTGTGTGTACGTCTAGTTATTCTTTTTTATTTTTGAGGGGGGAGGTAATTACGTTTGTTTGTTTATTTACTCATTCATTCATTCATTCATTCATTCATTCTTAGAGGAGATACTGGGGATTGAACCCAGGACCTCCTGCATGCTAAGCATGTGCTCTAGAGCTTGAGCTATATCCTCCCCCTTATGTGTACTTCTAAATGAAGTAGGATGTTACACATCTTCTTCTACCACTCGCTGTCCTTGCTTAATGTATTGTAGACATTCCCTCCCTGTTTTCATTATCCCTCATCATATTAGATAATGCTGCACAGTATTCTTTTTAGATATATCTTCATTTATTTAGCCAGACTTCTGATTGAAGACTATTTGAGTTGATTCCAGCATTTAACTATGACAAATGATGTTGCAAAGAATGCATTTTGGAGGGGAAAATCTCTCAGGATTAATTTTTGTTTGGAGATGGAATTTTTCTGTCATTTAACTTCCTCATATTGTCTTTGATCTGCAAGTGAAAAGCTTTCCTTTACAGGAAATGAGTTTAAAAATTTTTAAATTTTGCTTGCATTTTATAATAGATGATTAATAAAATGATAAATTGTCTATTTTGTGTGAACATTATTTCCTCCTGTTTTATGATCTGCACTGAATACCATAATGTTAGGAAACTTCTCTGAGCTTATCTATTGCCTTTGAATTCTTTTTGATTTTGTAGTCAAAACAATAGCTAAATGAAAGTCTAGAAAGTGGATAATGTCCACTGGTCAGTAATTTTTTGAACACTGTTCTGTGCAAAGTGCTCAACAAAGTGTGAGAAAGTTTCTGTCGTTAGGCAGGTGGGGATTTGATTGAAGTTATAAGACATAAATGCCTAAAAGGATGAAACGTAATGTGAGGTAGAGTAGGGTAGATGGAAACACTATAATAAACCCTTAGACTAAACTTAAAGTATAGTCATTTTTAATAATCACAAAGTGGCTCCTCATTGTAATTAGTATAATTCCACAGATAAATATTTACTGTAAAAGAAGTTTAAGCATTTTTTTTCTCCCGGAAAATTAAAGTTAGACATAATATTTCAGAATTTCTTCTGGATAGAAAGAATTGTGTAATTACCCTTTTAAGGCACATGACAGCTAAGTAGTTTTGCTTCAGTTGTTGCAACTCCCCGCCGCCAGTGATCTGGGGCTCAGTAGGCATGTTTGAAAGCCACTGACCTGGTTGAAGATGTTACAGTTACTTACCATCCTTTCTTTGAAGCCACACTAAATTAAAAATTAGAAAGGAAAATGGCTTAATTTTTTTTTCTGACAAGAGAAATGATAGATGTTTTCTGTAAAATGTCCAGACAATGTAAAAAGAATAATGATATAAAAATTCCTCCATAATCCTTCTACTCAGTGACAACAACAGGTGACAAGGTGTTGTATGAATCTCTAGAACTTTGCATATTTGTCTAACATATATTTACTAACAGCACTGGGCACTGTCTTACACATGTTCTGTGTGGTCATATCATATCATTTATTACCATGCTGGAGTGGACAGGCTCTGGTTCTTGAGTGCTCTCATTACATATGGGAAGAATCGGTTACCGTGGGCTCTCTGTGTGCCAGAGCCCCGCGCCCCGGCAGTAGGTGCTGTTCCTAGGTCTTCAGAACCCAGAAAGGGGATCCAGAACTTTGGACTCCAAGGGGGAAAACGTACCCTCTTTGTTCTCCAAACACCATCTAGTCATTAAGGATTCAGCTTGTTTCTTGTTATTTTGCAGTTTCTGTTTTCTGGTTTGTTTTTGGCATTCCCTTATTTAATTGTATATTTAAGAAATAACAAGAAAGAGTCTACTTTTTAAAGAAGAATATATTTTGGAAGGAATTTTTCTTCTTTTGACAGTGAATTAGACTCCTTCTGAGGCTCTGGATCTAGATTATTGCAGGGTTTGCCTTCTAAGCTGGAACTGTCCAACTGCTATGCTATTTCAAACCTGGCCTATCTTTCACTTTCAAGCTCCAGAGATAATTTATAGCTGTAGGGTGTCAGGAGTGGGCTTGAATTGGGCCTGCACAATGTAACATGGAATTTTGCAAAGATTGCTAAAATTACTATTTCAGCATTCAAATGACTTAAGTACAGTAAACTTCTTGCACAGTTAATTTACTTGAATATTTATTTATTGAGTGCTTCATGTTGAATACTAAAATAATGGGGAAAAAATCCAGCACATAATCAGAGTTGATTTTGCTTTTTTAAAAAAAGTCTAGGCTTGAATATAATTGTATCTAAATGATCTCTAGCAAAATTGGCGGTAACGGATTCCCGTGATCTGGGATCAGCCTCGTATTCTTTAAGGGTGTTAGAGAGGTACTGTCATCTCTTGCTGTTAGGTTGGTCTAGAAAAGGGGCATTGTCAGTTGTACAAATACTTGTTATTTACGTATTTCCCTTCTAATTGGGGAAGTTCTATTTCTACTCTTTATCTCTGGAATAAGCACATATAGACTCTGAATCAGAATATTTTGATTGTTCAATTTGTAGTAGCCTTCTTTGTTTAAATAAATTTGTTTCTGTGTTTTAAGTCTCTTTTAAGTTAAAAAAATGAAGAGCCAGTGATAGGACTTCGTTAATATAATGTTTTCATAAAAATTAGTCTCCTAAGACTTATGGCTCTTTTCCAGCCAGAAAGATGTAATTTTTCCCCCTCAGAACCCAAAACTGTACCATTAGCAGATGTTTTTCCAAAACTGACCGCAAGGAAACATGTCAAGACTAACTCAGAGGATTATACAGAAGATTAAACTATGATTTAATTACAACAATTGACTCGCTGACTCTATTAATAGCTAATGACTTATATTTTCCTGTGCCAGTGAGCTATGCTTTACTGTGTTTTAGAGCCTTCAGATACAATCCTTAGTGTTCCCAGAGACAAGACTTTCCCAGAGACAAGATTCTTTTACACTTATGGTTCAGTTTTTATACTTAATGTTTCTTCCCCCACATTTAATTGGGGGAACAGAGGAAGAGAAGTTTATCAACCAAATTTTGACTTGAAACCCCAAACCTCCTTATGCCTTTGTGAGCTTGCTGTAAAATGCAGTGGGATCCTATTACAATGCCGACAGGAGGAACAGGGCCGAGAAACTTTTAACGTTACCTTGAGGAATGTACTATGCACATCATTTGCACATCGGCAATCTGTTTGACGGATGGAATTACCAGGACCATGGTAT
This sequence comes from Vicugna pacos, assembly GCF_048564905.1. Classification (NCBI taxonomy): domain Eukaryota; kingdom Metazoa; phylum Chordata; class Mammalia; order Artiodactyla; family Camelidae; genus Vicugna; species Vicugna pacos. The sequence continues at coordinate 21,152,217 of NC_132997.1, read as the reverse complement.
AGGGTGGTACTTTATAATCTTATTGAGTCTAAGGACTTGATTAGGAATTAGAACTTCAGAATTCCAGGCTTAGCTCTGTGCTTTAAGTCCTAATTAACCCATCGGAATTATAGCTCTTAAATCAGCCTGTATTGTTACGTCTTGTGAGACTAGATGAAAGTCTATGTGAAAGTGATTTGAAATACTTTGAAATATTCTTTACGATTATCTTGACATTTTAAAATTCAGAGTCCTAAGAGTGTCTAAGGATGAGCTTTATTTCCACTCTGGGCATGATAATGGGCCCTAATGGTAGATCCCTAAGTTGGTCAATCTGGGGCCCAGCTTCCTTTCCAGGAGGCCTTGGTTTACCTTTGCATCACCTGTGGGTTGAGCCAGGGCACAGCTGGAGTCTGGTGGAGGCCTGTTTCTCTCTTCTTCCACTTGGGTATCACATGGTGGCAGAAGGGTCTGACTCCTCGTGTCTTCTGATTTGCCAGCACAGTTGCTCTTGTCTTACATCATGTCCCTCTTGTGACACAGACACTCCTTCCTGTTTGCTTTTGAGCTCTCAAGCTTACCCTTAAACTCGGGGACATGGTTTCCACATCTGTTAGTTGAATCTGATAGTATTAACCTGCCTCCGTAGGTTTGTGTGAAGGTTAAATGAGATGATATTTGTAAAGAATTTATCAGTAGAACTCACTGAAAGCTATATTTGTGTGTGTGTGAAAATACTGTTGTGGATGTTTTCACAAAACATATGGTTCTTCAGTGAGTTTTGAATTGTGACATTAACAATTTTCTTTTATGAACCAAAGCAAGCTAATAACTAGTACCCTAGTCCCCCCCCCTTTTTTGGGTGAGGATTGAACACGATTGCCATAGTGAGCTAAAATGTACTTGAAATGGCTGTTTTCTTTGGGTTTGAGTGATTATTGATTTTATTTGGGGATTTTCCATGGAATTCAGAAAATTAAGGGTCCTTGCCGCCCATACTTGAGGCAGTTTAAGGACCCTTTGAGAGGGTGGGAGGCTCGGGTTAGGGGCTGATGGAGCAGCAGAGCACACTGGAGATTTGAGTGCCTGGTTCATTTGTCCAGGCTTATTAAATAAACTCTTCAGAACCCCCCAAGGCAGGTGCCTGGAGCAGATCTCAGAATTGCCCAAATTGTCTCAGGACTGAGGAAATGCAGACTATTCCATCCTCTGTGCTTTAGATCTTATTGATGTGAATCATTGGAGACTCATAAGCTCTCCGCCTCCCCGTGATCTAGTTAATGTGGAATGGTTTCAGACTCTTGAAGTCAACTAATGCAATACAGTCTGGTTGTTGTGATTAGTGTGTTGGGCATGAGTGAAATGCTGAAGGATTTGGGAAGCTTTTATTATAGTGAGAGTTTGTTTCTTTTGTGAAAATATTACACCACATTAACTGCTGTAATTATAAATAAATAATTAAAACAAAAACATGATCATCAGAATAAATGAACAAAATTAGGTGGTAACATGAGTTTCTGTTTCTTTCATTGCTTTGTCCTGTTAATTTCCAGTTAACTGCTAGACAGCTTTTGTCCACTTGGGCCGCTTCATAAGGCTTTTTTGATAAACTATTAGCTCTGGGCAGGAGTGAGTGGGGTGGATGCTTCCCATATGAAATTGAATATATGTTAAAGGTAAAATCCATGCTGTAATGATGCCAGTGTCAGGAAGGGATGAACAGGTCAGAGAGATTAGGAATAAAGTCCAGTTTTAGAAAAACAAGTTTATAATATTATCAAATTATTATTAAGAATTAGCAGTACATTTTCAGGGGAGATGCATGATACCTTAAAAGTAAGTTAATGGGCAAACTGCTCTTTGATTTTCAAATGCTGGGAATCTAACAAGAATTTATACTGAGAGTGAACTTTAGCTACAAAAACGTTATTGTTTAAAGTGCGTACAAGTTTATCTTATAGACTATAGGCTGTTTCCTTTGTGGAATGTGTATGTTAAAATCAAAGCATGTGATTGTAGCTCACAAAGTGTAGCAGACCTATTTCTTCACTTTTGTATGTTTCACGTGTTCTGGTTTAACTGGTATTTATTTCACAAATGAATAAATCATTTAATCAGACTACATGTTTACTTTTATTTTCAGTCCCATTGTTTTGACAAAATATCACATATTTTAGGCAGTGTTTCTTATAAAAGTTGTAAAATACTCACTTTATAATTAAATTAAGATGAAATATTAATAATCAAGCCAAGCAG